>NC_090647.1:448886373-449206828 GCF_040937935.1 Hyperolius riggenbachi | reverse complement strand
AAATGTTGGGGTCTGGGAGGTCAGCAGAAGGGGGACCTGTGGAATCAGGCCCTCTGCTGTTAGCACTCACCTCCACCTCCGACATGCTGCCAACATCCTGCCAACACCTCCAGCTCGTGCTGCTCCACTCCAAAATGCTTGCCCATGTGTCCCCAGCCAATATCGCCGCAAAAATCCGCATAGGAAGTGGGGTAGAACATCCGGATTTCTCAGCCAGTGTGTTGTGCGGCCTCCGGTTCCCATTTGTTTGTATTGGCCGGATGGTGCAGTCCGGCTCCGCCCCGGATACGGCTGCCGGAGGGGCCGGATGAAAAAATAGCGCATGTTGGAACGGAGGCCGGAGTCCGGATCCGGCCCGGATCCGGTCCGGCTCCGGTTCTGCAGAACGGACCCATGTGAACGGACGCATAGGCTTTAATTGCTATGCCGTGCGTCCGTTCCGTCCGTTCTGCAGGCGGTGCGGCTCCGGCACGGCGATTCCGGAGGGCCACCGCAAGTGTGAACCGGGCCTAAGTATGATCCCAAGAAATGTTCAGATCGCCACTGCTATGCATTCAAATTTATTTAAGTATCACCATGAGCCACCGTGGAAGCACAAATGTGCAAATAGGCAACCAGGTGACCATTTGCCCCCTCTCACGTTCCATAATAGGTAGCCAGGTGGCTGCCCCCCCTTTACCCATAGGTAGCCAAGTGGCTGTTACCCCTATATTTGAGTACCTATACTGGGAACACTATCTATACTGGGAACACCTATACTTGGCTACCTATACTGGAGGCACCTTTACCTGGCTACCTATACTGTGGGCACCTATACCCGATTGCCTATACTGGGGCACCTATATCTGGCTATCTACACTGGGGGTACCTATATCAGGCTACCTATACTGTGGGCACCTATACCTGGCTACTCATACTAGGAACACCTATACCTGGCTACCTATATTGGGGAACCTTTAGCTCACTACATTTACTGGGGGTAGATCTGGCCACCAATCCTAGGGAATACTTATGGGACATTTGACTACATATACTGGGGGCATTGGTGGCTACCTACATAGTGCTGTTGATGTCTACCTTCTGCGAATTACACAGCTTCTAAGTTAATGTACATTTGGCCCTGCCCATGTGTCCCATGGGGGGGGGGGGGGGGGGCAGGTAAATAGTGCATGATTTTGCTTTGGGGGAAAATGTGGGTATCTGCGGGGTACTTTTAAGACCACTGTAGATGTATCGTCAAGAAAATTTGAGAGCCAACATTCTACTTTCTGGCTTTCAAATTCCAGAACCTGAACAGCTTGTTCCCACTGGTGTTCATACGGTGGATTCAGTGATGGTGGCTAACCCATTGGCCCTCCCACCAATGCCAGGAGTCAGGAGAGGACATCTCTGCAGCAGGATGCAACACTTTCCTCAACAAAACCTAAGAAGCCCTATTGTAGCTTTCTGGGTTTAGTTTTCATTTTAAATCACTGATATATACAGTACAATAAAAACTAAGTACAGTATGAAGCAGAAAATGGTTAACACACAGTAGTTCAGCCATGAACAAATGTTTTGAAACCAGGAAGGCTTTCTGTGAACTGGGACATAAACTAGGCTATGGTTTTGTGGTCACAGGTTTCAACAGAAACTACTACTGAGAAAGAGCTGTTCTCTTGTATTGTCGCTGATTCATTGTCCAGTGAACAAGCAAGATCAACAAAAAAATCTAAGAAGCTGGAAGATCAAACAGAGGCCTCATCTGACGTACTGTATGCAGTGTGGCTATGGTTCAGCATACACTAGGCTCTCAAATCACATCAGAGTTGTGTTCTAAGAGGAATCAGTGAAAATTAGATTTCTCATAAAAATAAGATTTCACATAGATTTTTCCATAGGTGGCTGCACTCAATGAGCAGTTACTAAGCAGCAGTGAGCAGTTACCAGGCAGCAGCAAGCAGTTGTGTGAGAGAGTCTGTTCCCTGCCTATCAACTGCTCATGGAAAAGGGTCCTAGAGGACAACTGAAGGGAGAGAGATATGGAGGCTGACATATTTATTTCCTTTTAAGCAATACTAGGTTCCTGGGTATCCTGCTGCTCCTCTGCCTATAATACTTTTAGCCATAGACACTGAACAAGCATGCAGCAAATTAGGCGTTTCTAACATTATTGTCCGATCTGATTATTGCAGATGCTTGCTTCTGGTGTTATTTAGACACTACTGCAACCGAATAGATCAGCAAGGCTGCCAGGCAACTGCATTGTTTAAAAGAAAATAAATATGGCAGCTTCCATATTCTTCTCACTACAGTTGTCTTTTAAGCAGTGGTCACCCATCAGGCCCGGATTTACCTCACAGGAGCCTGTAGGCACAGATATCCTAGCACCCTAGACTTCACCCTCCATGAACCAACAAACCTCTGAACCGCACCGCAAGTGTGCTGGCTGTCCCAGCTGTCATTCCTCCCTTACTACCTTTGCCTGTCATAGGTAGCTACAGGTGCCCCTTAGCATTAGACAGCCAGAGGTATCCTCAGTATTAAGAAGCTAGTGGTGCCCCTCAAGTAATAGGTAGCTACAGGTGCCCCTTAGTATTAGGTAACTAGAGGAACCTCAGTATTACTTAAGGACCAGGGCTGTATTGGCTGATCTGTGCTGCGTGGGCTCCAGCCCGCAGCACAGATCAGGATTGTAGCAGGGCGATCAGACTTCCCCCCCCCTTTTTTCCCCACTAGGGGGATGACCTGCCGGGGGGGTCTGATCGCCGCCTCTCTGTGTGGCCGAGCGGGGGGGGGGGGGGGGGGGGGGCTCCTCAAAGCCCTCCTCCACAGCGATATTCCTCCCTCCCTCTCCTTCCCTTCCTCTCCCTCTAGCTATGGGTGGCACAGGACGGCGATCCGTCCTGTACCGCTTCTGATAGGCTTCAGCCTTTCAGATGCTGGCGATCCCTGGCCAATCAGAGGTTTTCCTTCATGATGTAAACACATTTCTTCCCCGTGTGTTTACATTTCGCCTGCGAGCCGCGATCGGAGGCTCGCTGGCTGTTCACGGAGACACCCTCCGTGAACTAACATGGAACGGCCGCGTTTCCATGGAAACACCACTTCGACCTACCAACGCCTATCGGCATTAGGCGGTCGTTAAGTGGTTAAAGATCTTGTCAGTGGAATGCAGAGAGCAGTGTGAGTAACCTCTCATTTACACTCTCATGAGGGCTCTGCATAGGGAAGGAGGGAGGGAGGCACTAGTGGAGGGGAGTGAGCCGCCTTTCCATCATCAGGCGCATGTAGGCTCATGCTTACAGTGCATTATGGTAAATTCAGCTCTGTCACCTATTGAAAATAATGGTAATTGCTGTTGTGTTTGATTTCTGATTCCATTAATAACCTATAACTCTCTGTTGGTGGGGTCTGATCCCCCCCAGGTTTTTTTTTTTTAATAAGTATTTATTGTTTTTTTTTTTTTTTTAAATTAATACAGTATATATATACATATTTTTTTTGTTTTGTTTACCACCCACCCTCCCTCCCTCCCCTGGCCAGCCAATCACAACGATCAGCTATGATAGGCTTCAGCCTATCACAGCGGATCGCTCCTGTGGGACACAGGGGGACAGCCGTGTCACACGGCTGTCCCCAGTACAGCGCTGCTACAGATCGCAGAGCTGTACATGTAAATAGACGGCGGTTCTGCCGTCTAACAGTCTCCCGAGCGGCGACCGCCGCTCGGAGGCTGAAGGCCGCCCACCAAGCAGGAGATGCACATGCAGCCTCCGCGCGATCTCCTGCAAACTGCTGCCCCATGAAGGCGGTCCTGGGGCTGCCACCGCGGCCACACCGATCGGCATGACGCGGTTGGCAAGCAGTTAAACTACTCATGTGCAAGGCCAGATTTATAATTTTTCTGCCCCTAGGCCAAGTGTGTTATGACTCCCCTTACTTGTGCAGCACCGCCCCTCCCATTTCCTGTCCAGCCCCCTTTGCCATGTGTAACAACAATGTGCTGCAGCTCCTCTCTTTCTTGAACAGCTCCTTGGACAATAGCTTCCCTTTTGCAGCCTCCTCTTTCATAAATATCAACCTCTTTGTCACAACCAGGTGGCCCCTTGAGCTGCAGCCACCAAAGGCCTGGGCCTTTGTCTGTGACCTTTCCAGAAATCCAGCCCTGCTCACATGAATCAAACAAAATGGCTGCCTGGGTAAAGTGAAAACTTTCTTTCCTTACAAATTCATTGGCAGGAAAGCAGATCATGTGTGACATGTGCAGCTGTTTCTCTAACTTCTGTAGTAAAAACGTGTAGAATATTTGGCAAAAAAAAGGGAGAGTTGGTTATTCTGAGGAATCATAAGTATGACTAGAGTGTCTCTATGCCTAACAAATACAATATGTATATAATAAAGTCACATTTTACCACGTATCATTAAAGTGCACATACTGTGCATATATAAAAAAAACCTAATAAAAATCTACTTTAGAGCCCCGGGATAAATAGCTCCATCAATACCGAAATCTTACTGCGGTTTTAGTGCTTACACATCATTTGTTTAAATTAAATTAAATTGCATACAAAACACAGGAACAGACCTCCAGTAGGTTTAAGTTTAACAACCCGATTAATATGTTAATATGTTTTAAACAGGCCACTACTGTTTATCCATGGGGCATGATTTTTTACTTAAAAAGGATATTAATATTTGTTGTCTACATTAATGGTCTGTATTAGTGAGCCTAATTCTGGTGGGCTCTCCCTGTTACACAAATCAGTGGCATGCTACTTTTTTTTTACAATATAGGTCATGGGTTCATGCATAAAACATGTCCACATAGGTTTTTCACTCATTATGCAATTACAGTAACTTTTTCTCCTGAGTTTTCTACTTAGTAATATTTTTCACACCTTATTAATAAAATGTCTTTTAAGTGACCAGCAAGCAAGAAAGTAATCAGAATTTTGACAGTTTTTTACTTACTATTGGTATTTTTTTTCAATTGCAGAATTCTTAAAAGTTATTTTAAACAGATGATGAAAATTATCTCCTAGGAGGAAAAAAGTGAATTGCACATGGGCCACTGAGTTACCTGTAAGTGTTAATCGTTTGAAGTGTTGAATCAATTTTTAGAAGTGTTGACGTGTTAGGCCCGGTTCACATTAGCGGTTGTTTGCCAAACGGACCGGATGACCTGACCGGATCCGGACCGGATCCGGATCGGAACCGTACGGTTCTGATCCGGATCCGATCCGGATCCGGTCAGGTTGCATCAGGTAGTAATCAGGATGCGATCCGGATCCGTTTGGCAAAGTTAACGTAAAAAAAAAAAAAAATGTTGGGGTCTGGGAGGTCAGCAGAAGGGGGGCCTGTGGAATCAGGCCCTCTGCTGTTAGCACTCACCTCCACCTCCGACATGCTGCCAACATCCTGCCAACACCTCCAGCTCGTGCTGCTCCACTCCAAAATGCTTGCCCATGTGTCCCCAGCCAATATCGCCGCAAAAATCCGCATAGGAAGTGGGGTAGAACATCCGGATTTCTCAGCCAGTGTGTTGTGCGGCCTCCGGTTCCCATTTGTTTGTATTGGCCGGATGGTGCAGTCCGGCTCCGCCCCGGATACGGCTGCCGGAGGGGCCGGATGAAAAAATAGCGCATGTTGGAACGGAGGCCGGAGTCCGGATCCGGCCCGGATCCGGTCCGGCTCCGGTTCTGCAGAACGGACCCATGTGAACGGACGCATAGGCTTTAATTGCTATGCCGTGCGTCCGTTCCGTCCGTTCTGCAGGCGGTGCGGCTCCGGCACGGCGATTCCGGAGGGCCACCGCAAGTGTGAACCGGGCCTTAGAAGTTTTGAATCAGGATGATATCATTCATTGGCTAACTTAAAAAAAATAAGAGTAAGATTTCGGCTTATTCCACCCTCATCAGACTCAAATCCTGTATGCTGACAAGTTGTTAAAGTATACAACTATATACATGCAACATCAAAGACCCTATTTGGATGTTTCGTTTTAATTAAATCATCTTAATGACATGTACTTATGTCCCCCAAAAATGTCTTATGCCCTTTTTATGCCACATGTATATAGCAGTGTACTCTAAGAACTTGCCAGCATACAGGATTTGAGTCTGATGAAGGCAGAGAATTTTATCCATTAGTTGTCCCAAATGATCATTTCAGATCGTTCATATGAAGAATTGTTCATAAACCATCACTCGGCAAATTGTATATAGTGGCCACCTTTACCCAGAATTTTCCAGACTGGTACGGTGTGTCGTATTCACACAGCGGTGGAGACGGTGAAACAGCATTGAATTCACCATCTGTCGGCCTTGCGTGAGAACACATCCAAAGAGTCTATACCAGGTTATGGCAAGAAAACGAAATTACCTTGTACAAGGAACAGAATTTATAAAAACAGGAGAACATGCTTACATGTTTGCACACTAATAACATTTGCTTTCAGAAGGTAAAATGCCACTTTGTTTTCTAGTTACAGATTTACCAAAGGTAAGGACGAGATCCCCTCCTACATGTCACCTTTGGTCGGTAATAAATAACACGCAGAACAATCACTCCTCTACAAAGCTTTATAGTACACATTTAGTAACCGCTCCCTCCATCTTGAAACTAGAACACTTTCGACAAACAACATTAAACAGCTACTGTAATAATGGAGGATGTTTAAACAGCGCAAAGTTCAAGGATACTTAGTGTATTATGAGAGCTTAGATGAGGAACGAGAAAAGAAAAACATCCGTACATCAAGAATGAAGAGGATGTTCAGTTAGTGATGAGCCATGTTAAAAGAGCAACTCATGCCTTAAAGTGAACCTAAAGTCACTTAAAAAAAACGAGATTAACTCACCTGGGGCTTCCCTCAGCCCCCTGCAGACGATCGGTGCCCTCGCAGCTCCGCTCCGATGTCCCAGGACCCGCCGGCGAGCACTTCCGGTTTGGCCGTCACCGGCCGACAGGGATGGGAACGCGAGTGATTGTTCGCGTTCCCAGCCTGTATATCGCCCCCTATGCTGCTATTGCGGCCAGGAGGTCGCAATAGCAGCATAGGGGGCGATATACAGGCTGGGAACGCGAACAATCACTCGCGTTCCCATCCCTGTCGGCCGGTGACGGCCAAACCGGAAGTGCTCGCCGGCGGGTCCTGGGACATCGGAGCGGAGCTGCGAGGGCACCGATCGTCTGCAGGGGGCTGAGGGAAGTCCCAGGTGAGTTAATCTCGTTTTTTTTAAGTGACTTTAGGTTTACTTTAAAGGGAACCTGAAGCGAGAGGGATATGGAGGCTGCAATATTTATTTCCTTTTTAACAATACCAGTTGCCTGGCAGTCCTACTGATCTCTTGGTCTGCAGAAGTCTCTAAATCACACACCTGAAACAAGCATGTGACTAATCTAGTCAGATTGTTGCCAGAAACATCTGCTCTGCATGCTTATTCAAGGTCTACTGCTAAAAGTGTTACAGGCAGAGGATCAGCAGAAAAGCCAGGCAACTCCACAACGCGTACAGCGTTTCTTCCCAAAACTTTCTCACTAATGATTTACAAATGTATAGTGTGGAAGAAATTGAGCATGTGTATGAGCCTTTAAGCTCCGTACAAACGTTAGATGAAACTCGTCTTTATTGGCTTCCTCTGCCAAGAATCTAACGTATGTACATCAGCCACTGACCCCTCTAGACTGCTTGGTCAACAATCTGTCCTGGTGGATCACTTAGGCAGGTACCCTGCCCACCGTGTGATGTCCGGAACACTCCACATCTCCCCCCCCCCCCCCCGCATTGAGCAGGACACGCTGCTCACTTGCAAGCCAGTAATGGGTCTACACAGCCATAGCCCTGCAATGTCACCCGTTGTCTGAGGGATCAGATACCGATCCCCGTCGGGTGACATTGATTAAGCATGTGTATGGGCCTTTAGGCTTGATTAGTCTGTGAAGGAAAAGACAGATACAGCAAGCTTGACCATCTTCTCTGATCCCTTAATCCCAATCTGCACTATACGATTCTTTGTGCGGTTCGATTACGATTCTATTTACGATCCAATTAAATCCGACATATCCGATTGGAATTCGATTCGCCATTGCAAAACAATGGCAAATCAAATTGAATCGAATCCCGTTCAGACATGTTGGATTTAATCGGATCGTAAATAGAATCGTAATCGAATCGCACAAAGAATCGTATCGTGTAGATGGGGCTTTAGAACCGGGCTTCCCAACTCTGCCCTCAAGTGCTACCAATAGTGCATATTGAAATCCACAGAGGTAGTTAATCAGCTCTGCTCAGACACTTATTACCTCACCTGTGAATGTTTGTGGTTTTCTGCACAACATGCACTGTTGGTGGTACTTGAGGACAGGGTTGGGAAGCCCTGCCTTAGATATCCCTAAGATAAGCCAGAATATAATAGCTGTTTGTATGCACCTCAGTCATCGTTCATACACCACAGGGGTAAACATCCCAGTCAAATGTACAAGCTGGCCAAACGATGACATCAAGAGAAGTGAAATCACGCCTGCATAGAGTCTGCTTGCACTAATGTCCATTTGCCAGCTTCAAATATACATAACAACAGCAGGCTTCCATTCTGTCTCCAGAGTCCATGTTGGTGCATGCTTATGAACTGTCAGGACTCCCACAATAATAGCTTTATGTCAGGATCTGCAGTGATCATTCTGGAAAATCCATCCTGGATTCCAGCCAAGGTGGAATTTAATTGGTCCATTTTCAAGCTGCATACATATGCATTATCTTGCATCAACTCAGTATTATCAGCATCCCATTGATCCCCCCTATTGATCAGTATTTTTGTTGTACAAACTTTAAAATTTAAGGAATTTTCTTAAAGGACTACTATCGTGAAAATCATAACGTTTAAAACACATGTAAACACATACAAATAAGTAGTACATCTCTTCCAGAGTAAAATGAGCCATACATTTCTCCTATGTTGCTGTCACTTACAGTAGGTAGTAGAAATCTGACAGAACTGACAGGTTCTTGACTAGCCCAATTCCTCATGGGGGTTCTCAGGGTTTTCTTTATTTTCAAAAGCATTTCGTGCTGCGTCCAACTGCCAAAAAAATGTGCAGCGAGCACAGAGGCTGTCCAGCATCTTTGTATAAATTATTTTCGGGGAGTGTCTTTATAAAGAATAAAGGCAATGCTGAGAATCCACCAATAAAGAGATGGACTAGCCCAAAACCTGTCGGCTCTGTCAGATTTCTACAGTCTTTCTATATACTGTAAGCAACATAGTAGAAAATAAATGCATTGCTCATTTTACTCTGGAAGAAACATACTTTTTATTTGGATGTGTTTACATGTATTGTAAATGTTAAAATTTTTAGGTCTTTTAAATTATTACAGTGGCATGGCCTAGTACTCTTCTTTATCCAATATGGTTTTATTAATTCATTTGAGTAAAATTATGATTAAGTGGGTAAGTTAACAGCAAAGCCCAGCCTGTTAAAACCATGGCAGCTATGACTAGAACATAATGAATCTATACTTTACTCATTAGCAGAAGGGAGTTCAGTAAGGAATGACACTTTGAAAAATGGGGGAATAATTAGATATATTTAGTTCCCGAGAGAGAAGAACACCAGGCAAGGAGACACTTTAACAAGGGTGTGGCTGTAATGGCACTGAGGGCTTAAAGGAACATCCATAATGCACTATGCAGAATGAACAGTGCCTTTAGAATTCACATTTTATTCCTTCTGACCTCAGACGTAGATGTGTGATGATAATAGGCCAATTTTAGCAGCTCATTCACGAACCACTATGATATTTGTGGGTAATCCCAGACTGCTGCTAATGACCTCAATGTCAGATGTGGGTTTGGGGAGACATTTTGGCAGGTTTGATTATGTTTTCATGGGGGCTTTTCATGTTTTATAACTTTCCACCTATTCTTTTCATTTCTGGAAGATACTGGGGAGATCTAAGCACAAAACCACTGAACACAACACTGCCCCACTCACTTATTACTATTTACTATCTTTGTAGGGTGTGGCGTGGATCGGAATTGCTGTCTCAGGGTTACATAATAGCTGTAAATAATTACATATCAATAGTGGAACAATCTCAGACACAGAACACAACTGAAAATTCAACCATGAAGAAAAACCATGTCAAGGGTATTGCAGGAGTCAGTTTATAGTAAAATTCCACTTTTTATTAAAAAAAAAGCAATTCTTCCAATTCAAATCTATATAGGATTTTTATAGACATTACCGCAGATGTCATACATGAAGTTATGAATAGAGATAAAAACAACCATCATTGCTGGACTAAGTTTCGTGGGTGTGGTTGTTGATTAATGCTTGTGATCACATCAGAGTTGCAATGCTTCCTACTCTGTGCAGCTAATTACTTATGCAGAAATATTCATGTTCTTTGCGTGTTACTGGTTACGAGTAGTGTTGTTGTTTGAATTCGACATTATGGTGTTCAGGACCCCAACACACACATTTAGCACCATTTCAGGAATGAACAGCTGGATGGAGTGTGTTTCGTTTAGCTCTGATATTTCCTTCTTCCGGCTTGGAAACTCCTTCATATTTTAGGATCCATGAGGTGCTATGCATAGTAAGTAAGGATGCAGGAAGACATCTCAAAAAATGAATTTTTAAAAAATCACACAGTTTTGTTTTATGTTTTAAAACTCAAAAAGTAAATTTTAAGTTTTATTCTCTTTGTTCAATGACACAGTCTTTCTGTGTCAAAGAGCTAAAGTATATGAACTATTTAACTTCCATACTTATCCCCTGCACTCAGAAGCTGTTCTCTTTCAGAAAAAGGTTTTATGGTTGTAATTCCTTATCAGTGAGGATTATGCCATAGTCTGACTAGGTCTGACTGAAGAGAAACTGTCACTTGCATACTTGAAGGTTTAACTTTTTTAAGCAGGAGAAGAAAACAAGGAACACAGCATACTTATTTGCAGGGATGTGCTCACGAGTAGTGAGGCCGAAGGAGGAAGAGCACGGTAGTGAGTAGAGGAACGCGTCCCATTGGACGCCTGCAAGACTGTGATAGGCATAGAAGCGGCAGACATCTGGGTAATTAACCCCTGTCTCACATGCACACACCTGTGGCAGTTAAGCCTCATTACAATCACGAATTTGAGTAGCTACCTACTTGTAACTACTCGTGAGCACATCCCTGCATATTTGTAAGCTTGGTACTGTACATACACATGTCTATCTCATCATGTCACATATCAGCTCGGGTACACTGCTAATACTGACACACTTAGGGCCAGTTTCCATTACAAAGTGATGAGAATGCGGCTACCTAGCCGCATCACATCACTTCGGCCGCCGGTATTAGAGGACATGGGACGCAGCTGCGGGCGGATGCGGCCGTGAGAGAATCTGCAGCATGCTGCAGATTCTCGGATCGCTCCACACCGCTCCGCACACCATGCACGCAGTGGAAACTCTTCCATTGCTTTGCATGTGTTTCAGGACACCTGCGGTGCGATGCGGCTATGTAGCCGTATCGCACCGCTCCTAGTGGAAACAGGCCCTTACATAAAGAAGGTCATTAGAACTGTTGCAGTTATAGTTAGTTACCCTGTAACATGGGTATTTTTCAAGGATAGAAACCTCATACTTCAAATGTCTCCTGCTGGCTATGCCACTTTATGTCAAGTATTTATTTTGCAACCTTCACAGAATTTCCTGTAATGATGCTAGGCCCATAGATAGCTATACATCTAAAAGTGGCTTGGCTGATGCCCATCAGTCTATATCTAATTTCATTTATTTTATATTTTATTAATGGTAGACAAGTCTAATCTATTGTTCTCTAGGAAATTCCCGACATTTCCAGTTCCATCTGCTCACAGGGACAATTGCTGTAACTCAAACCTCATGTGAATCTGAGGTGATGCATGACTCATTGTATTCTCAGGTAAAGCCCTTCACGCTGTACGTTTGAATATTGTTCAACATTTCTATTGTCTATCGCTAGTGGCTATTACTGACTGAAAAATATTTTTGCTATTATAGGATGTATTACAGAGACATACATAATTGCTTTATGATTGCAATCCTATTTTCATATATTATTATTATTTATTTTTTTAAATATTTTTTTTATAGCGCCAACATATTTCGCAGCACTTTACAAAGCACAATAAGACGAAAAGGGGAACATAGATACAACTAACAAATGTACAGCAGAGTTCCAAGCAGCACAAATATTGTTACAAAAACAGTAAACATTAGGAGGAGGACCCTGCCCTTGCGAGCTTACAATCTAGTGGGTAGTGGGGGACACACTAGGTAAGGGGGTGGAGGATGGAAGAGGCAGTGACCCTTTGCCTCTGATTACATTGTGACAGATAAGTACCGTAAATAAGGGCTATAGAATGTTATAAGCTTTGTCTGCAAAAGGTGTGTTTTAAGAGTGCGTTTGAAGATGTCCAGGTTATGAGCATGACGTACAGGCTGTGGAAGAGAGTTCCAGGTAAGGTATGATGCTCGTGTAAAGTCCTGAATGCGAGCATGAGAGGAGGTGATCAGCATAGAGGCCAGGAGAATTTCTTGGGAGGAGCGAAGGTTGCGGGAGGGACAATATCTTGAGATTAGTGAGGAGATGTATGGAGGAGAAAACTCGTGGAGGGCTTTGTATGTTATGGCCCATACTCACGAGGGACTTTTGTCGCCTCAACACGCGTCGCGCGCGTGTTGCGGCGACAGGTCGCCCGTGAGTATGGGCCGCGCGCACCCCGAACTGTCGCCCGCAACGGGCGCGCACCCCGAACTGTCGCCCGTCGCTGATGTCGCCAGGCGATTGAAAAGTTCAATCGCCTGGCGACAGTCGCCGCCGCAACTCCGCCGCAGCTGTCGCTAGTCCGCATGAGTACGCGGACTAGCGACAGCAACCTCCATTGAGGTATGAAAAGCTTCCGGCGGAGGGAGGAGGAACGGCGGCGACAGCTTCCGTCATGCCGCTGGTCCCTTCTTTCGCGTGTGTACGCGGAGGGACCTGGCGAGGAGCTGTCGCCGGCCTGTCGCCCACACGCTCACGTGTGCTGGCGACAGGCAACATTTGCTGCCCGTGAGTATGGGCCATTAGAGTCAGGAGTTTGAACTGGATCCTCTGGGTAATGGGTAACCAGTGGAGAGAACAGCACAGTGAGGCTGCATTGGAAGAGCATGTGGAAAGGTGAATGAGGCTGGCTACTGAATTTAGAAGGGATTGGAGAGGTGCTAGCCTGTTTGTTTGGTAGACCACAGAGCAGGGTGTTGCAATAGTCTAGGCGGGAGATGATTAAGGCATGTACAAGCATTTTGGTGGCCTCGTGTGTGAGGAAGGGACGGATACGGAATATATTTTCGAGCTGGAAATAGCAGGTGGTGGTTAATGAGGCAATGTGAGGTTTAAAGGAGAGCTCTGAGTCAAGTATAACCCCCAAGCAGCGGGCCTTGTGGTTGAGGTTATTGGGGTGTTGTCTACAGTTATGGTTGCAATTGGTGGGGGTGTAGATAGCGATGGTATAAAAATCACAATTTCCGCTTTACTCATGTTGAGTTTGAGGAAGCGGGAGGACATGAATGCAGAAACGGCATGTAGACAGTCAGGGACTCTAGATAGTAGTGATGACAGATCAGGAGCTGAGAGATAGATTTGGGTGTCAGCCGCATAGAGGTGATACTGGAAGCCAAAAGAGTTAATTATTTGTCCCAGACCAGTTGTCCCTCTCAATGAGACAAAAGAACAATCTACCGTATATACTCGCAAGCAAGCCGAATTTTTCACCCCCCAAAAGTGGCCCAAAAGTTGGGGGGTCGGCTTGCTTGCGAGTCATGGGTAGGTGGGTGGGTAGGTGGTGCCCCTCTCCGCTCCCCCCGCGGCCGCCGCTGCTATTACCTTAGGCGGCGCCGCTTCCTCTATCCCCGTCCTGCTCCGATAACTAACTACTTCACAGCAGCGCGCCCCCCGCTGCTGTGATGACGGAGGAAACCATAGAGAGCGGTTCCCATAGTAACGGCATCGCCGCTACAGGAAGCCGCTCTCTATGGTTTCCTCCGTCATCACAGCAGCGAGGGGCGCGCTGCTGTGAATTAGTTAGTTACCGGAGCAGGACGGGGATAGAGGAAGCGGCACCGCCTAAGGTAATAGCAGCGGCGGCCGCGGGGGGAGCGGGGAGGGACACTATCTACCTACCCACCCACCTACCCATACTGGGGCACTATGCTAGCTATACTGGGGCACTATGCTAGCTATACTGGCGCACTATACTAGCTAAACTGGGGCACTTCACTAGCTATACTGAGCACTATACTGAGCACTATACTAGCTATTCTGAGCACTATACTAACTATACTGAGCACTATACTAGCTATACTGAGCACTATACTAGCTAAACTGAGCACTATACTAGCTAAACTGGGGCTCTTTACTAGCTATACTGAGCACTATGCTAGCTATACTGGGGCACTATGCTAGCTATACTGAGCACTATACTAGCTAAACTGAGCACTATACTAGCTAAACTGAGCACTATACTAGCTAAACTGGGGCACTTCACTAGCTATACTGAGCACTATACTGAGCACTATACTAGCTATACTGAGCACTATACTAGCTATACTGAGCACTATACTAGCTAAACTGGGGCACTTTACTAGCTATACTGAGCACTATACTAGCTATACTGGGCACTATACTAGCGATACTGGGCACTATACTAGCTATACTGGGACACACTAGGGGAATAAGGCGGCCAGCATTTCCTACCCCCGGCTTATATGGGGGTCAATCATTTTTCCCTGTTTTTTTCAGGTGAAAGTTGGGGGGTCGGCTTACATGCGGGTCGGCTTGCTTGCGAGTATATACGGTATTTTAGTTTATGGCTTCTGAAAAAATGCTACACCGCTTTTTCCGATATGGAGGCAGGGATTTAAGCTAAATATAGTAATTATAGCGAGCGGGTGAGTAAAGACATCAGATGGCACTATACACGTTAGCTGTCAGCACACTTCAGGTACTTTTTAAATTAAAGAAGAATTTTGTTTGAATGTTCTTTAACCACTTTTGGTTCCTGGACGTAAGTCTCACATCCAGATTAGCAACACTACAGGTTCCTGGATGTGAGACTAATGGCCAGCACTACAAGCTGTTGCTGTGGTCGTATGCATGCACGCATGCGCCCCCAATTCTCGTACACGTGCATCTGCTGGTGCGCTCATGCACTGATCCCTTTGTGAATGATTGCTGTTAGCAGCAGTCATTCAAATAAAACTGCAGGGAAAAAAAGTTTTTTTTTTTTTTTTTTATTAAAGTGAGAGCGTAACATTAAAAATGAATGGGCTTAATTCACTAAAGCGTGATAACGCTTATCACGGCTGCAATAAGCACTTTTGCGCGCAATTTCAGGCGTGTAAAGGCTTGCGCGCGATAACTAATGACTTTGCGCGCAAAGGCGGGATATCTCGTGATAAACATCAGTATCACGTGATATCTCTGCAGATCACACGAACGGAATGCAGATCACACGCTGTAACTGCACACATCACTTTGCGCGGGATCAGCGCAGAACTTGGTGCGCGCAAACTATTGCACACGCTAAATGCAATGATGCATGTGTTTATAATAATGATCGCTCCTTAACATTAATCAGCTGTTTTTTGCCTTTAAAAGCTTTGCTTATCACCACCTGCTTCAGAATGGTTTGCAAGCGAGCAAGTAAGTTTTGTTGGTTTGTGTTTTTAAATTTTTTATTTTTTTTTTAAGTTTGCAATGTCATTTTGTCAGGTTATTTTTGAAAACATTTGGTTTAAAGGGATGCTTAGGTGAAAACGTTTTGGTAACCCCCCTGCAGCTGTCCTGTGGCCATGCAGTGTGGTTTGTATCCTCCTGTCCCCCGCTCTATCTGCCGTACGGGGTTGCGCTTCACGCGATACAAATTATCACGCGATCGATAAACTCTTCACGCGCAACACACGCGCACAATGGTTTACATGCGCGTGAAAAGCTTTAACACATGATAACTGTGTTATCACGCTTTAGTGAATCGAGCCCAATATGTTTTTTGTGTGAAGTTTTACCCCTACCAAACTAATTAATCCTTTATGTTTCCTATACTTGATCTTAAGATTCGTGGACACCTGTAATGGCTGCCACCCATAGCAATCGGATGCGTTTAGGTGTATGTACAACACCATTCCCCAAATTGTCAGCCGAGGGATTGTGTTTACGTAGCTTTAAATTTGGAAAGACTTTTAAATGCAGTTATACACTTTCTGGTACGGTATGTTCGCCAAATGCACGATAGTTACCCCACGATAGTTAATGCTATCTTGCTTAACCCTATTCTCTGGCAACCAGACATATTAATTGCTTATTAATTGCTTTTTTACGTGATAAAATAAGTAAATCATAGCAAAGTCCAGTGTCGTGTCATGATGTGGTACACCAAGGTCCACCAAGATCCACAAGGTTATTGCATTTATGTCATATTCCATTAAGCTTAATAACTCTTAGTTTAAGCTTTATAAGCTATTTCAGTTTAACACCCCCTCCCCCTGCAGATAAACCAGTGGAAGAGCCTAGATGAGGTTGAATGCCGGTTTTGTTCCCTTGCCACAATGTAATGCTGCTGCTCTTCACTTCCAACTTGACTACATACTTGGGCGTTCTTCCTCCTCCTTGCAATGTTTTTTCTCTAATGTGAATATGTGAATCCTATTGGATTAGCTATGCAGGCTTTTGACCTGACCTGAAACACCCAACTCAATGTAGCTCTGTTTGCCATTATTACAGATCCTGGATTCCCTCTTACCTACCAGGGATGGTCGGTCTTTTTTGTGGAATGTCGATATTTGAGTTTCTGATTGGAAATGGGTTCACTGCGGTGGAAATCGATATGCGAAAATCGGCATGTGGAAACTGAAATTCCACGAAAATACCGTAACTCAGAAAATGTAGCCCTATCACAGGACTCGGAAGCATTGGACCAATCAGTGCGGTTTATGCATAATAGCAAAATCACTTCCGGAAAGCGGAAATGTTGTTGGAATCAGAGATCTGCATTGATGACCATCCCTATTACTTGCCCTCTGACTTCTAGTCAATAAGTAAAGATGTGCCAATTAGCATCATCTTTGTAACGATCGGTGGGCGCAGAGAGTATCTGATTACCGGTGATCTGCAGTATCACCGGAAATACAGATATATACCAGATTATAAGTGAACTGCAGTCTCACCGATAATCCGATATACAAACTAACCTCTGATCACCTGAGTAGAGTGTAGTGTTTGGTGTAACTGTAACACTAAGAGGACAAGGCCTCAATGCAGTAAGGAGTACTGTACAGATTCCTTCCGCAGACCTGAGCTCTCCAAGATGGGAGGAGTCAGACTGACAGTAGGAAGGGATATCTGAAAGTGACCCTCAGGAGGAAGGATCGCTAACAGAGCGAGGAACCGCCTCTAACGGTAAGGTCGGTTCTCGAGGTCGGACAAGCCAGGCCGTACACACACGGACAGATAAAATACAGGATCAGGAGGCAAAGGCAGAGTCAAAGTATAGGCAGGGTTCGGCAACGGGGTATCAGAAATATCGGGGTACAAAATCAGGAGGCAGAAGCAGAGTCAAGGAACGAGCCGGGGTTCGGCAACAGAGTATCAGAATATCGAGGTGCAAGATCAGAGTTCAGGAGGATAGTCAAGGCAGGCAAAAGTCATAACAGATAATCACAATCAAACTATTACTTTAGCTATCAACAGAATCTAGCTTAGTGTAGGATTACAGCTCCAGCTGGTCCTGGCACACTAACGGATCTAACTACGGATCTGGGTGCTCCCACATATGTGAACGCAACGCCAGACAAGGAGCAAGTGAACAACCAGCAGTATATATACTCTAGGACCTCTCCAGGACCTCCCTAATTGCTGGTCCAATGGGAGCAGTGGAATTTGTCAGCTGACCCAGCTGGTCAGCCGACACCCTTCTAACTGCTATTTAAACTCTGCCTCTGTGCTCGCGCGCGTGTAAGTCTGAATCTTGGTGGACTATCAGTCCCAGCCACACCAGTACTGTCATGCAATGTATCTAGTGCGGGGGCCACCTCTGATGTATATTCCGCCGTTACCAATGCGGATTCCGCCGCACTGCCCATGCGGCATGCAGCGTTTTTTCCGCGTTGTGACGCCATGCTGGACGCGGAAACAGCCGCCTCACCTCGAGAGATGGCGGCTTTTCCGCGTTTCCTCACAGTACCCCCCTCCCGAGGAGTGGACTCCGGACAACTCCCACCAGGTTTCTCGGGATGTACAGCATGAAATTCCTTCACTAACTCGTCCGCATGCATGCGGTTCCTAGGTACCCATTGCCTCTCCTCAATCCCGTACCCCTTCCAATGTACGAGGTACTGTACCGAGTTCTGTACAGTACGTGAATCTATGATCTTCTCCACTTCGTACTCGGGTTGGGCATCCACCAACACGGGAGGAGGAGGAGTGGGACCCACCTGGACTGCTGGTTTAAGAAGGGACACGTGGAAGGACCTCACCCCCCGCATGCTGGTGGTAAGGTCAATGGAATAAGTAACATTATTAATCTTCTTGGTCACGGAAAATGGGCCCACAAACCTGGGACCCAGTTTGGCAGATGGCTGCTTCAGGGTCAAGTGCCGTGTGGACACCCAGACTAGATCCCCTGGCCGAAACTTCCATTCCACGGACCGTCTCTTATCTGCTTGACCCTTCTGACTCTGAAACGCCTTCTGTAAATTCCCCTTAGCAATTCCCCAATTGTCCCTGAGTGATCTCTGCCAATCTTCCAGTGCTGGAAATGGAGACGAGACAACTGGAAAAGGGGAAAATTTGGGTGACCTCCCTGTTACAATCTGAAATGGGGAAAACCCAGACGAGGAATTATTTAAATTATTTTGAGCGAATTCCGCGAAGGGCAAAAATTTCACCCAGTCACTCTGCGCCTCAGCAACGTAGCATCTCAGGAATTGCTCCAGGGATTGGTTAATGCGTTCTGTCTGCCCATTGGTCTGTGGGTGGTAGCCTGACGAGAAAGACAATTTCATGCCCATTTGGTGGCAAAATGCCCTCCAGAATCCAGACACAAACTGGACTCCCCTATCAGACACGATGTCTTCCGGAATGCCATGCAGCCGGAAGATGTGAATGATAAACAATTCAGCCAGTTCTTGAGCCGAGGGGAGTCCTTTCAGGGGCACAAAATGGGCCATTTTGCTAAACCGATCGACTACCACCCAAATGACCGACATGCCTTCAGACCTGGGCAATTCCCCCACAAAATCCATGGACAAGTGGGTCCATGGCTCACTCGGGGTGGGCAAAGGCTGCAACCTTCCTACAGGTGCCAGCCGGGAGGGCTTACTCTGGGCGCACACCGCACACTCCCTAACATACTCCTTGCAATCTGTTGCCAAGGAAGGCCACCAAGCACACCTGGCAATCAGATCCTGCGTTCTGGCAGCTCCAGGATGACCAGCATTCTTATGGGCGTGAAAGAGTTGCAGAACCTGTAACCGAAATGGTAGTGGTATGAACAAGACCCCTTCGGGTTTCCCTTCAGGAACCTCCTGCTGAAAGGGACCCAAGATCTCTGTCCACTCTTCCCAAGACTCTGTGGCGGCTAACACCAGTTTCTGCGAAATGATGGATTCAGGTGTGGGGGGCTTTGCTGTCTCAGGTTCGAAACACCTGGAGAGGGCATCTGCCTTGATGTTTTTGCTACCTGGAGTGTATGTGATTATAAACCTGAATCTCGTAAAAAACAAGGACCACCGGGCCTGACGGGGACTAAGCCTCTTAGCCCCCTCGATGTACTCCAAGTTCTTGTGGTCGGTGTAAACAGTGATCGTGTGCTCTGCCCCCTCCAACCAGTGGCGCCACTCCTCAAATGCCAATTTAATGGCCAGGAGCTCTCTGTTGCCTATATCGTAGTTTCTCTCCGCCGGAGAGAACCTACGGGAAAAGTACGCACAGGGGTGTAGTCTTCCCTGTAACCCTGATCGCTGAGACAGCACAGCCCCTACCCCGACCTCCGAGGCATCGACCTCAACAATGAACGGATAAGCGGTGTCGACATGTCTCAGGATTGGTGCGGAACAAAACAATTTTTTCAGACTAGAAAATGCATTCTGAGCCTCCGGAGACCAGTGGGTAGTATCTGCCCCCTTTTTTGTGAGACTGGTAAGGGGTGCAATGATCGTGGAGTACCCTTTTATAAACCTCCTATAATAATTTGCAAAACCCAGGAATCTCTGGAGGGCTTTCAGGCCCACAGGTTGCGGCCATTCTAGGACAGCTGTGACTTTAGCAGGGTCCATTGACAGACCTGAGGTAGAAATCACATACCCCAGAAACGTGACGGATGTCACCTCAAAAATACACTTTTCTAACTTGGCGTAGAGTCTATTCTGTCTTAATTTGTTTAGGACAAATTTCACATGGACCCTGTGTTCGGGGAGGTTATTGGAATAAATTAATATATCATCGAGGTATACCAGTACGAATTTACCCAATACCTCCCGGAATACCTCATTGATTAGTTCCTGGAAGACGGCGGGCGCATTGCACAACCCGAAGGGCATCACTAAGTATTCGTAATGCCCGTCGGGTGTGTTAAAGGCCGTCTTCCATTCATCGCCCCTTCTAATGCGGATTAGGTTGTATGCCCCCCTCAGATCTAACTTAGAAAAGATCTTTGCAGTAGTGACCTGCGTGAATAAGTCGTCTATCAATGGTAACGGATAGCGATTCTTCACTGTGATTTTATTGAGACCTCGGTAGTCGATACAAGGTCGAAGACCCCCGTCTTTTTTCTTAACGAAAAAGAAACCGGCCCCAGCAGGCGACCGAGAGGGCCGAATAAACCCCTTGGCCAGGTTGTCACGAATGTAATCCTGCATGGCCAACTTCTCGGGACCGGACAAGTTATACAGGTGACCCCTAGGGGGCATACAACCAGCACGGAGATCAATGGGGCAATCGAACGGGCGATGAGGAGGTAATTGATCAGCAGACTTGGGACAAAAGACATCAGAAAAATCGGAATACACCTCGGGAACACCCTCCACGTACACCTTGATCTGACCCAATGTCACCTTTCCTAGACACTGTTGGTGACAACGATCAGACCATCTGGTTACCTCACCCGTGTCCCAGTCGATTTGTGGAGAGTGGGCCTGTAGCCAAGGCATGCCTAAGATAATAGTGGAGGTTGACATGTTCAAAACGAAAAACTGTAGCTGTTCCCCATGCAATACCCCTATCGTAACCCTCACCTGCGGAGTCTGAGACAGGGGACGATCCCGTTGCAGCGGGGAATCGTCTACTGCCGTGACCTGAATGGGGGGACTTACTGGAGTGAGAGGAATACCCAACTCCCGAGCAAATTCAAGGTTCATAAAATTGGCCGCTGAGCCAGAGTCAATAAAAGCTTCAGTGTCCACAGACTTATCATCCCACGTAATAGTACAGGGGAGAAGTAACTTCTTCTCTTTTTGGGGTGAGAATGAAGTGCCTAGGGTGTCACCCCCCACTACTCCTAGGCAGACCCGTTTCCCGACTTGTTAGGGCAGTTTCGCACCCTGTGCCCTGCTTCTGCACAATACAGGCACAGTTGTTCTGTTATTCTCCGCCTACGTTCCACCTGGGTCAATCTTGATCGACCAATTTGCATGGGTTCGGGTGGTGGTGAGGCTGGAGAGGGTGACACCGGTGGAGATGCCGTTACTGCGGGTGTACCAGAAGGTGCCACATATGAAGTCACCCTGACCCGGTGACTGCCCCTAGTCTGCCTCTGATGGCGTAGTCGACGATCGACTCTGATGGCCGATGATATGGCCTCATCGACTGTTGCGGGCTCGGGTAAGGTTAGCATCAAATCAGAGACCGTCTCCGACAACCCAGATAGAAAATAATCCATCAGAGCAAAATTGTCGAATCTGGCGGTAACAGACCACCTACGAAATTCTGCTGCGTAATCCTCGACCGACCCTCTGCCTTGCCGCAAAAGTTTGAGCTTCCGCTCTGAAGTTGCCGCAAGGTCAGGGTCGTCGTATATTACGGCCATAGCCTTAAAAAATTCCTCGACTGAGGTCAGAGCTAAATTAGTGGGGGACAGGTTGTATGCCCAGGACTGGGAATCACCAGTTAACAGTGTTTTAATAAAAATGACCCGTTGGGTCTCAGTCCCCGAGGATCGGGGTCTTAACTCGAAGTATGACAACACTCTACTCTTGAAATTCCGGAAGTCAGACTTGTGGCCGGAAAATTTATCAGGTACAGGCATACGTATGTCATCACTAGAAGGGGATCGCACTGAATCAACTGACGTCTGGAGGGTTTGCACAGAGCCTGAAAGGGCATCAATCAAAGCTTTGTGCTGGCCCAGTGCTTGATGGAGGTTATCCACCGAAGTGGCAAGCATACCCAGACGACCAGTGTTTGCGTCCATTTTGTTTTTTGGTCTGGCGTTCTGTAACGATCGGTGGGCGCAGAGAGTATCTGATTACCGGTGATCTGCAGTATCACCGGAAATACAGATATATACCAGATTATAAGTGAACTGCAGTCTCACCGATAATCCGATATACAAACTAACCTCTGATCACCTGAGTAGAGTGTAGTGTTTGGTGTAACTGTAACACTAAGAGGACAAGGCCTCAATGCAGTAAGGAGTACTGTACAGATTCCTTCCGCAGACCTGAGCTCTCCAAGACGGGAGGAGTCAGACTGACAGTAGGAAGGAATATCTGAAAGTGACCCTCAGGAGGAAGGATCGCTAACAGAGCGAGGAACCGCCTCTAACGGTAAGGTCGGTTCTCGAGGTCGGACAAGCCAGGTCGTACACACACGGACAGATAAAGTACAGGATCAGGAGGCAAAGGCAGAGTCAAAGTATAGGCAGGGTTCGGCAACGGGGTATCAGAAATATCGGGGTACAAAATCAGGAGGCAGAAGCAGAGTCAAGGAACGAGCCGGGGTTCGGCAACAGAGTATCAGAATATCGAGGTGCAAGATCAGAGTTCAGGAGGATAGTCAAGGCAGGCAAAAGTCATAACAGATAATCACAATCAAACTAGTACTTTAGCTATCAACAGAATCTAGCTTAGTGTAGGATTACAGCTCCAGCTGGTCCCGGCACACTAACGGATCTAACTACGGATCTGGGTGCTCCCACATATGTGAACGCAACGCCAGACAAGGAGCAAGTGAACAACCAGCAGTATATATACTCTAGGACCTCTCCAGGACCTCCCTAATTGCTGGTCCAATGGGAGCAGTGGAATTTGTCAGCTGACCCAGCTGGTCAGCCGACACCCTTCTAACTGCTATTTAAACTCTGCCTCTGTGCTCGCGCGCGTGTAAGTCTGAATCTTGGTGGACTATCAGTCCCAGCCACACCAGTACTGTTTTGCAATGTATCTAATGCGGGGGTCGCCTCTGATGTATATTCCGCCGTTACCAATGCGGATTCCGCCGCACTGCCCATGCGGCATGCGGCGTTTTTTCCGCGTTGTGACGCCATGCTGGACGCGGAAACAGCCGCCTCACCTCGAGAGATGGCGGCTTTTCCGCGTTTCCTCACAATCTTGTCATCTTCTATATAAGCAGCAGTGTGGGAATAGGGATGCTTCCTCGAGGTGCGAGCAGGTAATTCCTGTAGGTATCAGACAGCTCTGGGATCCAGAAAAAAGGACTGCAAAACAACAGAAAAGAGCGCTCTGAGAGACAAAATAGTATGTAAAAGTTTGGGCAGTTCTGCCTTATCAACCTAATTAAATATCTGTCACGTATCAGCAGGTAACGTGGGCCAAGACAACTCAAAACGGTGCAGGTGAATTTTGGCCCACCCTGCGCCGCCATAGGCCGTAATGTGAATTATGGCTATACTGGCACTCAGACAGAAATATGGGCACTGTCTAAAGACAAAGCCCAGATTACTATGAAAACAGCGTAATTCAGCCGCCAGCAACACTTGGCAGCCGAATTACTTCTTTCCTCCTTAGTCTATGGCAGCGTAAAGGGGGAATAGTAATTAACGCCGCCGGGACTTTTACAGGAGCACGGTTAGCAGTTTTTCAGCTTTGCCTTATGCCCAAATTTCCTGACGCGTGGGATCGCCCAGGACATGGACTCTGAGAAGCTCCCCCATTCTTTAAATAACCACTCCACAAGAGATGATCAGCTGGGACTGCTTGTAAGCACCTGCTTCCTAGGACTACCTGGTTGTGGTTCACAGACTAGCCCCATTGACAGCTGATGGAACAGGTGATGCTGGAATGGAGGAAGGCTTGCCAGTGGTTAACAAGGTCAAAGCTAACAACTAAGTTAGTTGGGTCAGTTAAGCTAAATATTTACCACCCGACAGGTCCAGCGTCGATCGCTTGACAATGAACATTCAGCGACTGCTCTGGTGCGAAAGGGAAGAACGGGAAGTCAAGGGATCGTGGTTCTTGTCGGGGATCTTAAAGATCTGATCCGCTGTGATGGTCGTTATCGGCCCACATCGCTAAACATCGTTCGTGTGATCATGCACATGTACCCTATTGCAAGCCCAGTTGCGAGATCGCGGAAATGACCGCTTGTTGATCAAAAAATTACCAGTCGTCGAAAAAATCATTTGGAAAAATACCTGGTGGGTACGGGCCTAAAAACAGACTGGACTGAAACAACACAGATGGACACAAGGGATCAAGCTGTTTAATTATCTTCTAAGAGGCATAAGGCACAGATAAAAAAAATGCTCAGGTTGATGAGACACTACTAAACATCACCCTTACATGCCATTTGCTGCATCTTCAGAGGCCCAAAGAGTGAGCCAGATAAGTACATATAGAAAGTGAGGCCCATATGGAATTAACTTTTTCTCCTAGGTGATATTGTTAGACTTGTCAATAAAATGTATTTTAAGCCACCAAAAAGTGATAAAATACTCAAAATTATTTTGATAGTACTCTTTTCACTTACTTTTTGTTACTCTTTCAGTTAATAACTGCTAGAAAGTTATTTTAAATAGAAGATGAAAAATTATCTCCTAGGAGAAAACTCAGGGGGAAAAGGTGAATTGCATATGGGCCTATATTTCTGATTTGTTTAAAAGGTGTGACACTTACCTAATGGAAGCTGCCATATTTGTGTCCTTTTAAACAATAGCAGTTGCCTGGGAGTCCTGCTGATCTTTCTGGTCAGTAGGGCCTAAATCACACACCTGAAACAAGCATGCAGCTAATCTTGTTAGATTTGTCACAGACATCTGATCTGCATGCTTGTTCAGAGTCAATGGCTTAAAGTGGACCTGAACTCAGAACTTCCTCTTGGCTGTAAAAGATAAGCAACAGCATAATTACCATTCAAGAAAAACATTTCTTTGTTACAGCTGATTGGTTTTATATAGATTATTAATATCATATGGACTATGATGCAAACTTGGGCCCAAAGCCACAGGAGCATTGCAGTGAAGTGCATCTAACCGGCTGGGCAATAAATTGAGCTGAAGTCCATAAATAAAAAAAAAGAAAAAAAGAAAAACATTTCTTTGTTACAGCTGATTCAAATCCTGCAATAAATCTACAGTGTGTCTATTCCTGCTTTCAAGGACGCAGCCATAGGGTTAACATCCTGTGTTTACAAATTAGCTGCTCTTTAAAGTGTGTATGATCTCAGGGAAAGAAAGAAAGGCGGAAAGTTTGTCTGATCTCAGAAAGTCTTTTGTAAACACAATTTGTGAGGGCTCGTTTCCACTATCGCGAATCCGCATGCGTCCAATGCATGCGGATTCGCACATGGTATACAAGTGGATGGGCCTGTTTCCACTGTTGCGTTGGTGATGTGCGTTTTTTTGAGCGGTTAAAAAAACGCACAAAAGAGCCAACGAATTCGCCTGAGAGTGGAATGCATGCGAATCGCATGCAATGTATTTAATAGGGAAATCGCATGCGTTTTTTTACGCGTTTTTTTACGCGATTATGCGTGCGATTCCGCATAGGAACCAATGTAAATTAACACAGGCAGTGACATGGTTAAAAACGCATATAGCCTAACCTATGCGAAATCGCATGCGTAATCGCGTAAAATAACGCGTAAAAAACGCACCTGCATGCGATTTCATCAGTGGTGGAATCCAGGCGATTCCGCACCGCAATAGTGGAAACGAGCCCTGAGGAGGTTCCCTCACAAAGCCAATTCCACACATATCTGGTGTTTGTACACCTGAAGCTCCATTCAGGACATATTGATAAATTTCACTGTTGAGACTCTCTGTGACTTCTGTGAAGTGTCCCCAGCACAGCCTGACTGACTGACCTTCATGTAACTGTCTAGTGTGAACAAGACAAGGCACAAAACATTTATATCATGAGGAAAAAGGAGAAAAGCGCCAACAAACTCCTGTCAGGAAAGTTGCAGAAGCCCAGCATTGTCAGCAGTCAGCTGCAACTCTGCAACATTGGGCCTGCAGGTAGGTTTAATTAAACATCCCAATTTTTTTTGAGTACTTCAGTAGTTGAAAGTCTCTGGATGATTCTCTGGCTGATTCAGAGGCTTCCCGGATCCTCTCTGAGCCCACTGTTCCTGCATGAGGTCCCGCTCCATCTTCTGGCCATGCTCCGAGTCCTGGCCATGGACAAGCGCATCGGTGCTAGGCATGCTCAAGCATGGTCCATGCATGTCCAGTAGAAAGAAGTCTTTCATACATGGCTACTTTTCCGTTGTGCATGGGCACTTCATTTTGCTGGGCATGTGTGAGCCTTACTTACACATGCCCTGTCCGGACGCACTTGCTCATGCTCACAGCCAGAAGAAAACTACTCAACTAAAGTGAGTCATAGGTACTAGAGAGTCCCTATGCTGGAACTGTAGGTGTAGGAAAATCTGGGAAGCCTCTGGATCACCAGTAGGCTTCCCACTACTGAGGTAAGTATCTAATTAATTTTTTATCATTTGTACACTTTCAGTGAATCAGCACATGCTTTCCTGCTTATAGATATTCAAGATCCAAGCCATTATAGTGCTCTCCTGCAGATAACCCCCTTCCTTATATACTCCATCATAACTTTTTTAAAACCTGGGACACATTTTTTTTATACTTTTATTTGCACTTTATCTAACATGATGATATTTCTTTGGCAGCATGTATTTATACAGGCATCCAGGCTACAATTATACAGATATTCAGGCTGCAACTAATATTAGATATGCATATTTACAATGAATTGGCACATGCTTTTCTTTTTACTAACTGGCCCCATTTCTTTAGGCTACAGTTTTTTACTCTACAGTAATATATTAATACCTAATTCTGAAATTTTCAGACACCAATCATATTGTTTTTATTATCTATTTACTCTTATTCTCATCATTATTATTATTATTATTATTTATTTATTTATAAAGCGCCAACATATTCCGTGGCGCTGTACAATGTAAGAAAACAAACAAGGGATACATAATGATACAGACAATGATATACATGGAAATATGAACACTGATACAAGATACAGCACTGCTGATTACAATTTGATTTAACAGGATGACTAAAATGTATAAATTTCTAACAGTGTGCAAGCAATTGAATTAATAACATTCCATGACACAAAAGGGTGAGAGCCCTGCCCTTGCGAGCTTACAATCTGAAGGAATGGGGTGGAAACAAGAGGTGGGGGAAGTATACAGTATATGTACAGGCAGTGCGTAATTAGGTTATTTAGTGGGTGCATGGCCTAAGCTAGAGAATATGCTTGTCGGAAAAGGTGGGTTTTGAGGGAGCGTTTAAAGATTTCAAAGGTGGGAGAGTGGCGGATGTGTTGTGGAAGGGCATTGTTCATTTATTTATAGTATTACCTCATTAAGAGTATTAATTAATCCCATCGTGCTATCAATTGATCATTCACCCTTGGTTATTTATTTATCGATATCAAATCATATCAAATCATTTATGAATTGTTCAATTTTAATGCCATTTCTTTCTGTAGTGTTACACTCATTTACCATAGAACTTTTTCAACCATTAATTGTTAACTACCAATTTATTTGTATCTACAGTATATTATCATATATTTATTGTATATACTGTAATTTATCTATGTATTTATGTATTAATGTTATATACTTGTTTTTGGAGCGCCTCCTCCCTCCACTACGTAATTTCCTCACTTCAGGAGATCCCATTGGATATTCCCCCATATATCCACAAGTCTTATTCCTGAAGAAGACCATCTATACCTGCAGAAGATACCACAATTCCAAGTGGAAACAGGTCTTCTCCACATGCTCTGTACAGTCGTTGTTTGGCTTGCAACCTGGTTTTGTGAATGTTTTCTTATTACATATCTTGTTCATATGTCACACTTACTACAATATATTAATGTGCCTGGTTGCCTCCATGTGGTTTTTGTTTCTTGGAAGCTCCGTCTCATCCCTATTTTTTTTACTTACTTCAGGTACACTTTTTAACAATGATTCAAGATATTACCAGATGCTGAAGGCTGTTGGTTAAATAACGCCACAGAATTCAATTTAATATTTAATACCCCATAGTTATTCTTCACTGAAAAAATTGTGCATTTCAGAATTTTGTAGAAATAAATGAGAGAAATATACTGTACTTGGACACGTGCAAATCACTGATAAAACAGTGATTAAATATTGTTCCATGTAACAGAAGCATATGCTCATTTAGAGTCTTGTGATGATTGTGTCACCATTTATAACCTTGCTCAAGTTAAATAAAAATCATTTTCAGAAAAATGATGTTATTTCGATATGGAGAATGTGTCATAAAAAGAGAATAAATATTAGCTCACACTTGCTGTAAACACTTATCTGTGTTTCTGCATAATAAAATATTGAATTTGCATGTAAGACTGCAGGAATTATTGCTGCTTATCATCAGCAGTTATTTATCACTAGTATTTTCCCAACAAATTGTTTAGAGTCTTTGATTTGTTTGTCTGGTTTTATTATGTCCAATTTTGTAGTTTGTAGTATCGTATTAGAGTAAAGGCAGCCATACACTGGTCGATGTGCCATCAGATCGACCAGCTGACAGATCCCTATCTGATCGAATCTGATCAGAGAGGGATCGTATGGCTGCCTTTACTGCAAACAGATTGTGAATCGATTTCAGCCTGAAACCGATCACAATCTGTTCAGCTGCTCCTGCCGCCTGTCCTCCCCCCGCGCATACATTACCTGACGCTGGCTCCCGGGCATCTTCTCCACGCTGCACCGCTCTGTTCTTGCTCCATCTCGGCGCTTCCTGTGTCACTCCGTGACCAGGAAGTTCAAATAGAGCGCCCTCTATTTGAACTTCCTGGGTCACTGCAGTGACACAGGAAGCGCCGGGATGGAGCTGGTGCAGCGCTGAGAAGATGCGGAGAAGACGCCCGGGAGCCCGCATCAGGTAATGTATTTTTCATCGGATCGGCCGCCGCTAGCGACGCGCACTTTACCCGCGGGCGATCGAGGGTAATTTCCTGCACGGCGCGATCGACGGACCGATCCGATTTCGGGAGGAAATCGGATCGTCGGCGGCGTTTACCGCGAACGATTGGCAGCAGATTCGATCCCAGGATTGAATCTGCTGTCGAAACGGCCGGGAATCGGGCCAGTGTATGGCCACCTTAATGTTTAATAGCCTTGGGGTTGGTATCAGATTAAAGTTTAATTAAATTAAGAAGGCATACATTTTGACATCTCTCCATTTGTCTCTAGTTTTTGTTGCTGAGGTTTAGGGTATCTCCCTTTGTTTGGGGACCATAAAAGAGCTTATTTCATTATTTCACAAATTCATATCTGGCATGTTCATAATGAACTACATTTAAAGGGGCATTATGGCGAAAAATTTAAAAATTTAAAATATGTGCAAACATAAACAAATAAGAAGTACATTTTTCCTGAGTAAAATGAGCCATAAATTACATTTCTCGTATGTTGCTGTCACTTACAGTAGATAGTAGAAATCTGACAGAAGAGACAGGTTTTGGACTAGCCCATCTCTTCATAGGGGATTCTCAGCAAGGCTTTTATTCTTTATAAAGATATTCCCTAAAAAGTATTTAAGCAATGAAGCTGGCCAGCTTCCCTTCTCGCTACACAGTTTTTTGGCAGTTGGACAGAGCAACTGCTATTCACTAAGTGCTTTTGAAACTAAATAAATACCTGAGAGTCCCCTATGAAGAGATGAACTAGTCCAAACCCTGTCGCTTCTGCCCGATTTCTACTACCTACTGTAAGTGACAGCAACATAGGAGAAAAGTAATTTATGGCTCATTTTACTCTGAAAAAAATTTACTTCCTATTTGTATGTGTTTGCACATATTTTAAATTTGAAAATTTTTCACCATAGTGCCCCTTTAAAGGGGTTCTGTTAGGGGTTTCTGAGGAGAAAAACAGACCCTTACCTTGGGCTTCTATCAGCCCCGTGCAGCGGTAATGTCCCACGCCGTCCTCCTCCCATCTGCTGTTCTCCGCCGCCGGCCCCGGTCTAAGCGGCATGGGATCGAACTGCGGCTGCGCTACAGTGGCCGCGCACCCGCTCGCTTCCGCCTGCGTCATCGGAAGCTTACTACGCAAGCGCAGTACAAGGCTCCGTTGTACTGCGCCTGCGCAGTAAGCCTCAGATGACGTGAGCGGAGGCACGGCAACGCGCATTATTCGTCTGTGTGACAGACGAATAATAGCCCGGTGCCGGCTGCGGGGAACGGCAAATGGGAGCAGAAAGGCGAGGGACATTACCACTGCAGGGGGCTGATAGAAGCCCCAGGTAAGTGGCAGTTTTTCTCCTCAGGAACCCCCACAGAACCCCTTTAAAGTGACACTAAAGCGAAAAAAACCCCCTATTATATAATGAATTGTATGTGTAGTATGGATAATTATTAGAACATTCCTACATTAGTAGGAAAGAAAATAGTCTCATATTTTTATTTTCAGATATATAGCTTTATTTATAACATTACATCATTCTGTCATAGTTGCAATTTACAAACTATACTCTGCATTTTCGAGTATAAAACAAGCAGAGCTAATGACCCTTTTAACTTCCCTGCAGTAAAATCTTATCTAAATCTGTCTCTGACCGTTTCTTTGATGTATACCTGCTCCAGAAAAACCAGCACTGTAGCCAACCCAAGTTGGGTCGGAGAGCTAAGAGAAGCTCTTTTGCATAGATAACAACTGAATTTCTTAACTCTTCCTGTACTGTAAACAATATTAGAATAATTTCTTTGTTACTAGTGTTCTATTTCTTAGCTCTACTACACATACAATTCTTTATCTCATAAGTTTATTTTCACTTCAGAATCACTTAGGTTTAATATCAAGCAGCCAATCGATCTGCAACAAAAGCTTACCAATCCATTTCTAAAGAGTGCAGAGAATTTAGGTGCATTTGACCACGACGGTCCAATGTGGGTGCCATTAATCATGATAACCTATCCATGACTGAGAGATTTAAGTCTTCATACCAAGAACCATACAAAAAATAGGGTCCAGTGAGTTACTAATAGAGGAAAGACAGTGTTACCAGCAGTACAGGAAAGGGTTCTTCACAGTGAATGGAATGCCCTACCATATGAGGTTGTTTAACAATGGACAGGATGCTTCCCTTGTAACTAATTGTGTCCATGGTTATAATTAATACAAGATAGTATGCAGATGTTTTAATGCAGGGAATTTTCAGATTGCCTTTCATGGGGTCAGGAAGATATTTCTTTCCCCTTCCAGGCAAAATTGGTATCAGGCACACTGGTAATTCCATTTTGAAATGATAAAAGAATTTACTCTAGCAGGTCTGTAAATATTTTTAAAGTGTAATTTCACTTTTGTTAAAAATTACTAAAACACACGAGCCCTACACCAGCTATTTTGTAATTTAATTTTATTACAAATTATCTTCCCATTTCCCTTTGCGGACAGCTTCAAAACTCTAAAATTTACCTTTTTAGCAGTCATGACAACCGTGTTCTGTTTAGTATACAAGAATAATAATAGGCTAAATAAAGCAGGAAGTCTTGTGTCCCTTTAACCCATTTGCCAAAATAGTGTGAAAACGTTAGGGAGGCTGCCTGGCATCTTTGTAAATATTCTGTCTAGGGAATGGTTTTAAATATAATAAGTGTAATACTGAGAATACCCCCCCCCCCAGGAGATGGACTACTCCAAAATCTGTCAGATCTGTCAGCTTTTTACTATCAGCTGTAAGTGACAACAACATAGGAGAAAAGTAATATACAGTATAGTGCATTTTACTCTGGGAGAAACATACATTTATATGTATGGGTTTTCAATGTTATGATTTTTCAGGCTAGCTGTCCTTTAGGCCTACTATAATCCTTATAGGTGTATTGAGAGGGAATTAATTTTATTCTTAACTAAACTGAAATGTCATCTTAGGAAAATGGAGACTGCATATTTATTTTCTCTTTTTTTTTTAATGCTGCCTTGATGGCTTAAAGGACCACTATCACAAAAAAATTAGGCAGTTAAAATCTGACAGAACCAACAGGTTTTGGGCCAGTCCATCTCTTCATGGGGTATTCTCAGGGTTTTCTTTGTTTTCAGCAGTATTTTATGAACAGCAGTTGCAAAGTCTAACTGACAAAAAAGTGTGCAAGTAAGTAGGGAGGCTGGCTGGTGTCTTACTATTTTGCCAGTTAAACTACTGTTCAGGAAATGCTGTTGAAAACAAAGAAAACCCTGAGAATCCCCCATGAGGAGATGGACTGGACCAAAACCTGTCAGTTGTGTCAGATTTTAACTGCCTACATTTTTCGCAATAGTGGTCCTTTAATGTTGATCTTTTGATGTCAGTTAACTTATACACTTACTCGATTTCCTGCCAATAGACAGCAGATTTGATCACTGTGATCAAATCAGCTGTGAAATCGATGCGCAAACGCTGACTGATCGACTGATTTCCGTCCGAAATCAATCGATCCCATCGATCTGTCTGCGCGGAAAATTTCGCTCGATCGCCGGCGGGGCGGGAGTGCGTCGATATCGGTATTCGAATGTTCCGACGCCCGACGCTAGTGGCAATACATTACCTGTTCCGCCGGCGTGTGTTCCCACTGTCCCCGCGGTCCCTTCTTCGCACTGGGCTCCGGCTGGCTTCACTTACTTCTTGTCGGGGGAAGTTTAAAAAGTAGAGCACCCTCTACTATTTAAACTTCCCCCAACAGGAAGTAAAGTGAAGCTGAAGCCCAGAGCGGAGGAGAGACAGCGGAGACTGGGGGACTCGCACTGGCTGGATCAGGTAATGTATGCAGGGGGCAGCGGCAGCGGCATAGTGAAATCGATTCAAAATCTGTTTGCAGTGTAGGCAGCCAAATAGATCCCTCTTTGATCAGATTCGATCACAGAGGGATCTATCTGCTGGTCGATCGGGTTGCAATCGACCAGTGTATGGCTGCCTTTATTGTTGAGTCACACACACCTACAACAAACATGCGGAAAATGCGGAACAGCTGATCTGTGTAAACATTCTAGGTCATTTATGAAGATAGCATTGAAGACAGAGAATCAACACCAGTAACAAGCAAGCAGCACTTTCAAAATGGAGGAATTCTTCTTAGTTCAGGTTTTCTGTAAACTACTATATGTAATGATGCAGGAAAATACCAACTATAGGGACTGTAATTTGAAATACAAATAAAAGCAACAACTGAATACAATACATGATACACAAACACATTTTATTGGAAAGTTTAAGTTACAACAAACAGTGATTTCACAACAACGTATATAAAATTGTGGTTAGCAATCCTAGCCTTTAGCAAGTTACACAATGCGTTATAGAAAACGTTTGCAAAGATTTTCTTCTTACTGGTACCAAAACATTCCCCAGTCAATCAATATGTATGCCGTTCTCATGGAGGTGTGATATGTCACACGGGGTATGAGTTGAGCAATAGTCTGCTTGTTTGTTAAACCCTTCATTGCCAAAGACGACAGGGCAAAGTGTAAAACTGTTGTAATAGAGGGCAGTAAGAAGGCCTTTGGTTTCAGTAGATAATTATCAAACTTTTCAGTGAGCATTACAATGGAAAGCAGAAAAGGCAGACAAACAATTCTCTTAAAAGGATCCTGAGGTGAGAGACTTATGGCGGCTGCCATATTTATTTCCTCCTAAACAATACCAGTTGCCTGGCAGTCCAGCTGATCTTTCTGGTCAGTAGTGTTTGAATCACCTACCTGAAACAAGCATGCAGCGCATCTTGTCAGGGTCTATGGCTAGAAGTATTAAGATAGCTTCACATGTATACCAGTTGTCTGAGGCAGTCAATAATGGTCACCTTAACCAATAATCATGTGTGTATAGCGGCCCCCAACCACATGGCAGATCAACTTGGTGGAGCAACGGCCAACTCCATTGTACACATTGCTCCCCCGCCCACTGCTTCGCATACGCACTGCTTTGTCATCAATCTATCCCCGTATAGCAACAAATCACATTGTCAGCTACACAGCTTCTGTACAGCCTCGTCCAGTGATGTCACCCATGGGGATCAGATTCCTATCCCCAACTGGTGACATTTCTCACAGGTGTGTTCCTGATTGCTGACCGGTGACATTTCTCACAGGTGTGTACACACTTTTTTAGAGGCAGCTGGACATCCAGGCAATGTGCATTGGTTAAAAGGAAATGAATATGGCAGCCTCCATATGTCTCTCAGCTCGGGTTCCCTTTAACTGAATTCAACCTTGTAGAATTAAAAATGCAGCTGAAATACCAACTAAGTCTGTTCTCTTAAGGGTCACAACATGACCGTACACAATGGGGCAGATGTATAAAAGTTTGTGCTATGAAAACCGGGGCAAAAGCGTCTCAGATCAACCAATCAGAATCTTTGTTTCAACTAAAACCTGTTACATTTCTCTAGTATATGCATAATGTGTGCTCCAGTTTTTTTGGAACAAGTTTTAGTAAATTATCCCATAAATATATATATAGTATATAAGCTTGTTGTGACAAAAACATAAAGAGCATCAGACTACTCTCGCCAGTCTAGGATCGGGTGTGACCCCTTTGTACAGGTTTCAAGTGGTATTAAATTAAGTCTAAGGTCACCTATGAATTAATTCTACCAATACAGAAACAGTAATTAGTCCCGTGACGCACAAAGAACGCATATCACTAAAGTATCAAGCAGTTTACTTTTATTATTGCTTACTAACAACTACAATTGTCCTGTAATCTGGATTACTGCAATTAACTTTTTCTCCTGTGTTTTCTCCCAGGTGATATTTTCAAATGTTTCCATAAAATGCCTTTTAAACCATCAAAAAGCAAGAAAATACTTAAAATATATTGGGTAGTACCCTTTAACCTACTTTTTTTGTACTTTTTTTAATTGCAAAGTGCTGAAAATGTGTCTAAATAAAATATGAAAAATGATCTCTTAGGAGAAGAGAAAAGGTGAATTGTAAATGGACCAGGATGTATTATATGGGGTAAAGTAACCTGACAGGTTATTGAGAATCACCAGGGGCCATATGCAATTACCGTGCATTTCTTTCCTGAGTTTTCTCCTAGGAGAACATTTTTCATCTTTAATTTATGATAACTTTTTAGCAACCAAAAAGTAGACAAAAATATAATTTGTAGTATTTGTTTGCTTGCTGGTGGTTTATAAGGCATTTTATTGACAAGTAAGAAAGTTTCACCTAGGAAAAAAACTCAGGTGAAAAAGTGAATTGCATAAGGGCCCAGGTGTTGGCTGGTCTGGAAATCACAGGGCTTACAGTGACGTGCTACAAAACATCCAATCAGCAGTTAGATTTGGTCAGTATTACTTTACTAAAAAAAAGGTTGAAGTTTGCACCTGCTATAGTGAAAAAATATATTTTTTGTTTTTCTGTATTAGGATCATTCGGTAGATGACAAAATTATATAAATGTTTAGGAAGGGCAAATCATTCCACAGCACATCAACGTGATCTGTACACAGACACCCACACTGCACAAGGAAACAGACAAAGAACATGCAAATATAGAAAACCCCTTTATATATTCACCATTCAAATCAGCGACACAGGGCTGCCAAACCTGCTGCAGCCTAAGACTGTAACTAAAAATTCCAGCCTCTAGCAGTCAATTACTGGAGGTACTTAATGCACACTTAAATCTCAACATCCTTTTGTATCTACCAATCACCTGGCATGTTGTAGGTCACTTTGGCAGTGAAAAAAGTTGAAAGCTGTTAAATTTTACTAAACAATTGGAAACTTTTTTTTCCATTTATCAGGGAGTATAAATTAATGTTTTACCAGCTCAGTTTGTTGAAGGAAAAATGCTGCAACTGTTGTTTATTAACAAAAAATCTATTAATGTACGACATTTACCCTCTGAAAAGAACACATCCCACGCTACAGCATGGGAAAAAAACTAGTGAGGGGATAATGAAAAACAAACGAATAAAAGAAGACGTAATGGAAGTGCATTAGATAAGACAAAGGACAACCGGAAATGGGACAAGCCCTTTTTGGTTGACTACTCATTAATATTTATTAACGCCCAGTACAAAGTAATACTAAACCTCTAAAAATAAGCATGCGTAATTGTATTAGCATGCCTTTAAAGCAAGATCATTGTGAAAACTAAAGAGTTAGGGTGGTATTAAAAAGCCTGTAGACCCACAACATGCATTTTTCATAACTAGCTTTTGTTTATTAGTTTCTGCGCCTGTAGCCTGGGAAGCTTGTTATTGTTTCTAGAATTACACTTGGATAAGTTGGTGTAGGATAACCCCCAGAGGTAAGAGATAGCACTGTGAATACCCCAGGGAACTTAAGAAAAATAAGGGTGGCAGAACTGTTGGCACCAAATGCTGTAACTCTTTTGCTAGTTAGCAGCCTGAGTGAGCTTTATATTACAATCAGAGGAAAAGCAACATTTCAGTCCAAGAGGACCTTTATCAGGTCTTGATAATGTCTCATTTGAATAAACTGCTATCCTATGCTAGGTTAAAACCTTGCTTGACTTGATACATTGTGGATGGTAATTACTACAAGTGAAGTGCAGTGAACTGAAGCAGCACTCACTCCAAATGGCTAGTCATGTGTATGACAGGACATTTAAAGTGAACAAAGCTTCACTGTCTTCCTTCAAAAACCACCCCATGGATTGTGCATTGTTCTTTGTGTGCACTTTTTAATCAAATAGCTCAGAGAGACATGAAAACTGGAACAAAGATTCATGAAACCTTCATATACAGCAACCAATCACATTTCATGTTTTGTCCACCAGCAACAACTTGACTAAATGTTAATTCGCTGCCATTGCCAACAAAATTATTTTCTTGCGCACCTGTTTTCATGAATCCTCCTTACCCTCTTTCATATGTAAATCAACCGAAAAAGTACATTCTTCCTGACTCTATGTTTTATAAATAGGGTGCAAACCACATAGCAGACGTTTAGAACAATTTAATAGCTGAGATATATTAACATACAAAAGAAAACTGTACACAATTTCTCCTTCCTTCATGAACCCAGTACTTCCCTGCTCTAGTGCTTTTACGTAGACAGGATCAGTGAGCAGATAAGGTTCCAGGTGGGTAATGGTGCTGTAACATACAACAATGCATTGTTCTGTTAGTAGTCAGTTCAGCCAGCAGCTTGGAATGTAAAGAGTTATATTACTTAAGCCACCTCATCTTTGCCAAGAGGACTTGCCCCTCCCAGTACAAGAATATTCACCCAATGCCACGACGATGGAAAGCATCCATTCATGTTCCTTGTATATTCACGTACACACATTCAGAGCAATGCTGTATATGTATAATATAATATGGTATATATAAAAAAACTATTAATAATTACAGCATCTAGAAGTGGATTTATAAAAGTTAGTCTGTGCCAGCGATGTTTCCTTGCTTCCCCCCTTCGTAGTGAGTCACCTGCCCGCTCCTGTGACTCAGTTGGTACAAGGTATGTCCATTGAAGAGGTTTTCTTTGTTCCTTTCTTCAGACATAGTCCTTTCGGTCATATCCAGGGTTTGTGGATCTGGCAGCGGAATAAGCCACTCTCGATGCAGGGTACTTCTCCTGTTTAGGTGGGCAGGAACAGCAGAGCATAGCACCCCCAAGCATGAGTAGAGCAGAGGCTGCCCATCCTATGTACATGGAGGCCCCCAATTCTCTCTTTTGAGCATCCACAACTAGAGGGTTGTAGAAATCACGAATAATTGTGTTGGCTGACCAGGAGACTGGAATAAGGGTCATGAGTCCCGAAAGAATGAAGATGACCCCAGAGACAATCATAATCTTGGCCTTTGCTGACTCATCTTGGACGCAGTTGGTGCACTTGGCTCCAATGATGGAGATGAGGACTCCAAGAACAGCGATGACGATGGAGATGACTATCAGGGCACGAGCAGCCTGCAGATCCTGAGGAAGAGCCAGTAGGGAGTCGTAGACTTTACACTGCATTTGCCCTGTACTCTGCACCACACAGTTCATCCACAGTCCTTCCCAGATAATTTGGGCCACCACAATATTGTTTCCAATAAAGGCAGTCACCCTCCACATAGGGAGAGCACAAGACACCACAGCGCCCAACCAGCCCATGACAGACAGGGCCACACCTAATATTTCAAGTCCCATAGACATGATGCCAGTCAATATGTGTCAAGATGCACAACAAAATGTGATCAGCTTGGTCTTTTGAGTTTCTTAAGAATATGGTTTTCGCCTCCTTAGGAAACTCCTGCTGTGGTGTTGCCGCTTATTAATTCACTTGTACACAACAGAGAACTCACCACAGGAAGGTCTTGAATATTCTTTTGATCAGTCAGATGTCTCTGCTTCTTTCCAGTGCAAAGTTCCTTTTCAGTTTCTTCCTCAAAGGTCTGACTTAGAGGAGAGCTCTGTGTTGGTATTTTCTTGTACCTCTTGGTGCTCTCACTTGATCTCTCTCCTCTGGCTGAAAGTTCTCTCTGGATTCCTGCCCAGGTTAGCCCTTAGTACAATGCAGGCAAAATAACAGAGGGTTTTTTGTTTTCTCCTTGCCTGTGCACTGGCTGTGTGAGGCTGGCAGGTGTGTAACGGATCCTTGTTCCTGTCCTTTATATCAGCATCAGGTGCAGCTGATGTCACTGCTTTCAAAGGGAGGAGGGAGTCTTAAAGCAACATGACTCTGAATATAAGCTTAAACAACTATCAGTAATATTATTAATATCATTTTAGGAAGTGCTGCCATCTCCTGTGTTACTGTAGAATAAAGTACACATAAGTGCACTTATTACAAATATGTAAAACTTTTCAAAAAGTTGTATAGCAAAACCTGGACAGCAGAAACAAACAACAATAGGAAAATAAGCTTTCCTTGTGTGTCTATTGTAAAAACAGCGCCCATTCTTCACAATGGCTTGGATTTAAAATGCTGTGTTCTTACTATTGTACACGCATTTTCCTAGGCTTTGCAGCTGCTGCTAGTGAAATGCTAGGTTTAAGCTAATCATGTCAGTAGACAATAGATTCCCCCAACGAATGTGGAGATATGCACAATAAATAGTGTAAAACTGAGAAATGGAGATTACACACACAAAAGGCATATATATATATATATATATATATATATATATATATATATATATATATATATAGTGTGTGTGTGTGTGTGTGTGTGTGTGTGTGTGTGTGTGTGTGTGTGTGTGTGTTTTCGTAGCGATTTTTGTACCAGAAGTGCTACAATATTATAAGCATTTCCTTATATTGTAAGCATTTTTGTGGACTGCAAGCAAGGGGCAGTCTTGCAAGCTATCTGCAAGCATATGTATGATATTAAAAAAAAGTGCTTTTAAAAAAAGAAATAATAATAATTTTAAGTAAATTTTTATTAACGTATTTTTTTTTAACTTTATTATATGCTGCTATGGGCAGTAGTGCTGCCTATAGCTTTTTTTTTTTTTTTTTTTTTTTACATACTTTAATTTTTTTTTATTAGATGCAATGCAGATGTTTGTATTGAATCCAATATAAAAAATTTGAATTAGCCGCCTGATGTGATGATGTTGCCTATGGCCGACACCAGAGGGTGCAAGCAGTGTCATTAGAGGGACACGCTGGGGGGCGTGATTTCCAAGGGACAGGAAGCATCGAAGGAGGAAGAAGAGGAGATTACTGAGAAAAGGATGTAAATATGAGGTGTCGGCGAGGGATTTTGCACACCAGTGACGCCTCAGGTGAGTAATTGTAATTACTGGATGAGCCTGACTTGTCCTCACTGTTTCTAACTATTATTTTAACCACTTCCGGATGGCAGTGATTGAAATCTACACCGTTTTGATGCTCTAATACAGGGGTAGGGAACCTATGGCTCGGGAGCCAGATGTGGCTCTTTTGATGGCTACATCTGGCTCACAGACAAATCAGTAGGGGTTTATCAGTAAGCTGCACTGCTCAAGCAGCACAGCTTAGTGTGGCAGCGCAAGTAACATTTTCCAAGTAGGCACGCTACTGCTGTAGCATGCACTACTAGCTTACTCCAGCCACCCCAAAACGAACCTAACGGCTGCTCCAATAGTCCCACTCTGGATTCTGTCAGGTCCAGTGACTTTGTGGGATGGGATGAGTTCCCCGCACTTTGATTGGCCTAATAGGCTGCCTGTCACTTGACAGGCAGCCTATTGGGCCAAAGTGCAGGGATCTCTACCTACAAAGTGAATCAACCCCCTAGTCAGCTAGTTAATTGTACAAGCTGTTAGTCTGTATTTCTCCTCCCTAGTTCTCGGGAAATTGCTGATGTTGCTGAAACCCAAGAGAAGCTGAAGACGTGTCTGACACTTCCCCTGCCCGGCGGATCAACTGTGTACACATCACCATGGCAACAGGGACGTGAGCCCTGCTGTCCCAGTTTGAAACATAATGTATGACTCTTACGGAATTACATTTTAAAATATGTGGAGTTTATGGCTCTCTCAGACAAAAAGGTTCCTGACCCCTGCTCTAATACCTGCCAGGGTGTAGATTTGACATCACCGCCGCCACGCATTCTCGCCACTCTCGCTGATCTCGTTACTGTTTTCCCGGCGCTGCTCAATCGCCCTGCCGTCTCTATGATGGCAGAGCCCTGTAAGCAACTCCCATTGGCTTACATTGAACCCACAGTCAGGAGCCAATGAAAGTGGCTCATGACCGGCTCACAGAGCTCTGCCATCATAGAGACGGCAGAGTGGGTTGCCTCAGGCTCCGGGTGTGTGATGTTGACAGCGGTAGCGGCGGGTATGTGTAGCTGTTTCTGGTACCAGTGGTCTCTGGTCCTTAAAGAGACACTGAAGTGAAAAAAAATTATGATATAATGATTTGTATGTGTAGTACAGCTAAGAAATAAAGCATTAGGAGCAGAGACATAAGTCTAATATTTGTTTCCAGTACAGGAAGAGTTAAGAAACTCAGTTGTTATCTATGCAAATTGCCATTGAGCTCCACAACTTTGAAAGTCGCAGAGAGCTCTGACTTCTGATTAGGTTATTTCAACTGTATTGTGTTTTTCTTTTGCAGAAAACAGTTCAGGACAGTTCAAAAGTTCACTGCCTGTTCTATAAAAACATTTAGAATGCTGAATAATGTGTAAACTGCAAATATTAAAGAGTGATGGAATGTTATAAAAAAGCTGTATAACTGAAAATAAAAATCTAAGAATATTTTTTTGCTACCAATGTTCTAGTAATTACCTGTACTACACAACCAATTCATGATATCATACTTTTTTTTTCGCTTCAGTGTCTCTTTAAGGGGGCAAAGACAGCTGGTACTTAAGTGGTTAAGGATAAGTCAGACTCGTCCATACCGCAAGGGAGGTTAATAACAGACGCTAGGCAACTGGTTGCATGACCACAACCTTGCGCACATGGCCACAACCCCCCTGCCTCAACAGGCACACGATCACGAGCTGGGCACACATGGCCACCCTGCACCTGGCTGCTACCACGCCCCCAAGCCCAGCCATGTGCCACGCATGCATGCCAGGCACCTGACACACAGGGACAGGAGGACACAGGGACAGGGGAATAATTACTGTATGTACAATGTATATATATATATATATATATATATATATATATATATATATATATATATATATATATATATATATATATATATATATGTAGTCACATATTGCTGATGATTATAAGCAGAAGAAGAGATCACAGGAAACAGGCAAACCTTTATAGCCAAGGCTATATAATTTATGCTGATCATCACTTTTATAAATGTGACAATCAGGTGATTTCCAGAAAAATGTCATTATGTCTGTGGAAATAAGCGTATTTTCCCTACAATCAGCTGATTAATTTATAATTATCCCTTACAGATTTATTGTGAAAGCAGAATGCAGACCTACAGCCAACAGAATGAATCAGGTCTTAATAAGAGAACGTGAGGTGAAAATAAACAAATAAACAAATGTATTTATCCTTCTACTCCTACATTTTTTTAGACATCCCATGCTTTTATTTTATATTTAAACATTTACAAAGTAGATTGAATGTTTTATTGTCTCAGCTCAATAGCAGTCTAGTAAGTGTCCCCGACCCCGAGTTAAAATACATGAACTATTGACTTTTTCTATCTCCCCCCTGCCCTCAAGTTGTATTCTGCAGGTAAACCTTTATGGCTGTAATTTGCTTATAAATGAGAATTACTATATTCCTGACAAGATGCTGTCACCTGCATGCCTGAAAATTAACTCTTTCAGGAAACTAACTGAAAAAACAAAAGCTGCCTGGTTATTCATATGTTTTTCTTGGTAGATACAATTAACTATCTCATCATGTTACGTCACCCCGGGTACTCTTTAAATGAACAATTTATAAAGCAGTGAAAACCTGCCATATATATGTAAAGAAAAAAAACTTTCCTGCACACTTCTTCAGTGGGCAAAGAAACGTCTGTCTTGACCATGCTTCCTTTAGTTCACTTGAACCCCATGGTTTTCACATAGGTATTCGGGAGGTGATCTTTTAGCCCCTCCCACAAGCTGGACAATGGAGTATTCTGATCTCGGCTACAGCAGTTCTGGGCCACACACAAAACCATTTGGAAATGTTTTGTTTTTTTTTCCCATCAAATATGCCAAGTTTAGCTGTGGAGAACAGAGGTGAAAAAGGTTTGGAATCTGTATACTTTAGCAGATAAAAGATCTTAACAGAACCGATAAAAGGCTGTTTGAACAGCAGAGGACAGAATTCAAACAAACATTGCTTAACTATTGATAGAGGCAATCAGCACAGTATGTACCGTATGCATCAGCTGGTACACTGGGCCTGGGAAATATGTTTAAATGTCATAACATTATTGTTCCTCCCATGAAACCCTCCTGACTTCTAGTCTGACCTCCTCCTCTCACCCTTGCATTCAGGATTTCTCTCAAGTGCCACTGCTCCTTTGGAACTCTCTCCCACCTTCAAATGCACCCTTCAGGCTGGGAGCACACTTGTCTGTGCAGAAAAGCATGAGTCTTCTGCCATGTGCGTGTCTGTGTTTTTCTCTTTGTTTTGTGTTTTTCCTTTCTTTTTCAACCATTGAACTATTACAGTATCATATGTATGGGGGACGCATTCGTTTTTGCGGCTCCATAGGAAAGCACTGTATGCGAAAGTACGCAGGAAGAACCATCATGCTGTGTGATTTTAAAATAGTACATTGCAAATTGCAGAGAGCTGTGCTTTGCAATGCGGCCCGTAGACTTTCATTACTGTAGCAAAACGCATGCAATTTTAATGAGTGTGCTCCCAGCCTCAAACACACCTCTTCTGACAAGCTTATAATTTATCATAGTCATAATGTCATAGCTGACATTCACTGCTTCATTTTTTTTGCCAATAAATGGTAACAACCTGATTCAAAACTTCTACAGTAGGTGATAGTAAAATATTGGTAAAATTACAGATATTCTTATATTGTTTTATATAAGCAGTCAGTATCTGATGGTACAGTCCCCTCCTGTTTCAAGAGGTCTATAATTGTACCAGTCCCCAAAAAAAACAGGCAGTACCGAGCACAATAACTTCCGCCCAGTGGCCCTAACCTCTAACATCATGAAGCTCCTTGAGCGGTTGGTCCTTGCCCACCTGAAGAGGTCCACGGACGCCCATTTAGACCCGCTCCAATTTGCATATAGGGCAAACAGATCCGTGGAGGATGCCATCAATGTCAGCGTGGCACACATCACTGAGCACTTAGACAGCCCGGCCTCCTATGCCAGGATCCTGTTCCTTGGCTTTAGCTCAGCGTTCAACACGATCTGCCCTGACATCCTTATCACCAATCTGACACAGCTCGGAGTTGATCTCACTCTCCGAGCATGGATCAAAGACTTCCTGACAAATAGAACACAGCAGGTGAAGCTTGGCAACTATTACTCCAGCACTCGAACCACCAATACTGGGGCTCCACAAGGCTGTGTTCTGTCACCTCTACTGTTCTCCCTTTATACCAACAACTGCATCTCATCCGCTGACTCTGTGAAGGTCATCAAATTTGCAGATGACACCACTATTATTGGCCTAATTGGAAGCAACGGGGAGCATGAATACCAGAGCGAGGTCGAGAGAATATGCAACTGGTGCAGGGAGAACAACCTAGTTCTCAACACAGCAAAGACTGTTGAACTTGTTGTAGACTTCAGGAGGAACCCTCCTCCCCTCCCCCCTGTCCTCATTGGAGGAACAGAAGTCTCTACGGTATCATCGGTTCGGTTCCTCGGCACGACTCTCACCAATAACCTGAAATGGGGGCATAACACCACTAAAATTCAAAAGAAATCCCAGCAGAGGTTGTTCTTCCTGCGCCAACTGAAGAGATTTGGCATGCCACGGGAGCTGCTGGCCAGCTTCTATACGGCCACCATAGAATCCATCCTCTGCTCCTCATTGTTTGGTACGCGGGCGCAACGGCCAGTGACAAACATAAACTGATGCAGCTGATGCAGAGAGAATCATCGGGTCTCCTCTTCAACCTCTTGATCTCCTCCCCTCCGCTAGGTTGAGGAAGAGGGCCACCATGATCTCCCGTGACCCCTCTCACCCTGGCAGCCACTACTTCAAGCTCCTCCCATTGGGCCGTCGCTTCAGGACTATACCATCCAAAACCACCAGGCGGAAGAACACCTTCTTCCCCCAAGCCGTTCGGTCACTGAACTCTGACCTTCCCCGGTCTGGCCTGCATTTCTAATTGCCGGGTCGGTCAGCCGGTCCCCGTCGCTGCCTCCCTCGGTTCTTTTCCGGAACAGGGGCCTTTTACTAGCATTTACCGGCATCACTATCTGTTTATCTGACTACTGCATTTCAAATTGTATGGGTTGTATGTCTTTACTCTGTCTATGCCATGTGTACCACAAATAATTCCGATTATGGCTCTTGCTGTACTTGGCGAAATAAAACTGATTCTGATATTGGCAATATCTTGTGCCCAAATTACCATGCAAAGTTTTGAAGTGTATACAAAGTATCCCTTTCAGTTGCGTAGCAATATTGGATGCAGAGGTTGTGACCACACCTGGGCCCCCTGGACCAGAGGGGACCTTAGGGGCCCTCCTTCATCCATCTTATTACCTTTTCATTGGTGTTATGCTGGTAATGAACAGCTCTATATGTGCATTGCATTGTGGTAATCCTTAACAAACTGTTTCCTTAGGGCCCTTTTACACTGGGGCAGTGCGGTGCGGTATTTTTAACACGCCATACCCCAGGGCAATGAAAGTCTATGGGGTAGTTCATACTACCCACTTTGTGGTAGGCTGCGCCGGATGTGCCCTAGCTAACACGAGTGCATAGCTTTATTGTCGTGCTGCGACTTGCTGGCAATCTCTGGCGGACCGGAAGTCATGGAAGTCTATGGCCACACAGGGGTTTAAAAATGTTGGAAGCAGCGTTGCCTGAAGGTGGATTGACGCATACTAACGCGGATATCCCCGAAAGCCTGTTTTTGTGCGGCCACCGCTACCGCGAATCCGCAGTCTGAACCGGCCTAATGCTGGGTACACATGATACGGTTTTTCCACTCGATTCTCTGCTCGATTGTTTTTACTCCCCTCGATTTTCCGCTTGATTCTCTTACAGTATCTTCTGCTCATTTTTCGTATCTTTTCTCCATTAAATTCTATGAGAAATCGAGTGGTAAAAGGATCGAGAGTAATATCGGACATGACGGAATTTATCAATCGAATGCATCTATCGAGAGGAAAAACGTAATGTGTGTACCTAGCACTCTAAATGCACCTCTCGGACACTGCGGCTGTCCTTGGAAGGTTTTGGTGCTCCACATCAATAGAGTGCTTGGGGCGCCATGTAAAACTCACACTGGGGCCCCAAGCTCCTTAGTTACACCACTGATCCCTTTATAGTGCCTCCAGTTAGGATGTCCCCAGCTATCGGCCCCCCCTCCTTATATAAAAAAACCTATCAAATATATACAGTAATTATAAATCATACATTTTATATGCTTTGGAGACGTGACTGTACTTTCCTAATCTTCTGCAGAAATACTGTGCCAGCAAATAAAAATCCAACAACAAAAAAGAAACATGTTTGAGTTATTGCATGTTACCTTGACAAATCCTCATAAAGCAACAGTAAAAACTGGTCATGTAGCAATATATAATGTAAAATATTCAGCTGTAAGAAAGCCCAATGGAAATGCTGTGACAGGGCCTTGAGAGAGCTGAATGTGGGCAGATGTCAATGAACTGAAGTTGTTAAGAGTTGACAAAATTCCTCCACATCAATGTGAGAGACTGAAAAAAATCATAAAGAAAACATTGCCGCCAATAGTGGTTCTACAAGCTGTTGAATCATGGAGTGTGAGGCCAGGGCAGTTTCTAGGCTAAATTGCACCCAAGACAAGGGTCTAAAAATTGTGGCCCCTTCCCCCACCCAAGTAAGACTCGTGAACCCTTACTCTTTAGGGACAGTCACACAGCCACAGGTCACAAGTAGATCTGCCTACTTACTTGTGACCAGCCACTCATCCTGGCGGAAGCAGGGACCAGGAGAACACACAGGCAAAGAGAGCAGGGAAAGCCGACTCCTCCTGACAGCCTGCAGTAATGCTAGAGGACATTGATGCAGGCAGCCCAGGAGGAGTCAAGGAAGGCAATTGCGCTGGTAATCTTATTTCTCCTTCCATTTGGCTGCACTGCACGTCACCAGCTCCCTAGCGGTTATGTCCTTCTGCCTGCACCCCCTTTTTCGACTTGCCAGTCTGTGCCTAGGGTGGTTACCCTGCCTGTACTGCCCAAGAAATGGCCCTGTGTGAGGCACTCCTGCAAAACACTACATCTGTTATTAACAACACCCCTTCCCCAGCTCTCATTGGCCGAGCTCTGCCTCTCCCCCGCCTTACTGCACTCTGCTAACAGAGCACAAAGCTGCAGCATCGTGACCCCAGGGTTGCAGCCATTTTTTTTGCAAAGTTAAACTAATGGCCCATACTCTTCTTTTCCCTGCTCAGTCACTCCTCCGAGATGGGCGTCCCTCTCCTCCCCTTGCTCCGCCCTCTCAGTCACGCTCCCACTGATGCCATGCTCCCCTGCTCTCTGCACAAGAGCGCACGGTGCTGCGGGCAGGTCTCTCTGCGTGGCTCTCCGTATATACAGACAGCGCACAGACAACACAGGCTGCACTGCGGAAGTACGTATCAGTGTATTATTTTTATAATAACAATGCGGATTATGTTTTCACAACATTTATTGTATAGATTTGGTAAAAATTTTGAATGATTACATACAGATCGGAAACTGATAAATATTGTGGAGTGATGCTGTTGGCTTAATATATACAGGGTCGATATGACTAAATACATGGAGGGACTGGTTATATACTGTTTTGGTGGAGGGTCTGGCTATATACTAGGGGGATATCACTATATACACGGGGGCTATTATTATATACAGGGATGGGGGATGGATATACACTGTGTTGTTGGAGGGTCTGGCTATACACAAGTTGGGATGTGACTATTCACATCACTCTTACATGTACCCACAGTCACATTGCCTAGGGCCTGTTCCATATTCAGATTGTGCATGAATAATGTGTAATAGTGGAAGAATCACCTCATTCTCCTGCCGAGTACCTGCACATCACTCTTTCATGTACCCACAGTCACATTGCCTATAGTCCAATACAAGTCATTTGTTCCTGTCTGTACCTTCTACAAGTACTCTAACCAAGAACTTGTTTTATGTCTCCTTCATATCTACTCAACGAGTATGATCGCATGCCATCTGCGCTGCTACTCGCTGCACTGCTGATCCCATCCATTCACAGTGAATGGGGTAGGAGTCCATGGATTTTATTAATGACTACACAGCCCTGGTCTACTGTATTGATAAGGAGGCATCTGTCTGCTGTCTCCTTTGATTCATTTTTGAGTGTCTGCAAAATCTTGAGAGGACCATAGCAGTCATACACAGTAGACCCGGCCTGTGCAAACTTTATGCATCCTGGCCACCATTCTTTATATTTCAACCACCGTACTCCCTCCCTTTCATCATATTTGATAGTGTGCACGGTTGTTTTTAAACTCACCGAGCTCAGCAATATCATGTTACTCGTCTCTATGTAAACAGGACGTCACATGACGTGATGTCTGGACGTGCCAGTGTGTAATACGCTGGTGTGTCCTGACGTGGTGTCATACAATGTAGTTGCCATGTAGACGAGATGCATGATATTGGTGAGCGAGGTGCCATTCTCTACGGGTCCTCTCCGTGAAATGCAGGCTTCACAGTTTCAAACCCCACCTTGGATGACTTCAGAATTTATTTGTAGCTGAGTCCTCAAAAAGATTGGTGGCTCTGTAGTGAGCATTCGCTATTGCACGAAATAGTGCGCATGTGCAGTTTGGTGCATCCTGTCTTTGTAAGTACTCAGTTTACAAACAATACGGAGTAATCCTTCTTTGACCGAGAGACCATTATTTGACCAAATTGGTTTAATGATGCAACCTTGAAGTCATGTCTTGAATGGGGAAGTAAAGATAAGGATGAAGGCTTAATGCTTTCATGAACCTTAGTTTTCCTTAGTCCAGTAAAGTATATTCATTTTTTTTATTGATTTCCACTTGTTTACACTTTTAATAAAGGTATAGAAGTTGTGGTGTGCATTAGGCTGATTGGTGTATTACCGGATGTAGAAAAATATATATTTTATTATTATTTCAAAGTTACTAATAATCAATGTTTTTACCTTTATTTAAAGTTGGATCAAAATGCCGACCTGCATAATAGAGAAATGTTACAATATTACTGGAAGAGCAGGCTCTCCAACGGGAATTATTCTTCACAGTTTTCCAACAACTGTAGAAAAAATTAAGAAATGGTTGGAAGCTACTGGGCAAATATTTCATGATACAGATGCTTTAGCATCAAAAATTTTTGAAGAAAAATCAACTGATGTTTACAGGTTGTTTTCGCAGCATTTTACAGAGGACAGCTACAATCCTAAATGTAAAAGGAAGACACTGAAGAAGGATGCCCTTCCCTCTATATTTCCTTCAACAACAACTAATATTATCATAAATGAGGAAACGGTAATGAGTTTAGGACCGAAACAACAAGCTAAAGAATTGATAAAGAAAAAACAAAAAAACAGAAATTGTAGAAGAATTGGGCGAAGCTTCAAATATATGTCCACACTGTTTCCAATCTTATGGTAAAAATAAGCTGGTGGAAACCAAAGAAATTTTAACACAAACTCATGATCCATATAGTAGTGATTCTGAAACACATTCCGATGGAGAAATTATTGGACCTGTTCATCATATGGAACATCCATATCATTTTCTTTATTCTACACCTGTAAAAGAAGATACAAATGTACTGAACTGAGCAAGTTACCTGCCAGGATAACTGAAAGCCCAATAGTTTCAGAAATTTCAAAAAACATAAAGGAAAAGACACAATTGCCATCTGAAGCGAGCATGTTACATGCAAGCACAACCAAAAGACCAATTGTTTTACCAAGTGATAAAAGCATAAAAGAAGGAACATATTTGCCTACTGAACCAAGCCTGTTATCTGGGACTATAACAGAAAGCACATCTGTGTCACACAGTTCAAAAAGCAGCACATCTATTGGCACTACCGATATTCAGACCCAAATTCAAGAACCGTACGAAGGAAACTTAGGAGCAGTTCAAGAGATCAGTGCACAAATGGACAGTACTACTTCCACAATTCAAGCACCTCCTGACAAGAAGAATTCAATCCATTTAACTACAGTTTAAATGCATCAGAGATCAGTGCACTTAGAGAATTAGAAGAACCAGCACCTCAGGAATCACCCAGTGGCCCTATTGATTTTTACAGCAACCTTGTGAAAATGAAAAAAATTGTAATTTTTGAATCTTGTCTTGAAGAACTGATTTATAAAATAACCTGCCAGGAAGATATATCTTGTTCCCAAAAAATTGTTAGAATAAACAAACATTTTCAAGGGTCTGCGGTCATCACTCGAGGGGAATGTGAGGATGGTCATCGATTCAAAGTTTTAGAAACTCAACCAAAAATCTTTATTGTGTTCAGGTCAGAATTTCAACAAAATAGAACATTTCTTTCAAACTTTTGGATTACAATTTTTTTCAAGAAAAATTTTCAACAAATACCAAAGACTGTATCTTTTTCCTGCCATTAGCCATGCATGGGAACATGAAAAATGAAAAGTACAAGAAGAATTGAGTACAGAATCGCTCACAATAGCTGGAGATGGGCAGTGCGATTCTCCCGGACACAGTGCAAAGTACTGCATATACACGATGATGGACCTTGTGGTGGAAAAATAATAGACTTTGAGGCAGTACAAAGTACTCAATGTTCTTCTTCAGTGGCTATGGAAAAGTATTCCTTTGAAAAATGCATGGCAAGAGTGATAGAAGATGGATATGATGTGCTTTTCTTTGCTTCGGACAGACACTCTGGAATAAGAAAAGCTATGAGGGAACAGTATCCAAAAATAAACCATCAATTTGACGTTTGGCACTACTCAAAGAATATCGCAAAAAAAATAAATACATACTGTCAGTCAAAACAGGACTTGTGCATCGCTAATTCCGTGGATTTCAAAAATAACGAACCACTTCTGGTGGTCAATTCAAGACTGTGATAATGATGCAGAAAAACTGCAGAGTAACTGGGAGAGTGTACTTCATCACGTTCTGAATGAGCACGAGTGGGAGGAGGATGGAATTTCCAAAAAATGTGCACACCTTGACCTTGATGGCCATGAGAAAGATGAAGGAGTCTGGCTTAATCTAAACACAGCCGCATACAGTCAACTCTCATCCATTGTCAAAAACCGCCAGTTACAGAAAGATCTTCCACACTTAACCTGGTCTTGTCATACTGGACCTCTAGAGATTTTTCACAGTAATGTCCTGAAATATTGCACTAAAAGAATTCATTTCTCAATGGACAGTATGGAATCTCGAACAATTTTAACTTCCTTATCCACAAACCACAATGTAGGTAGGCAACAGGCTGTAATAGAACGTGAACAGAAAGGTAGTCGCAAAGAAGGTGAAAAAAGATACAGTCTGGTGGCACTGAAAGGAAGGAACAAATACGTACTACGCAAGGAGTACAAACCAAAAAATGTGATTTCCTAATGCCCATTCTGGAAGACTGTCTGAAAATTTGTGATGGGTCTCTCGTCACCACATGGGTATCAAAAAACACTTCTCTTCCAAGCAATATTTCTAAAATTCCAAAGCCTGACCTTGAGCAAATGATCAACGAACACCAAAGTAGATTTGGTGCACAAAATTGATTTGTGCTTTTCTTATTTTTTGAAATGAAGAGCAATATAAACACCGGAAACCGTAATTTGAATTACTTACTGCTGTATATTGGATGGTATTGAACAATATAAATAGATGTTGTAATTTACTATAAAGGAATAATTTAGGGTTTGATTTAGTGTTCACTAGCCAAACTTAGTTTACAAACACAGGTTCATTATTGTGAATTCTTGTATTTTCAGCGCACTTTGTACCTAAGTAGAAAATATGTAATCATTTACATTTTTGAACCCACCATCTATAGCACCAATGTCGACTATCTGAGTATGTACCTAAAATACGTAATTTTTCTTTTAGAGAAGCATCTAATGCCAACCAAGTGGCTTTGCCACATGCCATGGTGTTTGGCTGAACGGAGTCATCAATCATTCCATAAATGGAATAGGTATTTTTTTAAATAATGATAATCTCCGAGGGATAATGAAGGCGACTGAAGGTGTTTGTGTTTTTTCTAGGCCCACCCACCCCACAAACACAACCACCTCCCACACGTACAAGTGGCTTACTTAGGCTATAGTGCTGATTACCTTCAGGACAGATACCCACACAAAAATAAATAAAAATAAAAATCTTAACTTGGGATGCTGGGTCCCTGGTTTGGGTCCACATCCAAAAATCATGAAGATAAGTTAATCGGCTACCCTCTAAATTGGCTCTAGATAGAGAGATATGACTACAGTGGCGATTAAATCGAACGCTCCACATAGGTAGTTAGTTAAAACATTAAATACATACTCTGTGAAGTGCTGAGGAAGATGTCGGCATTATACAATTATAGTACCTCATTTATTTTCTCCCAATTGTGGCATGGCTACCATGGGATGGATGACATGTGCGGCATTGTGGTATAGATAGATCATCATGGATGACATGTCAGAGATGGATACAGCATTGTGGAAGATATAGATGATGACAGACAAGGATGTAGCATTGTAGGTTGGATATACTGTAACTATCCCACGAAGCTGCATCCATCTCTGACTTGACATCCCTCTTGATCTCTGACCCACAATGCTGTCCATCCCTGATATATCAACCACTATGATGATCAACCTCAATGATTAACAGCCAGCCTGGCAGCCTAAACTAATGCCTCTCCATCATCAGGTGTTTGGCCACAGCACTCTCTGACTGCACTCACTAATAATTTAATGCATGACAATCAATGAGAGGCAAGCCATGGTTACCAAGGGATGGATGACCTTGACATGTCATGATGTCAGAGATGGATGCAAGCAGCATTGAGCACTATATCTACATGGATGACATGTCAGAGATGGAAACAGCATTGAGGGATGGATGTGTCCGTATCACCCACTGGGATTGATGGTTAAAACTATCCCACATTGCTATATCACATCTCTGACATGTCATCCATGAATGATGGTTATGTCTTATAGCACACAATGCTGCACATTCATCCATTCCCTGACATCACGTCATCACTGATGTATAGAAGCCATGCCAGCCCCAGCCATGGCATCTTCAATGGTTCAAAACAAATCACTGTCTGCCTAGAACTACATGCTGGCTGCACGGGCACCACAATAACATGTGTAGTGAATGTTTAGCTGAACACACAACTACACTTGCAGTATGGCCCAATTGGGACAGCAGCATGTGTGCACACATGCGGTGTTGCATCCAGGATACCAACGCAGCAGCAGCTCTTGCTAAAGTCCGCCCGGCACTGTTTTCCACTCACCTCACGCCTAGTCCTTCATAATTAACTTCCTTGGTGTTCGTAAATCTTAGAAGCAGCAGCTGAAATTGGCTTTGCTGTCTCCTGTTAGTGGTTTTGTCTCCAACATCACAGGTGATGGTCCTACCCTTATTCAGCAAAAAAATATTTGCATATACACCACAAGTAGCGGCTAGCAGCAGCGAGGTACTCTAACTGTGCAGCATGTTGGAAGCCGCATCGAGTACCACACTGCTGATAGCCGCTGCATGTGTTGGACGTGGATAGGTTTGGACAAAGATGGTTAGGCCCATCACCTGGGACTGTGCCTTGAGGGAGATAAAACAAATAACAGAGTCGAATGCACCGCCAAGTTCAGCCGCTGCTTCCGGGTTTTAAAATCACAGAGGAAGTTATTTATCAAGGAGTAGGCGTACTGCATGTGCAGTTGAGAATGCAACCAATGTTTATCACAACATTGTTTGCATTGTTGTTAGGACATGCACTTGCCAGCATAGTTTTTCATCCAATTTGATTGTAATTATCGAACCGGACGATCGTTTGTCCGTTAAGTGTATGGCCACCTTAAAGGGAAGGTTCAAGCAAAATAAAAAAATGAGTTTCACTTACCTGCAGCTTCTACCAGCCCCATGCAGCCATCCTGTGCCCTCGTAGTCACTCACTGCTGCTCCAGTCCCCCGCTGGCAGCTTGCCGACCTCGGAGGTCGGCGGGCCGCATTGCGTACATTTTTTCGCATTCCCGCTAGTGCAGGAACATTAACACATACATTTTTACGCGTTAGTGGTTCAATGCGTAAATAGATGTGCAGAGCTCCACAATTGTGGACTAAAATACACAACATGCATTCAAAACAGGTACAGCAAAAGAGGACGTTAGCTTCAGTATAAATAATATGTGCACAAATTATTCCCTACTAGACTTCCCCACAGCAGCACTAGGAAAAAATCGTGTTTTTATCGTTAGACTAGCGGTAGGTCTTCCTCGAGAGGACCTGTCACCGCCGTGGGGAAGTCTAGTAGGGAATAATTTGTGCACATATTATTTATACTGAAGCTAACGTCCTCCTTTGCTGTACCTGTTTTGAATGCATGTTGTGTATTTTAGTCCACAATTGTGGAGCTCTGCACATCTATTGCAGGTAGTCAATTCGGGTGCAGCCTCTGTTTGGAAGCGCTGCCAATGTCTCCTGCTGTACAAAACTCATGTAAGTATACTTATGGCAAGCTGCATCCATGTGCATCAATTTGCATTCAAATTAAATATTAGGACTAGTACATGATTTGCATCTGATTTGCATTCAAGGCATTTATTTAGCCCTGTGGGGCTCTGCATGCCTCTGTTAGTCTACAATTCAGTTGCAGCCTATGAGCGCTGTTAGAAAAACCTTATCTGCTGCATGCTTGTTCAGGGTAGAGATGGCCCGAACCTCCGAATTCCAGTTTGCGAACTTCGCAAAAAGTTCGGTTTAAGTGAACTTCCGCGAACCGCAATAGACTTTAATGGGGAGGTGAACATTGAAAACTAGAAACACTTATGCTGTCCAGAAAAGTGATGGAAAAGATGTTTCAAGGGGTCTAACACCTGGAGGGGGGCATAGCGGAGTGGGATACATGCCAAAAGTCCCGGGGAAAAATCTGGATTTGACGCAAAGCAGCGTTTTAAGGGCAGAAATCACATTGAATGCTAAATTGCAGGCCTAAAGTGCTTTAAAACATCTTGCATGTGTATACCTCAATCAGGGAGTGTAACTAGTGTATTGTTTCACACTGACAGACCAAACTCACTGTGTAACGCACCGCAAACAGCTGTTTGTGTAGTGACGGCCGTGCTGGATTACTGCGCACCATGGCGAGATTGCTCTTCCTCACTCAGTGATATCAGGTAATGTCTGACTGCCTTATCAACTTTCGATGGTTCTTTCTCTACCGTTGTTAAAGCTTACATCTATTTTTTTTAAATTACATTTTCTGCTTGCTGTTCAGTACCTGCAACGAGAATCTATTATGGAGGGCAAGTATGCCATTGTGACCACGGGTAATGGCCGGGGAATCAGGGTTCGATTATGGTCCGGAGTCGGAGCCTGAGACCCATGCTGTATAAGTAATGTACCTGCCCTGACCGTGCTTTGCAGACCAAGCATCTGTGGTCAGATGGACCCTTGACCCAGCGCAAGACGAACCAAATCGAAAGCATCTGCCAAGAATGTGTTATGGAGGGCAAGTCTGCCATTCATTCAACTGTGCGATAAACTTTCTTTGGTACTTTCTGAGTACCATGGTGACCCCGGGTAATGGCCGGGGAATCCTGGTTTGATTCCGGTCCAGAGTAGGAACCTAAGAAATGGCTACCACCACCACACATCCAACGAAGGCCGCAGGCATGCTGTGGGCAAAGGAGCAGGAACGGCTACCACCACACATCCAAGGAAGGCAGCAGGCATGGCAATGCACGTCCCGAGGTAGTGACCAAAAATAACAATACAGGAGGACTTTCGAGGCCCTGCTGTATATGAGATGAATCAACTTTAAATCCTTTAACGAGAATCTGTAATGGAGGACAATGATGACTCCACTTGCCTTTCATGAGAATCTGTTCTGGAGGGCAAGTCTGCCATCCATTCAAGTGAAACCGTTCGGGCCATCTCTAGTTCAGGGTCTGTAGCGAAAGTAGTACAGGCAGAAGATCAGCAGAACAGCCAGGCTACTGGCATTGCTTAAATGGAAATAAATATGGCGGCCTCCATTTCCCTCTTGCTTCAGTTGGCCTTTAACTGGATGATGCCAGCTTCCTTTTGTCCATTTAAATTACAAATATTAAAATGCTGTAACAAAATAAAAGAAACATGAACATATGCAGAAGAAAAACAATCAATCCAACACCATAAATTGTACTGCTAGATCGTTGCTTGGACAAAATCCTGTGTAGCGACTGTCCAGGTCGGGAAATGCTTGTAGCATTAGGTCTCCTATCTCCTTTTGATAAACATCCATGTACCCAACCTGTGAACGCTCTGTACACAGCTTTGCGTAGCCGTCTAAAATAGAAAAAAAACAAATTTAAGCTTATAAAATAATTTTAAAATGATTGGATAAATAAGTTTTTTAAAATGTACAATTTTATAGTGACAGCCAAAATAACCCATAAGTAAACAAAGCAACCAGATACTTACCTAAGGAGAGGGAAGGCTCTACTTCCTCATGAGCCTTCCCTCTCCTCTGTCGATGCTATTGGTGCAGCACTGTCTCTCCTGTGCAAATCCCCCACCACGGTGGTCTTTTGGAAGCCGAGTCCTTATGAACAACAGGCGTCTCAATACTACGCATGCGCTATTGCGTAATAGAGTGCGCTTGCACGTGCTTAGTGTGGAGCGGCCGGTCTTCGTGAGTTCTCGTGCTCCAGGAGATGTTCCAAAGTCACCTTTGCATGCAAAAGGAGCAGTATTTGACCAATTTAGTCAAATAATGCTCCTGGAGACAGCGCATCACCGCTGGCACCGGTAAGAAGAGGGAAGGCTCATTAGGACCTAGAGACTTCCCTTGCCTTAGGTAAGTATCGGGTTTCTATTTTTTGCAGACGGGTTACATTGGCTGTAAATGAAAAAGTACTGACTATACATTGAGCTTGAAAAATACACTACATAAAGTATTCAAATTTCATGTACGCTGGAAAGGTTATGACCCAGTAACACAAGAGTTCAGGTACGGGCACGCTCTATGAGGGAAAACCATATTAGAAAGTAAATGTTTTCCTTGGCCACCAGTGGACATTTCAGCATGGCAATAGCCCAAAACACACAGCTAAAAATGGTGAAGAAATGTTTAACAAACATCGTTATTGACTTTTGTTTAGTTGCTCAGCCAGAGCCCTGAGTTGAAAACAATTAAAAATATGTTTAGTGCGCTTCAAATCAAAATAAATAACAATACACATTAGATATGTAAATACTCATCTGTTTCGAACTTTATTTGCAGGTTTAATGGATTTCAGTTATTGGTCAGGAAAATAAAAATCCGGGCCCATTCCTCATTGGAACATAGTTGAGGGAACATTACATGCTGTGTTATACATGTCAAGTTCTCCATCATTACATTTACATTTGGTATTTCGGAACAACACACCGACTCCATTCTGGTAGGCATGTTTACGCAATGTTGGCAGGTACACCACCCAGATTGGCCTATCTTGTGCCTGTCATAATCATCAAAATGGTTTGGGTTGGTTCGATCCTGAATTGGATTGACAGGAAAGCTGAAACTTTCTTGATCCTGGCCACTCATCTGCCTCATTCTTGCATGTAAACGTGCAATCTGAAATAAATGAATACATTGGTCACATAATGTTTTCATCTATATATTTTTAAAAAAGAATCACTGAACACTATATAAATACAACCCAATTACATATTTCTCGAATACAGCCATGAAGTTGTAATCAGTGAAAATCCTCTACTACTAGTTAGTTAGTTGCTCATTACGGATTAATCACGAGTAACCACGTTGGTTACTCATGATTCAAATTAGCTTTAATTGGCCTCGATGAGCATCAATATACAAGCTGAATGAAACGCAGAGCGGAGTGCAGCATTCGGGGTAATTAACCTTGCCACATCTTGGCGCTCATCGAGCTCGTCATTTTTGAGACACAAATTTCGAGCTGCAGTTACCAAACCTGTCGGTTCTGTCAGATTTTAACTGCCTACTTTTTTTGCGATAGTGGTCTTTTAATGAGTATAGTTAGAGTATAAATGTTGAAAGCTGTATTGGCACATAACAACGCATTTTGTGTATGTGAGCCCACTTCCTTAACCTTTAACCGTCACATGAAGTAAAACTTTATGTGGGTCACATTTTTCCTGCCACTGGGGGCAAAGGGAGCTAGTAAAGTTACCTGTCCAGACAGCTGGATTGGCTTGTTCTCTCCTCCACTGCAGCAGTGGTGTTGTCCCAACATGTCTTTTGGGTCCCAATCACATGTCATATCATGTGATCGGGGTCCAGAGGATAGTGTCAGCGTTACAGCCACTTGGTGGTGGAAGAGAGGTGATAGAAGAGTCTCTTTCACCACCCCTCTTCCACACAGTGTGTGGGGGAGTGGCATGAACAATGCGATCACCTGTCACTGGGGGTGAGTTGATCCGCAGGCTGGATCGCTTGCGGATTGGAAGCCTTTAGATATACACAGAGCACTCAAACCTGCTTAGGTCTGTCACACAGACGCATTCAAACTTGTTTAGGTCAGGCAACCCGAAACTGAACTGGAGAAAGTGGGCTAAGTCCCGGTGAACTGTGATGTTTTGTGCCAATAAAGCATTCAGCCACATGTACTCTGACTATCCAGATTTCAGGGGGTAAGTACAACACTTATCTCCATTTTAATATTCAAATTATTTAACACTCCTTTCCTCACTGTGGGGTCCCCATAGCCTTTTTGATACATTTATGTGCACTCAGTTTGCAGAGAGAATATAGCACATTGCTTTGAAGTCTATAAAATCCCAGTGCAACACTAAACTACATACTGTAGTTTAATTTTTATCCAAACCTTATTTTTAACAGGTTGCTCTTAAAGAGAAACTCCGACCAAGAATTGAACTTTATCCCAATCAGTAGCTGATACCCACTTTTACATGAAAAATATAATGATTTTCACAAACAGACCATCAGGGGGCGCTGTATGACTGAATTTGTGCTGAAACCCCTCCCACAAGAGGCTCTGGTACTCTGGGCAAACTGCCACAATGTAACAATGACACACACAGGAAATGGCTGTTTATAGCTGTCTGTTAAAGCCAGAACAGCTACATAATCTGCCCACAGTAACAATGTCACCATGTAATACATGTCAGAATGTGAATCTGGGAGAGGAAAGATTTTACAATGAGCAAACTCTGACTAAATCATGTATACATAATTATTGTAAAAATTAAGCACCTTTTTATATTAAATTATTTTCACTGGAGTTCCTCTTTAAATCTGCCTGCAGTGGTTTGCAGAGGAGCCAGTTTCATGTTCGGGTGAAACTTGGCTCACCTATATCAATAAGGAAATTCTTGAGCTCGTTTCAGCTGTGCTGGTATGCAACGGTTGCCGAAAGATCTTTCTTGTGAGAAGTTCCTTCCATGAACATGCATGAATGGATTGGCTGAGTATGCATGTTTATTCAAAAAAGGATTATTGGGAAAAAAATATTTCTGATATCAAGAATTTATTTATTTTATTTATTTAAAAAAAACTGTGCCAGAAATGTGTTTAGTAAGTTAAATGCATGTACAGATATAATGAGTGATTCATTAATTGGAAACGAGTTCACTAAAAGGGAAAACAATAGTGATTGGAATGAAAACTTTACCCCACTGAGACATTTGACACCTTATTTGTGTTGGGCACTGAGGGGGACATTGACACATACCATTTTGTGCAGATCAATCTGAGTGACATCTGGGGAGGAGAAGAATCCTCATTTCTCACCAAATCCCATTACAACGCTAACTTGTGATTTCCAGCTCATTTGTCACCATAAAAATCAAATTTCAACAGCAACTGGTCTGTGTGTATTAAGTGATGAAGATGCTAATCCTGCATTCAAATCTTCTTCTGCTGTTATGATTTGGAGTTCTCACATACCTTAGGAGCACTGACCCTTTAACCTTTTCCTGGCCGATCCATGCCAATTGACGTGACCACGGCGGCAGCCCCAGGACCATTCCACGCCGATTGGCGTGAAGTGCTAGGGGCGGGGATTGCAGGAGATCGCGTGCGCCGATGCGTGCGCTTCCCCGCTCGAATGACTGAGTTCCGCTCTGCCATCAGTCTCCCAGTGGCGATCGCTGCTCGGAAGCTATTAGACGGGGAAACGTCTAATAAGACTTTACAGCGCTGCGATCTAAGGCAACGCTATACTGGGGACAGCCGTGTGACACAGCTGTTCCCCGGCTGTCCCCAGAAACACTACAGACATGAAATCCTACCAAGCAGTTCTCAATCTGTCATCCATGCTAGATCTCTGGGGCATTTATAATTTTCAAATTCTGGTATTCGTATGATTTCTGTATTCCTAATGCTGCACTTTCTGCTCCCAGCCTGCATTCCGCAGCACAAGCAGGAGGTTGGGCCAGGCACAGCCCACATCATATGTCTGTGCCAGTGTGCTGTCCTCTCACAAGGGCCTGTCCGCTGCAGAACAGGAGAGGGGTTAGATGAGGATATCTGTGAGAAGGCTGGATTACAAACCAGCCCTGCCATACAAGGGGAAGAGTAACAGCATAATAAGTGTATTTTTGGCCTCCATCTATCATTGTTGCCACTCATCTCTCAGTTGAGCCATACTGGAAGTCTGGGCATCTTCCACAGGGGAAAACACGTGCTTTGTAGATAATCCCAGCACCCAACACCAACACAATGTACCGGTACTTATCAAGATTTAAAAAAAGAGTGCTAAAATCGTTGTAAAAAGAAAATGGTGCGCTTCTGAGAGGAACTGGCAGTGAGGTAAGTATGCAGTATTCATTTGCAGGTACATTATGTGTTTATTTTAAATAATTTTACTCAGTTTGGGTTTATTTTAAGGCTTCATTTCCACATGACGCAATTTGTATGCTGCGTACACCTCTGAAACAGCGCAGCACCTGTGCTGATGCAAATTTGCCAATGTGCGGGAGTGGGGATTCAAATACGATCTGCATAAAAATGTCGCAGATGTAATATTTTTCCCTGCAAGCACTTGAAAGCAGCTAATTGATTTCAGTTGGCTGTCATTTCATATCCAAATTTGCGTGCGGGAAAACGAAGGAAATCGCATCATGTGGAAACTCAGCCAAATTGGTGAATAAAGTTACCCATTCTACAAAGCAGAACAGTGTATTATGACCTTCCTTTCTGCTGACATTGGTGTTTTCTGCTGCAATGTCTACTAAAGTGTTACTTAACCACTGTACTTAACCACTTCAGGACCACAGGCTTTACTCCCCCCCCTCCCACCCCCCACCCTAAAGACCAGGCTATTTTTCGCAAAAATGGCCACTGCAGCTTTATTTATTTATTTATTTATTGTATTTATAAAGCGCCAACATATTACGCAGCGCTGAACATTAATTTAGGTTACAGCAATATTTAGGGGTGACAAACAGCAATATGACAATACAAGAAAACCAGATCACACAGCACAGTATGAGTACCAGGTAATGCTTAGTCAGTCACTGGATGGAGCATGGAGATTAGGCAAGTTAGGTTCACTCAGATGCATAGCATGGGTTCACAGTAATGGAGGTGCATGATCAGGTAGGACACAAAAGGAGGAGGACCCTGCCTAAAGGCTTACAATCTAGAGGGAGAGGTAAGGACACGAACGGTAGGGGACCAGAAAAAGGAGAAGAACCAAGAGCCCAATATGGTGTAGTATGTTTAGGCAATTGGATAATGGAACGAGTATAAATTAGATACTCACAAACCAGGGTTACCTCCAGGCAACCACTGTATAAGCAGGTGAGGAGATTAGCCTGTCCTCACTCAGGATTAAGAAGTCGCTCTCTGTAGACTGGAAAACAAGAAGGGGTATCCCCCTCCACCAAGGGTGGATATAAGACGTGTTTATATTTGAGAACAGAGGCGCCAAAAGAATAAAAACAGTATTTAAAAGTTTTAAAAGTTGCGTAGGAGGCAGTGGTGGACTTACCTCCCGCAAGCAGGCACAACAACTGTGTATTCAAAAAAGGGAATATTTATTGGTATACTCCAAAGGTAGATCGCAACGCGTTTCGCAGGTCAAGTCCTCTTCATCAGGCAAATACAGGACGGAGCACACAACAGCAGTATGTCTAGGTAGCACTTGGCGCCACAGTCGGGGACCAGAGTTCAGCTGTGGGATTAGAGCACTTGTAAGGGGTAGTAGGCCAGAGTGAAAAGGTGAGTTTTGAGGGCTTTCTTGAAGATGTTGAAGGAGGGGGCTGCCCTAATGGGTGGAGGTAGGGAGTTCCATAGTGTTGGAGCAGCTCTTGAGAAGTCCTGGAGGCGTGCATGGGACTGGGTGATGCGGGGGGTAGTTAGGCAAAGTTCATTGGAAGAGCGGAGTGAGCGGCTAGGTGTGTACCTATGAGTAAGATCGGAAATGTAGGTTGGACAGGTTTTGTGGACAGATTTGTAGGTCAGACACAGTATCTTGAATCTGATTCTGGACTGGATAGGAAGCCAGTGGAGGGATTCACGGAGGGGAGCCACCCTGGTGGAGTGATGGAAGGAGTGGATAATTCTGGCTGCCGCATTCATGATAGACTGCAGTGGGGCTATTCGGGTCATAGGGAGACCAGACAGAAGGGCATTGCAGTAGTCAAGGCGGGAAATTATGAGGGCATGGATGAGGAGTTTGGTGGTGGCAGAGGTCAGGAAAGGGCGAATCTTACAGATGTTACAAAGGTGGAAGTTGCAGGACTTTGTGAGGTTTTGGATGTGGGAAGTGAAGGAGAGTGCGGAGTCCAGGGTGACACCCAGACAGTGGGCTTGAGAGGTAGGCCGAATGGTAGTGTGGTTAACAGTGACATGCACATCTGGGAGGTTCGTGGATGGCCAGGGTGGGAAGATCATAAATTCAGTTTTGTCTAGATTTAGTTTCAGGAACCTAGCGGACATCCAGGATGAGATGGCTGATAGGCAGGAGGAGACCTTGTCCATGGTAGTGGTGGATATGCTTTAAGGCCAAGCTGCAGAGCTGCACGACACACACGAGTGATTCCCCCCCCCCCCTTTTCTCCCCACCAACAGAGCTCTCTGTTGGAAGGGTCTGATCGCCCCCAGGTTTGTTTGTTTGTTTTTATCAATATTTATAGTCTTTTTTTTTTTTTTACATTTTTTTAATTATTTAAATTACCCTCCCTCCCTCCCCCCATCTGCCTATCACAGCGGATCGCTTCTGAGTCCCCCAGGTTGCTGTAGATCGCAGCGCTGTACATGTTAATTAGACGGTGGTTTCGCCGTCTAACAGTCTTCCGAGTGGCCATCACCGCTCGGAGACTGAAGGCGGATCTCAGCTCCGCCCACCAAGCAGGAGATGCGCGCGCAGCTTGCACGCGATCTCCTGCAAAACAGAGCCCCAGGACTTTACACCAATCGGTGTTGGGCGGTCCTGGGGCTGCCGCCGCGGCCACGCCCATCAGCGTGACGCGGTCGGCTAGTAGTTAAAGTCTACCTGAGGCGACATGTGACATGATGAGATAAACGTGTATGTACAGTGCAAAACATATTAATAACCAGGCAGCTTTACTTGTTTTATTTTGCTGCCTGAAATAGTTAAGTTTTAGGCATGGAAGTGACAGCTTCCATCTTGTCAGTACCTTGTCAGGACTATACTAAACATCACTGATAAGCAAAGTACTGCAATAAAAGTTTTCCTGGCAGAATACAACTTCTAAAGGCAGGGAGAGATAAAATACATGAACTATTGACCTGTGAGACTTGTCAAGTTATTTATCTGCAGATCAGCACCTATGCCCCAATCTATCTTCACCCTATGTGGTGCGTCCCCGCTTAAACAGGAGGTGAGGAAGTAACACCTACCTGACTACGGTTACACCCAGGCCTTTAATGGTGCAAAGTATAAATGCTAATCGTAGAGCAGAACCAATAACTCAGCAGAGCCGCAGAAGAATAGCCAATAACAGTCCGAGGTCATACACAGGAATCCGATAAACGCAGTACAGACAAGGATAAGGCAAGCTCAGGTCAAAGTATTTCCAAAGGTCAGTCCAGGCAGCTATCAAGAGAGGTCCAGAAACTGGCTAAGGTCAATGCAGGTGACAGGCAAGGGAAGTCCAGTAAACAGGCAAGGTCAACATCCAGATAATCCAAACAGTAGCAAGATAACACCCAGCAGTCAGTAAACCAACGCTATCACAGGCAATTTCTCAGTACACACAGCAGGTTTAAATAGCATGCATTCTCCAATCAGTGGCTAGCCACACATCAAGCATCCAATCCTGAGTGACCATCAGAGTCCTGAGTATGTGTCAACTGACTAACGCTGTCAGCTGACATTCACCACTCGTTTCCTAGCAACATAGGACGGACGCTTACCCATGCAGCATCCGTCCTTCCCTGCTGACAGGACGCATTCGCGCCCGCCCCTGTTGCTAGGAAAGCCAGACCTGCAGCGGCCGCGCAAGAGACGTGCACACCCGGAAGTGTCAGTGGGCGATGGAGTCTCGGCGGGGAGAGTCTCATCGCTGGATCCCGGAGGTAAGATCAAGACATGACCTTTTTTCTAACTCTGGGACACTTCATAGGCTGTCACTGAGCAGAGACAACAAAACATTCAATCTCCGATTGTAAAAGTTTAAATATAAAATAAAACCATGGGATATCTAAACATAGGTCATTTTTAGCAGTAGGAGGATAAATACAATTGTTTATCTCATCAGTTTATTTTCACCTTGTATTCACTTTAAAGCAAACCTGAAGCAAAAATAAACTTATAAGCTGATGAATTGTATGTGTAGTACAGCTAAGAAATAGAACAATAGTTGCAAAGAAAATAGTCTCTTACTTTTTTACCAGTACAGGAAGAGTTTCAGTTGTTATCCAATGAAAAGAGCTTCTCTGAGCTATTCGACCCAATTGTTTTCTGAAGCACTTAAAGTGAACCAGAGATGAAAATAAACTAATGAGATAAACAATTGGATCTGTCCTTCTACTCCTAAAAATGACTCTTTTAGATATCTCAAGGTTTAATTTTATGTATACACATTTACAAAGCAGATCTAATGTTTCATAGTCTCCATAGCCGGCCTTTGACCTGAGCGACCGGAGCGGTCACTCAGGGTGCCGGCTTCCAAGGGGGCGCCTATAGCTGGTTACCTATACTGAGGGCACCTACACCTGATTTCCTATACTGGGGGCACCTGTAGCTAGCTACCTTTACTGAGGGCACCAATACTTGGCTACCCATACTGGAGGCACCTACGCCTGGCTACCTATCGGGGCGATGGAGACCTTCAACTGACTTCCTATACTGGGGGGCACCTATGCTTGGCAACCTATATTGAGGGAACCTACACATGAGATCCTATACTGGGGCACCTATCCCAGGCTACCGACCTATTTCGAGTCTGAGAGCATTTTTTTTTTGGGGGGGGGGGGGGGGGGGGGGGCGGTGCGCACTGCGGCTATAAGGCATGGTGCAAATTGTCGGTGCTGTGTTATCATTCTAAATGGGAGGGGCCGGCTAACTGTCCCACTGATTGTTTTTATTAATATTCCAGAAAAGTGTCACGATGTCAAAAAAGTTGGAAACCACTGTCCTAGGAGAAATCTCAGGAGAAAAGGTGAATTGCATATGGGCCTGTGTGTGTGTGCGTACGTGTGTGTGTGCGCATGCGCGAAGAAAATGAAGCGGGGGTGGGGGCACAAAAATCAGATTTCGCTCAGGGCACTGTAAAACCTAAGGCCGGCCTTGATAGTCTCTGCTCAATTGCAGTGTCTCAAGAGTCCCAGAGTAAAAATACATGACCTACTGAACTTTTTATAGTTTCCTCTCATAGTAAAAGCCCAGTTATCTGCTTAGGAAAGTGTTTTATAGCTATAATTTGTTATCAGTAAGCTGACTGAGTCCTGACTGGAGAAAAACTGTCAGTTCCATAGATAACTATAAACTCTTTCAGGCAGGGACAAAAGAAAAGGAGCACAGCACAAGTGTCTTTATGCTTGCCACTGTATATGCACATATCTATTTCATCATGTCACATGTCATCTCTGGTACACTATATATAGTGCTCCTGGCTACCTATACTGGGGGTACCTATGCTTGGCTACCTATACTGGAGGCACCTATACCTGCATACCTATACTGGGGGCACCTACACCTGGCTACCTATATAGGGGGCATCTATGTCTGGCTATCTATACTGGGGGACCTATACTAGGATACCTATATTGTGGGTACCTATACTAGGCTACCTATACTGGGGGCAGCTATGCCTGGCTATCTATACTGGGGGCACCTATACCTGGTTAGCTATACTGTGGCACTTATACCTGGCTAGCTATACTGGGGGCACCTATACCTGACTAGCTTTACTGGGGGCACCTACAGCTGGCTAGCTATACTGGGGGCACCTATACCTGACTAGCTTTACTGGGGGCACCTACAGCTGGCTAGCTATACTGGGGGCACCTATGCCTTGCTTTCTATACTGGGGGCACCTATACTTGGATTCCTATACATGGGGAAACTATACCTGGCTACCTACCTATACCGAGGGTGTTCTTTTTTTTGTCGCACCGCGGCTATAAAGCACAGTGAAAATTGTTGGATGCTGTTCGATCATTCTAAATAATCAATGGGGGCACCCTCAAAAATTTGCCTGAGGCAGCAAAAAGTCTAGAACCCGCCCTGAGCACACAGCAATATCAGCAGTAGTTACACCACTAGAGTAGGCGCACGAGAGGAATCGGCATGGGAGACTTGGGCGTAGGATACAGCAGGTATATGGCTGATCCTGCTGCTGCACAAGTCCCAGCCGTGTTAAATACTATTACCCCTCCAGGCTGCTATGGATGGTGAGGAATGAAATAATTTGGCTTCCGAATTATTGTGTTTTAAAAGTAACTTTAACTGCGTCTTCTGACGGCGCCAAAGTTACTCCCTGTGCACCCAAGTCTCCTGCGCTGGATTCACTGAGTACGCTAGAGTAGGGTGCATTGGTAAGGTTGCATTTCTTACACACATTACGTTACTTGCATAACATGCGTTACCATAGCACCGCGTGCATCGACAATGTAACGCAGGTTGTGATGATTGCAATCATTTAGTGGCTTAAGTATCAGTAAAATTACCGTGCACAGAAAGCAGTTTTACAATTATTACAAGGCTAGGGTGAAGGTACATATCATGCACACACAACTGGGACCTTTTTTTCTAAAACGATAGTTACAGGCACAAGGGTTATACAGACCATACCTCCCAACTTTTTGATATGAGAAAGAGGGAAACTTAAGCCACGCCCCTGCCACACGCCTGATCACGCCCCCAGCACATCCCTAGTCACGCATACGACAAAGATTTCATAAGAAAAATATGGGGCTAGATTCGCAAAAGTGTGCTAACTGTTAGCATGGCTGTTTTCGTGAATTTTCACACACAATGAAAAGTTTTTGTGTGCAAATCGGTATCGTTTTTGCGTGAAAATTCGCGATTGTGTGCAAAAATGTTTAATTGCACGGGAAAATTCGCGAAAACGCAAAAATTCGTGCAAAAACAGCCGTGCTAACAGTTAGCACTCTTTTGTGAATCAAGCCCTTGTTGTTTTATAATTCAAACCACTGGTCCTTTCTATCCTTAGTCATTTTCCTTCATATTAACATTTTAAAATTAGTAATATATCAATTTAAAGGATGGGAATAAAGTTTAGAGTCAATCAAACACATTTTCTAGTAGAGAAATATACCGTATATATATTTACATAGAAAGAGGAACAAAGTCCTGAAAGAGGGACACATGAGGAGGAAAGAGGGACAGAGGGACAGGACTCCCAAACAGGGACTGTCCCTCCGAAAGAGGGACAGTTGGGAGCTATGATACAGACACATTGCTTGACTACATTTAAAAGATGTGTATTGTTTCTATAGGGGTGGGGAGGGATCGGAGGTGGGACACATGATAGAGCATCTTCTGACAGGTGGAGTAGGGAGGTGAATGATGGGCTCATTTATTACTGTCATTTAGAGACCTGGCATGGAGGATCTAGAAACAACGTGGGGGTGGTCAGCTGTACACCTGCTAGATTCTCGGCCGAGGTGGCCCCGAAAGATCACCTCAGCCAAGTTCCATCTAGCATGTGTACAAAGCACGAGGCACTCCTGTCTCTGTGCAGCTGCATCAAGAATTCACTGCTGCTCGGTTACTGTAGGAAATGTGAGCGTAACCTGTCAGCCCAGCTGAGCTACACTGGAAAGTACAAAATGAGCCAAGATAGGGGCTACTCAGGCATTAAATAGAGGGAGAAGGTCTCTTGTTCTGACTCTGATTACTATAGCAACCATATGACAAAGCTTGAGTTATGCCGGGGAGGACATGCCTGAAAAGGTCACAAACAATCATTTAAGGCAACAGAACTCTCAGGTCTGTAGGAACATGAGTGCAGGTGAGCTTACTGAGCAAATGTGTGCACAGCAAACAAATGGCGAAAATGAAATGAACAGTCATCAACAGTCTAGCTAAAGGTGACCCTGTACACAGTGCAGAAACAAGGGACACTTAACTGCAAATTTTGGTATGAAAGCCTAGAGTACATAGAGCAAGTGCTAGGAGGCAGATATAATATATACATGGGGAGCTATATACACTGTATATACAGATGGAAGGAAACAGAACTGGATAGACGAGGTTCTGCATGACTAAATACATAGTGCTTAGGGCCAATATAGTGGCTGGTAGACAATGCGGAAGATTTACGCTGTACAGGTGCTAAGTCGAGGAAAAGGAGATGCCTGCTGGAAGCAACTGGCACAGCATACCGAGAGACTCTGGAATCCAGTGCCACCTGCAGGTCATGCAGGAAACTGCTAACGCTTTACAATAAGTGTCCCTCAGCAAGTCTTATAATTTAAATTAGCAACTACCACTCATTTGTTGAGTAAAGCCAATTAGGGTTTGAACGCACATCTAGTAAATTGATAATTACAAAAGAGAGACATTAACCAAACAATATAACCTGGCAAAATTAAAGGATACGTCATTTAACCACTTGAGGACCACAGCGGTAAACCCCCCTAAAGACCAGGCTGCTGTTTTCATAATTGGCCACTGCAGCTTTAAGGCCAAGCTGCAGGGCCGCACAACACAGCACACAAGTCAGGGGCGTAGCAATAGCTATAGCAGCCATAGCAACTGCTATGGGGCCCTGCAGAAGAGAAGGGCTCAGATGGTACTTTGTGTGTTCACTATTAAAGGGATCCAAGCAGCTCTTGGCTTCAAATAGCTGCAAGGGCTGCCATTGTTCAGAAGCTCAACCCCTGCTTTTTTACAACTGCTGTTGTCCAGGCTAGGTGTGACATTCTTCAACTGTAACTGATGTTTTCTGTTTGAAGTACAATGGGGGTTTGTTTGTGGTCAATTAAGTCTAAAGAGGTGATTTCTTATCTGTTTTCACCATCTCCTGCTCAGGGATCGCAGGTCCTTTGCGGACGGACAAAGTGGCTAATTTAACCCTTAGATGTAAAAAATGAGGTAAAATTAAAGTTTTTTTAATAATAAACCACATTTTTAGAATGCATTTTTAATTTGCTATAGAGCTGCCCGGGGTGTTAAAAATGATGCTCGGTTCACTTTAACTTTGCTTTGTTGCTCCACCCTCTTTGTCTCAGTGCCCGTGAGCTATACACAGTGTGCTTTGCATGAGAATGTAAATTGACCAATCAACTCATATTCACAGAGCAGGGGCAGATAGCATTGCTTAAAGGGGAACTTCAGCCTAAACAAACATACTGTCATCAAGTTACATTAGTTATGTTAATTAGAATAGATAGGTAATATGATCTCTTACCCACCCTGTTTTAAAAGAACAGGCAAATGTTTGTGATTCATGGGGCTGCCATCTTTGTCATGGCAAAAAAAATTGCACCAAAACAGCAGAACGAGAACAACAAAATCAGAAATCCCATCATGCTTTGCACAGCATCAGGGGGAAAAAGCCCGGGCAGTTTTCTTCTGTGCAGCTAAAAATGAGGCTTGTATAAGAGAAACAAAGTTCTGATGCTGTGAAACTGTTAAAGTAACACAAAGCCTTTTCAGTGCTGCTGAGTCGATTTTTAGTCCGGAGGTTCACTTTAAGAGTGTCTAGATATGGTCCTATGAAAATTTTGCTATGGGGCCTCATAATGTCTAGCTACGCCACTGACACAAGTGTTCCCCCCCCCCCTTTTCCCCCCACCAACAGAGCTCTCTGTTGGTGGAGTCTGATCACCCCCCTTGTGTTTATTTATTTTTTTAAATAAATATTTATGTTCATTTTTTTTTTACTTTTTTTTTTACTAATTTTGTGGTTTTTTTTTCAGAAATCCCTTCCCTCCCCCCAGGCGGCCAATCACGCGATCGGCTGTGTTAGGCTTCTGCCTATGAGAGCCGATCGCTCTCTTGTCCCCCAGGGGGACAACCGTGTCACACGGCTGTCCCCAGTACAGCGCTGCTGCTGATCGCAGCGCTGTACTATGTAAACAGACGGCGCACGATCTCCTTCAGTAGCCGGCTCCAGAACCTGACGCCAATCGGCGTTAGGTGGTCCTGGGGCTGCCACCACGGCCACGCCCATGGGCGTGGAGCGGTCTTCAGGTAGTTAAACGATACTGTACATACGCACAACAATAATAAAGCCGATTATGTAGTTAGAATGCAGCAAGCACAGGTGGGAATGACATTTTACAAGACATAGGCATGTAATCCCTGGAACCTGTATAACAAAATGTGAATTGAACCACACGTGTACACAGTTATAGGGGGCGGGAGGAGGGGTTAGTGGTGGCCACAATAATAATATATGCAGTAGTCATTGCGCTAGTTTGCAGCCTGAATATATACGATTATGCTGGTTCATTGTTCTAGTTTGCTTACATTTTTGTATCAAATTTCACACGACAAAATGGTATGTGTTCTTTTGTTTCGAACGACTTTTATCTGATGTGGGCACAATGGACAAGTCTACTGCTATGTCTTTGGGATTGTGGGAGAAAACCAGAGAGCCAATGGAAACTCATGTGGGTTTGAAAAGAACACAGTAAAACTTGATGAAGGTAGTGTGAGGGTACATGAGACTTTTACACTCTTGATGTGGCTGGATAGGAGCAAGGCAGGCTTTCTCAACCAGGGTTCCCCGAAACCCCAGGGTTCCTTAAGTACTCTGCAGGGGTTCCTTGGCATTTTTCCCAATCATGGAGGGTTGGGAGTATGATAGGGAACAGACTATAATAGGAGTTACTGTAAAAAGCATTACATTCAGAATAATAATCACCACATTAATAAAAAGCACTAGAACAGGGGTCTCAAACTCGCAGCCCGCGGGCCATTTGCGGCCCTCGATACAATATTTTGTGGCCCTCGCCGGCAAAAGCTTCCTTATAGTTCACTTCAGTGCTCCCAAGTCAGAGGCGTAGCTAGGGTTTTCAGCACCCGGGGACAAAGACTATTAATGCGCCCCCTAAGGTGAAGGGTCGTGACCAAATGTGGGCGTGGTTATGGGTGCTCCGCATTTGGTCACGCCCCTTCAAATGTACATGGAGGTTAGCAGGCTCACGCTCACCCACCCTCCCTTAGTATGTACCTTCCAGCATGTTCCAAGACAAATTCAGCAATCATGAGCCCCCCCCCCCATCAAGACAAATTCCGCAATCATGAGCAAACATGAGGCCCCCAAAATGACCAACTCAGCAATCATGAGGCCCCCAACAAGACAAATTTAGCAATCCTGAGGCCCCCAACAAGACAAATTCAGCAATCATGAGGCCCCTAACCAGACAAATTCAGCAATCATGAGGCCCCTAACAAGACAAATTCAGCGATCTTGAGGCCCCCAACAAATCATGAGGCCCCCAACAAGACAAATTCAGTAACCATGAGGCCCCCAACAAAACAAATTCAGCAGTCATGAGGCACATAAATAGACAGCATTTCACATAAATAGGCAGAATGCCCCCTTAATATGGTAGACACCTCTCACCTGGCAGCAGTTACCCAAAATACACTTAATCTGACAGCAGTGCTTCCCCAAAAATAGGTAGCCCCAGGTCTATAGGTGTACCCAGAATAGGTGGCCAGCAGTATAGATGTCCCCAGAACAGGTAGCCAGGGGTAGAGATGTCCACAGAACAGGTAGCCAGGGGTATATGTGCCCAGTATATGTAGGCAGGGGTATGTGTCCCCAGTATATGTAGCCAGAGGTATATGTGCCCAGTATATATAGTCAGGGGTATATGTGCCCAGTATATATAGCCAGGGGTATATGTGCCCAGTATATGTAGCCAGGGGTATATGTGCCCAGTATATGTAGTCAGGGTTATATGTGCCCAGTATATGTAGCCAGGGGTATAATATGTGCCCAGTATATATAGTCAGGGGTATATGTGCCCAGTATATGTAGCCAGGGGTATATATGCCCAGTATATGTAGCCATAGGTATATGTGCCCAGTATATGTAGCCAGGGGTATATATGCCCAGTATATGTAGCCAGGGGTATATATTCCCAGTATATGTAGTTAGGGGTTTATTGTAATGAGGCAACAGCAGGCTGAACGCGGACGTGTGTCCGCGTCCGCATCAGCAGCGCAACCGCCCGCATGGCCGCATGCGGAACGCGGAGAAACGTCCACGTCCGCAGCGGTAGCACGATCCACCGTTCAGTCGCAGACCTCTCAGCGTACTCCACGTCGAGGCTGCACTCCTGGAACACCTTCACAGGCCTCATGGCATGCTGCTCGCCGAGACACCTCTCAGGACAGTCTGGACCCCGTAGGGGCCGCGCGCGTGTGCAGTAGAGCCTTTTATACTCTTAGAAAGAGAGTCAGCTGACCAGCTGGTCAGCTGACCTCAGCAAGGTCCTTGAGCTGTACTGCAAGGTCCTTGAGCCACATTGTGATTGGTTGAATGGCTGGGCGGGCTGTTTGAGTCCAGCACAGTATAAAAGCAGGCATTCTGTCAGTTGCAAGTTGTCTGCAGTCAGCGAATACTTGTGTGTTAGCACTCAGACCCTAGTCAGATCCCAAAGTGTGCTAGAACCAGCTGGAGCTGGGGATCCACACTTAGCCAGATTCTGTTGATAGCCTAAAGTACTATTGCATTATATTGTGTATGACCTTTTGCCTGTTACCTCTTTATCCTCTTGTCTCCTGATTTTGTACTTCGCCAGCCCGTACCGTTACCGACTATTGGCTTGGCTTCTGACTACCCTTGTGTTTCTCGATTCTGTACCTCTGCTCATCTGATTTCCCGTTGCTGACCTTGGCTTGACCTCTGATCTTGATTTCTGTCTGTCGATTCGGTACTTCTTTGCCAGTTCTGATACCGAACCGTTTTTCCGTTTGACTTTGCCCCCTTTAGTGGGTTTTCCACTAAAGGGTTAACTCTGCTGAGTTCTTCTTGCGGGGAACTCAGTAACTCCTCAGCATATCATTACTGTTGAGGAACGCAATTCTGCGTTCTTATCCTAGTCGCAGAATCGCACACACTGCCCTTCCTTCCAGAGGTCTCCATCCCTCTGAGTTAACGTCAGTGTGGTGGGTTTTCCACAAGTTATCTGTACCTTGTTTTCCAGAGTACGCATAAATATTTGTATTATTGGTGATGCCGCAGATCACCATATAATCAAATATATCTGTATTACTAGTGATACTGCGGATCACTAATAATCAGAAAACTTTGAAGTGTATACACCAAACACCACAACATTACAGTACTGCAGACCAGTAAAAGTAACATGGAGGGAGTTGCCGAGCAGTTGCAGACTTTAACTGCGGCAGTCGATGAGCTTAGAAACACCGTTGCTGCTCAGCAGGTCCAGATCAACCAGCTGACTGAGGCCTTTCAGAAACTGCCGGCACCACTTAATGTTCTACCCTCCCCAGCCAGTAGCGAGCCTAAGATGGCTCTTCCTGAAAGATTTTCTGGTTCTCGGTCCGACTTCAGTAATTTCAAAAATCGTTGTTTAGCCTATTTTCAGATGAGGCCCATATCATCTGGTTCTGAGGTACAGAGAGTAATTTTTATTAAAACTTTGTTACAAGGGGATTCTCAGACATGGGCTTTCAGCTTACCTGAGGGTCACTCTGCCTTATCTTCAGTGTCCGAGTTTTTCAAGAACATGGCCATCATATATGAGGATCCTGATTTAGCCGGCACTGCCGAGCGTAAACTCCGATGCCTAAAGCAAGGCAATCGTATGGTTGAGGAGTACGCTGCCGAGTTTAGAAGGTGGGCGGTCTCAGTGAGGTGGGATCAGTTCACTCTTCTAGACACATACATGACCGGTCTCTCCGAGTCCATTATTGATGTCATGATAAGCCACCCTGAGCCCAAAGATGTAGATGCAGCTATTGCCTTATCGGTTAAGATCGATAGACGCATTCGCTATCATAAAAAGGGCAGGTCATCTGTGCTAGTTAGAGCGCCCTCTACTGTTGGTTCCCCTGAGGTTCCAGAGGAGGAGCCAATGCAGTTGGGGCACGGACGACTCTCAGTCGCTGAGAAAGCTAGGAGAAGGAAGGAGGGTCTGTGTCTATATTGTGGGGAAAAGGGTCATCGAGTGCAGAACTGCAGTAAGAAGGCGGAAAACTTGTCCGCTTAGGGATGGTTGGAGGTACCACCCTAAGCGAGCCAGTTCTACCTCCATGTCAGAATAAAATCTTGCTGCCCTGTTCTCTTCATTGGGAGAACAGTGACTTCCTAACCTCTGCATTTGTTGACTCTGGGTCAGCTGCCAACTTCATTGACAGAGACCTGGCTTTAAACTTTAACATTCCCATTCTTCCCATACAAAGACACATTTATGTTACAGCAATCGATGACTCTCCTTTACAGAACAAGACACCTCTTTGTCAAACTCCGCCGCTCACACTTCAGGTTGGAGTATTGCACACTGAGGTCATCCAGTTCTATGTTTTAAAGATGGCCACCTCATCCGTCATATTGGGGCTACCATGGTTGAAGAAGCATTCCCCTCAAATAGACTGGAAAGAGGGCCAATTATCTGCCTGGTCCTCCTATTGTCAGGAGAATTGTCTTAAATCCATTTCTGTGTGTGCTTCAGAGGTCCAGGTCCAGGGGGTCCCACCTCAGTACACTGATTTTTCCGACGTATTTTGTCCTCGATCTGCTGACAGGTTGCCTCCACATAGACCCTATGACTGCCCCATTGAATTGAGACCGGGTACACTGCCTCCTAGGGGTCGTTTGTACAACCTCTCCAGCCCTGAAAAGGTGGCAATGAAAGATTACATCAAGGAGAACTTGGAGAAGGGATTTATCCGTGCCTCCAAGTCTCCTGCTGGTGCAGGTTTCTTTTTTGTTAAAAAGAAGGATGGTGGTCTTCGCCCCTGCATAGACTACAGGCAGCTAAACAAAATCACCATAAAAAAATCGATACCCTCTTCCACTCATTGATGACCTGTTTACTCAGATTACTGAGGCCTGTGTTTTTTCAAAGTTAGACTTGAGGGGGGCATACAATCTTATTCGGATCAGAGAGGGCGACGAGTGGAAGACCGCATTTAACACTCCTGACGGTCACTATGAGTATTTAGTTATGCCCTTTGGATTGTGCAATGCCCCAGCTGTCTTTCAGGAGTTTGTAAACGATATTTTCAGAGATGTGTCTGGCAGGTTTACAGTGGTCTATCTTGATGATATTTTAATTTTTTCAAAAAATTTACAGGAACACAGGAAGCATGTAAAATTTGTGTTACAGAAGCTCAGGGAGAACCAGTTATATGCTAAGCTGGAGAAATGCCTCTTCGAGGTGAAAGAGGTGGCATTTTTAGGGTATATTATATCCACCTCTGGACTGGCAATGGATCCAAGCAAAGTCTCAGCAGTGTTGGATTGGCCGCAACCTTCAGGCCTCAAAGCCCTGCAGAGATTTTTAGGCTTTGCTAACTATTATAGGCGGTTTATTAGGGGGTACTCTTCAGTGGTTGCCCCCATGACCCAGTTGACCAAGAAAGGCGCTGATGCGACTAACTGGTCACCAGAAGCCATTGAGGCCTTTCAATCATTAAAAAAATCTTTTTGTTCCGCCCCCATATTGCGTCATGTTGACGTCACCCGCCCCTTCATAGTAGAGGTAGATGCATCGGAGGTTGGGGTTGGGGCAGTCCTCTCGCAAGCTTTTGGACCTGATAATAAGGTTCATCCTTGTGCATTTTTTTCAAGAAAGTTTGCACCGGCAGAGAGGAATTATGATGTGGGGAACCGGGAATTGTTGGCTGTTAAGTTAGCTCTAGAGGAGTGGCGTCATTGGTTAGAGGGGGCAGAATTTCCCTTTACTGTTTATACTGACCATAAGAACCTCGAATACATTGAGAAGGCCAAGAGGTTAACACCCAGGCAGGCGAGATGGGCACTTTTTTTTTCCCGGTTTGATTTTATCATAACCTATAAGCCTGGGGATAAGAATGTTAAGGCTGACGCCTTATCCAGGTGTTTTGAATCTGAATCTGCCCCACCAGCCACTCCTGTCAATATTCTACCTGAGAGGTATTTTCTGGCAGCCACTGAGATCTCCGAAGACTTGTCAAAATCGCTTATTGCATGCCAGTCCAATGTTCCCAATGGAAAACCTGAGGGACTTCTGTACGTCCCTATTTGTTATAATTTGCATGGAGTTTGTGCGCTGCACCTGGAGCAAACAGAAACCAACGCACAAACCCGCAACCAGGCAGAGATGTCACTGTTTAGGAAAAGACTGCCAAACCAGGAGTAAATGAATAATAAGGATTTATTATTAAATGAAAATAAAGAAATGCTGTGCATTCACCTCATGCACAGAAACAATCAGTATCAACTTGCAGGCAATGTATTCTACACACATACAACACACTGCATCAAAGAATACTGGCAGATATATACAATAAGCATACAAGGTATGAAAATCAGGGTTTATACAAGGACCTCTCTGCATAAGCGAGTTATGCAGAGTAGATCCAGTGTATAGAATTGTGTGCACACAGACCCTGGATCCAGAATAGTAATACAACATAAACCTAGGAATATATATACAAAATACAGATTACAATCGAGGAGGAGACACACGGATAGTCGGCAAGCAGAGGTCATACACAGGAGATCAAACAGTACAGTAATCGCTAGGCAAAGAATAGTCGGAATACAAAGCACAAGGTCAAACCGGGAGATCCCTAGAGCAGGGAAACAGGGAACAATATAACCAGGAACAGGGAACTCAGGACAGGAGGGCTAGAACCGGGAACAAAGAGCTAGCAAGTTCTGAGTGTTCAGGTGTGGCCTAAATACCATGCTGAAAGGCCATGTGACAGTCCAGGCCTCCTTCCTGTCTGTGAAGAGATCTCCAGAGAGTCCACCCTCTGCTGGTGGGCAGAGGAAAGTTCAGGCTGTAACTTCATAGAGGCTGGTGACATCTGCTGGTGAAGCAGAGGTAGTACATACAGGAATCTACCAGCAGATGCAGATTGTAACATTACCCCCCCCCTCAAGGAGCAGCCTCCGGATGCTCCATTTGGACTTATGCCCACCTGGGTCCCAGAAAATACTGGCAAAGAGGCAGGCCATAAATCGGTCAGCACATGAGGCCACAACCCGGGTATTACCAGGCTGACTGGACAAAAGGACCCAGAGGCAATAGGACATGTTGCAAGTCCCTCTGAAGACCTTTGGGTGAAACAAAAAAATGAAGGACACCAAGAAGAGCCATAGATTGGACATCCACAGGAGCAGGGCATCTGAGGTCATCAAATAAAACAGAAAACTGGATGCCATCAGGAAGGGATGCATAATGGCCATAAACAGGAGGAGCAGGATACCACCAGGAGAGGCACCAGACAGGATCTCATCAGGAGAGGTACCAGCAGGAGCAGCAGATGGGAGGGCATCGGCAGAAGCAGCAGACGGGAGGGCATCGGCAGCAACAGCGGACTTGGAGGCAACAGGAGCGGGAACTGCAGACTTGGAGGCAACAGGAGCAGGAACTGCAGACTTGGAAGCAACAGGAGCAGGAACTGCAGACTTGGAAGCAACAGGAGCAGGAACTGCAGACTTGGAAGCAACAGGAGCAAGAACTGCAGACTTGGAAGCAACAGGAGCAGGAACTGCAGACTTGGAAGCAACAGGAGCAGGAACTGCAGACTTGGAAGCAACAGGAGCAGGAACTGCAGACTTGGAAGCAACAGGAGCAGGAACTGCAGACTTGGAAGCAACAGGAGCAGGAACTGCAGACTTGGAAGCAACAGGAGCAGGAACTGCAGACTTGGAAGCAACAGGAGCAGGAACTGCAGACTTGGAAGCAACAGGAGCAGGAACTGCAGACTTGGAAGCAACAGGAGCAGGAACTGCAGACTTGGAAGCAACAGGAGCAGGAACTGCAGACTTGGAAGCAACAGGAGCAGGAACTGCAGACTTGGAAGCAACAGGAGCAGGAACTGCAGACTTGGAAGCAACAGGAGCAGGAACTGCAGACTTGGAAGCAACAGGAGCAGGAACTGCAGACTTGGAAGCAACAGGAGCAGGAACTGCAGACTTGGAAGCAACAGGAGCAGGAACTGCAGACTTGGAAGCAACAGGAGCAGGAACTGCAGACTTGGAAGCAACAGGAGCAGGAACTGCAGACTTGGAAGCAACAGGAGCAGGAACTGCAGACTTGGAAGCAACAGGAGCAGGAACTGCAGACTTGGAGGCAACAGGAGCAGGAACTGCAGACTTGGAGGCAACAGGAGCAGGAACTGCAGACTTGGAGGCAACAGGAGCAGGAACTGCAGACTTGGAGGCAACAGGAGCAGGAACTGCAGACTTGGAGGCAACAGGAGCAGGAACTGCAGACTTGGAGGCAACAGGAGCAGGAACTGCAGACTTGGAGGCAACAGGAGCAGGAACTGCAGACTTGGAGGCAACAGGAGCAGGAACTGCAGACTTGGAGGCAACAGGAGCAGGAACAGCAGACTGTGGGTTATCAGGAGCAGGAACAGCAGACTGTGGGTTATCAGGAGCAGAAACCGCAGATTGTAGGTCATCAGGAGCAGAAACAGCAGACTGTAGGTCATCAGGAGCAGCGGACTGGAGGCCATCGGGAACAGCGGACTGGAGGCCATCAGGATGGATAAACTGAAAGTCATTTTCCAATAGAGCAGGCAAAGCAGCAGACTGGACAACAGTTTGTAAATGCAGGGTATCTGGAAGAATCTGTGGGAATTGAGTACCAGAAAATGTCTTTGAGGACAAGCCATCAGCAGAAATGAGTGTGCGCTTAGCCTCAGCAGAAGACTGTGGGAGCCCTCTTTCAGCCGAGCATTGAGGAAGCTGGATCTCAGCAGGAGTCTGTGGAAACAGGGCATTAACAGGGGTCTGTGGTGCCTGAGTGTCAGACATCTGTGCGGGTTGAGCCTCAGCATAAGTCTGTGCTCTAGCAGAAGTTGAAGGGCAAAGGGCATCAGCAGAGACTCGAGAAAGCTGGACCTTTGGCTGAGCGACTGGCTGGACCACTGGCTGCATAGCTGACAAGACCCTTGGCAGAGCTATTAGCTGAACCTCAGATCGAGCAACTGGCAGACCAACTGATCGAGCACCTGGCTGGGCCTTTGGCTGAGCTGTGGAGTATGGTTCTGCTGGAACGGCAGACTGAGACTCTGCCGGAACAGCTGGCAGGAGGCTTGCTGAGACGTCTGGAGGACCCACTGCCAAACCAACTGACAGAGGTTCTGCCAAGCTGTCTGACTGGGTCACTGCCAAACTGACCAACAGGGACACTGCCAAGCCGACCGACAAGGATACTGCCAAATCTTCTGAAAGGGAAAACATTGGGCCGACGGACACTGGTACTGCTGAGCTTACAGACACTGGTACTGCTGAGCTGACTGGCACAGGCAGGGCTGAGGAGACTGGCACAGGCAGGGCTGAGGAGACTGGCACAGGCAGGGCTGAGGAGACTGGCACAGGCAGGGCTGAGGAGACTGGCACAGGCAGGGCTGAGGAGACTGGCACAGGCAGGGCTGAGGAGACTGGCACAGGCAGGGCTGAGGAGACTGGCACAGGCAGGGCTGAGGAGACTGGCACAGGCAGGAGTAACTGGCACTGGCATGGCAGGAGTAACTGGCACGACTGAAGTAAGTGGTACAGGCAGAGCTGAGGTAACTGGCATAACAGGGACAGCAGGCTGGAGTGAAGATGGATTATGTTTCGGTAAAGATACAGTTTGTGGATCTGCGGAAACTGGCAACATAACTGTTGGAGTCTTTGCGGTGGTAACTGGAAGGATGGAGGCTGTAGGAAAATATTTCCGTTTGAACTTAGATTTTTGACTCAGTCTGGAAGCAGGGGTGAGTTTAACAAAGTCCTGATGTGCAGCAGAACAGGGCAGGTATGATGTAGGTAGCTGGAACGACCATGGAGTGGATCTAACCGCAGTTTGTAAAGGAGCAGTTCTTTTATGATTTTTGGATACAGGTAATTCCAAGTCCGTGGAACAGGTTACTGAGGACAGAGAGCATGTCCCTCCCTTGATGCCTGGGGCAGAATTAACAGGTGGTGTGCTCTGATAATCATAAGAATGAGACAAAATTCTTTGCCAAGCGATTACTAGACCAGAACCTGATTCATATTTACAAGTCTTGTGATCAACCATAGACTGGACAGCACGCATGCATGCAAATATATATGAATCCCCTTTTTCTAGATAGAACTCAAGAAATCGATCCCAGTCACTCTTAAGGTAACCATACATCTGATCAATCTGTTCAGGATGGAATACTGGATCAAAGCTGACAAACTTATTGCTGGAACTGACAGGGTTAACATTGGCTGCTGAATGCTGCACAAACTGACTACCAGAAAACTCAGAAGGATCTTTTTTATGCAAAATTTTTTTCCATTCATCAATCAAAGGAAGTACACGGTCAGACTTGCAAACATTCAGGTTCATCAGAGAAGTTGCAGATTTTATACATGCATCCAAAAATGTCTTTTCTTTTGTGGAATAGAATTCATTAAATGATTCCCAATCATACTTTAATTCATCATTTAGTGCGTTAATTTCCCATCTACTGAATGGGGGATCCCAATCACTCTTAATGGGAGCTTGCAGATTACCCTGAGCATAATTGCAGGACTGAACTGTCTGTTTGGAAGTGACAGGGATATGATTAGTTTTAATTGGCTTGGTTTGGTTTATTACTGAAGAGGAGTTGTTATTGCAATAGACAGGCAGGGATCTAACTTGAGTCCAGGAGGTAGAAGGGTCTCTTACTGCAATTAGGGTTTGCAGAATCTGCAACAATGCTTGCATCTCAGATTCTGCAGAGTTGCCCTGCTGCATAAAAGATTTAACGTGCATAACAATTTGCATTAACTCTTCACGGGAATATGCTGACAATTCCTTATAACACTCATATTGGTCTTCCTCTGCTAGCAAGGAGTAGAAGTTATTGTGCTGAATAGTCCAATCAACTTCCATAGCTGAAACAAAAGAGATTCCAGTATTAATGGAAGTAGCAGGATTATGAGTGGGCTTAATTGATTGAATCTGGTTAATTACTGGCCAGGATTTGGCTTGATTCAAAGGGGCAGCAGGACAATTAATGGGGCCTGATAAATTACCCGGAACATGCATTGTGGAATAAGCAACTGAATTTTGTTGGGCTTCAGAACAACATTCATGCAAAACCGACAAAAAGTCTTTTAAATCATAAGGAAAGGTTCTTTCATTACTCACAGACTGAACCCATGAAATCAGCTGCTGCAGATCCTCAAATGAATCGTCTGCAAACGTATAATAGCAAAGTTTCCTTTTGTCTCTTGCTAGAATAGCATATTCAGACAGGTGCTTTAAATCCATGTCAATCATGGCTGGAGAAACAGGATCTCAGACCTTTTCCTAGTGACAAATTGTTTGGCTAGCTCTTCTGTTATAATTTGCATGGAGTTTGTGCGCTGCACCTGGAGCAAACAGAAACCAACGCACAAACCCGCAACCAGGCAGAGATGTCACTGTTTAGGAAAAGACTGCCAAACCAGGAGTAAATGAATAATAAGGATTTATTATTAAATGAAAATAAAGAAATGCTGTGCATTCACCTCATGCACAGAAACAATCAGTATCAACTTGCAGGCAATGTATTCTACACACATACAACACACTGCATCAAAGAATACTGGCAGATATATACAATAAGCATACAAGGTATGAAAATCAGGGTTTATACAAGGACCTCTCTGCATAAGCGAGTTATGCAGAGTAGATCCAGTGTATAGAATTGTGTGCACACAGACCCTGGATCCAGAATAGTAATACAACATAAACCTAGGAATATATATACAAAATACAGATTACAATCGAGGAGGAGACACACGGATAGTCGGCAAGCAGAGGTCATACACAGGAGATCAAACAGTACAGTAATCGCTAGGCAAAGAATAGTCGGAATACAAAGCACAAGGTCAAACCGGGAGATCCCTAGAGCAGGGAAACAGGGAACAATATAACCAGGAACAGGGAACTCAGGACAGGAGGGCTAGAACCGGGAACAAAGAGCTAGCAAGTTCTGAGTGTTCAGGTGTGGCCTAAATACCATGCTGAAAGGCCATGTGACAGTCCAGGCCTCCTTCCTGTCTGTGAAGAGATCTCCAGAGAGTCCACCCTCTGCTGGTGGGCAGAGGAAAGTTCAGGCTGTAACTTCATAGAGGCTGGTGACATCTGCTGGTGAAGCAGAGGTAGTACATACAGGAATCTACCAGCAGATGCAGATTGTAACACTATTCGTTTTCGGGAACGGGTGCTCCAGATGTTTCATGAACATAAGAATGTGGGACATCCAGGTATTGCCAGAACCCAGGAACTCTTGAATAGGGCAGTCTGGTGGCCTTCTTACATGTCTGATTGTGAGGAATTTGTTAAGTCCTGCTCTGTCTGTGCCAGGAGTAAGTCCTCCAGAAAAGCTCCAGCAGGCTCTCTTCAGCCCCTGCCTTCTCCACAGGTTCCATGGTCCCACATTTCCATGGATTTTGTGGGGGAGCTGCCTGAATCTGAAGGTAACACTGTCATCTGGGTTGTTACGGACAGATTTAGTAAAATGGCACATTTCGTTGCTCTGTCTGGGTTTCCATCTGCCCGTAAATTGGCAGATTTATTTATTAATAACATCTTTAAGTTACATGGAATTCCGGTGGATATTGTATCTGATAGGGGGGTACAATTTGTGTCAAAGTTCTGGAGGGCCTTTTGTAAAGATCTGGGGATTTCTTTATCATTCTCTTCAGGTTACCATCCCCAGACTAATGGGCAGACAGAGAGGATCAATCAGTCCATGGAGCAGTTTCTTAGATGTTACATAGCAGATGCACAACATCTCTGGACAAGATTCCTCCCATTTGCTGAATTTGCCCACAATAACTTGAAAAACGCATCCTCTGGTTATTCTCCCTTTCAGATTGTCAATGGGAAGTGTCCCAAGTTTACGTCACTTCCAGTCAAGGAGTCACCTCTTCCAGCTCTCCAGGAATGGCAGGGGACTTTCAGAGAGATCTGGGGGAAGGTCAGAGATAATTTGGACAAAGCTTTTTCTGTTCAAAAGAAATTTGCTGATAGAAGACGTTCCACGGAGTGGAACTTTATTCCAGGGGATTATGTTTGGGTCTCTACTAGACACATTCCTCTCAGGCAACCATCAGCAAAATTAGGTCCTCGCTTTATCGGGCCTTTCCCTATAGAGAGTAAGATCAATGAGGTCACTTACAAGGTAAAATTACCTACTAATATGAGATGTGGCAGGACTTATCATGTTTCTTTATTGAAGCCTGCGGTAAGGGTAGATTCTACTCCCCCTGCTCCTGTGGTAGTGGATGGGGAATTGGAATATGAAGTCCAGGACATTTTAGATTCCCGTTTCTCACGCAACAAGCTCCAGTATCTGGTGCACTGGAAGGGGTACGGGCCAGAAGAGAGGTCATGGGTTCCCCTTCGAGATCTTCATGCTGAGGAGAAAAGGAGGAGATTTCATGAGTTGTATCCTGGGAAACCGGGTGAGGCATGCCCGGAGGTCATGCCTGAAAGGGGGGGTACTGTAATGAGGCAACAGCAGGCTGAACGCGGACGTGTGTCCGCGTCCGCATCAGCAGCGCAACCGCCCGCATGGCCGCATGCGGAACGCGGAGAAACGTCCACGTCCGCAGCGGTAGCACGATCCACCGTTCAGTCGCAGACCTCTCAGCGTACTCCACGTCGAGGCTGCACTCCTGGAACACCTTCACAGGCCTCATGGCATGCTGCTCGCCGAGACACCTCTCAGGACAGTCTGGACCCCGTAGGGGCCGCGCGCGTGTGCAGTAGAGCCTTTTATACTCTTAGAAAGAGAGTCAGCTGACCAGCTGGTCAGCTGACCTCAGCAAGGTCCTTGAGCTGTACTGCAAGGTCCTTGAGCCACATTGTGATTGGTTGAATGGCTGGGCGGGCTGTTTGAGTCCAGCACAGTATAAAAGCAGGCATTCTGTCAGTTGCAAGTTGTCTGCAGTCAGCGAATACTTGTGTGTTAGCACTCAGACCCTAGTCAGATCCCAAAGTGTGCTAGAACCAGCTGGAGCTGGGGATCCACACTTAGCCAGATTCTGTTGATAGCCTAAAGTACTATTGCATTATATTGTGTATGACCTTTTGCCTGTTACCTCTTTATCCTCTTGTCTCCTGATTTTGTACTTCGCCAGCCCGTACCGTTACCGACTATTGGCTTGGCTTCTGACTACCCTTGTGTTTCTCGATTCTGTACCTCTGCTCATCTGATTTCCCGTTGTTGACCTTGGCTTGACCTCTGATCTTGATTTCTGTCTGTCGATTCGGTACTTCTTTGCCAGTTCTGATACCGAACCGTTTTTCCGTTTGACTTTGCCCCCTTTAGTGGGTTTTCCACTAAAGGGTTAACTCTGCTGAGTTCTTCTTGCGGGGAACTCAGTAACTCCTCAGCATATCATTACTGTTGAGGAACGCAATTCTGCGTTCTTATCCTAGTCGCAGAATCGCACACACTGCCCTTCCTTCCAGAGGTCTCCATCCCTCTGAGTTAACGTCAGTGTGGTGGGTTTTCCACAAGTTATCTGTACCTTGTTTTCCAGAGTACGCATAAATATTTGTATTATTGGTGATGCCGCAGATCACCATATAATCAAATATATCTGTATTACTAGTGATACTGCGGATCACTAATAATCAGAAAACTCTGAAGTGTATACACCAAACACCACAACATTACATCTATGTGCCCAGTATAAGTAGGCAGGGGTATATGTGCCCAGAGTAGGTAGCCAGGGGTATATGTGCCCAGAGTAGGTAGCCAGGGGTATATGCCCAGTATATGTAGTTAGGGGTATATGTGCCCAGTATATGTAGTTAGGGGTATATGTGCCCAATATATGTAGGCAGGGGTATATGTGCCCAGAGTAGGTAGCCAGGGGTATATGTGCCCAGAGTAGGTAGCCAGGGGTATATGACCAGTATATGTAGTTAGGGGTGTATGTGCCCAATATATGTAGGCAGGGGTATATGTGTCCAGAGTAGATAGTCAGGGGTATATGTGCCCAGAGTAGGTAGCCAGGGGTATATGTGCCCAGAGTAGGTAGCCAGGGGTATATGTGCTCAGAGTAGGTAGCCAGGGGTATATGCCCAGTATATGTAGTTAGGGGTATATGTGCCCAATATATGTAGGCAGGGGTATATGTGCCCAGAGTAGGTAGCCAGGGGTATATGTGTCCAGAGTAGGTAGCCAGGGGTATATGTGCCCAGAGTAGGTAGCCAGGGGTATATGCCCAGTATATGTAGTTAGGGGTATATGTGCCCAATATATGTAGGCAGGGGTATATGTGCCCAGAGTAGGTAGCCAGGGGTATATGTGCCCAGAGTAGGTAGCCAGGGGTATATGTGCCCAGAGTAGGTAGCCAGGGGTATATGACCAGTATATGTAGTTAGGGGTATATGTGCCCAATACATGTAGGCAGGGGTATATGTGCCCAGAGTAGGTAGCCAGGGGTATATGTGCCCAGAGTAGGTAGCCAGGGGTATATGTGCCCAGAGTAGGTAGCCAGGGGTATATGTGCCCGGAGTAGGTAGCCAGGGGTATATGTGCCCAGAGTAGGTAGCCAGGGGTATATGTGCCCAGAGTAGGTAGCCAGGGGTATATGTGCCCAGAGTAGGTAGCCAGGGGTATATGTGCCCAGAGTAGGTAGCCAGGGGTATATGCCCAGTATATGTAGTTAGGGGTATATGTGCCCAATATATGTAGGCAGGGGTATATGTGCCCAGAGTAGGTAGCCAGGGGTATATGTGCCCAGAGTAGGTAGCCAGGTCAGGTGTCCCCCTCCCCAGCAGGAGGGGAGCAGCACAGAGAGGAGGAAGAGCTGCTCTCCCTTCCTCGCTGTCCCATCCAATGTCCGGGTGGCTGGCAGCGGCGGGCGGAACTTACCTCCGTCTCTCGCAGCGCCGGATGGATCTGCCGCTACTCTGGTCTGGTTCAGACCAGAAACAGCGGCTGCGCACCCGAACTTCCGGCCGGTGCTGGAGCGAGACGGAGATGAGTTCCGCCCGCCGCTGCCAGCCACCGGACATTGGAGGGGAGAGCGAGGAAGGGAGAGCACCTAAGGTGAGGGAAGGAGGGGGGAGATGGCCCCCCTTCCCCACCGTCCGCACAGCTCTCCCTCTTCTATGCGCTACTCCCCTCACCCGCCGCAATAAGAAAAAAAAGACCCTATGCTCAGCTGGGCGCCCTTGGGGACCAGGCGCCCCGGTGCACTTGTCCTACCCCGACCCCCCCTAGCTCCGCGCCTGTCCCAAGTAATCCGCCGCATCCCGCCCCTAAACGGGGGCTGCAGAGCCCCCAAATCGACCGGGGGGCAATCCGCCGACATTTCCTGGAAGGGACATAAACAGCCAACTGCAAAAATTACTTGCAGGGGTTCCTTGAGATCCAAAATGTATTTGCTGGGTTCCTCCGGAGTAAAAAGGTTGAGAAAGGCCGGTGTAAGGGTTAAAGCTTTCACTATCACGAAAAATGAAAAATTTAAACTAAAAGTAAACACATACAAATAAGAAGTATGTTTCTTCCAGAGTAAAATGAGCTAACAATTACTTTTCTCCTATGTTGCTGTCACTTACAGTAGGCAGGCATGGTCGGAAGAGCCAATTTCCGATTCCGTGGTAATTCCGCATACCGCCACTACCGAAATTCCACTACCATTTCATTCCGACTGAATTCCTGAGCTGTTCCACGGAATTCCGATTTATACGGAATTCCGTCAGAAAGTTTTTAAAATCCATCCTCTTATATCATCCAGTAGGGAATTGCAGATTTTCAAAACAGCTTATATACCATAGCTGGGATTTGAACCCAAGATGCAGTGTGTAGTAGGTATCTGTCTTAGCCTCTAGACCATGAACCACACTACATGGTAAAGCTGTCCTAGCATAAACCATACTACCATTATGATCAATGCAATAGAAAAAGTAGCATGATTAAGGATTGGTACTTTTTGAAAAGCATGCTTATATACCATAGCTGGGATTTGAACCCAGGACACAGTGTGTAATAGGTATCTGTCTTACCCTCTAGACCATGAACCACACTACATGGTAGTAGGTATCTGTCTTACCCCCTAGACAATCAACCACACTCAGGGCCAGGCCGAGGCAGAGGCTGGAGAGGCTCCAGCCTCAGGGTGCAGTGTAGGAGGGGGTGCACAATTCATTCAGCTGTCATTCCCAATTGTGTTTGAAGCAGAAAGAAATAAGAAAAGGTGATACATGGCAGCGACTGCAAGCCAGATAAGTAGCGATTAAGGTGTTGGGGGGGTTGGGGGCCCTGGAGCACCTCTTAGTGTAATAGCAATCAGTGTGTGATGGCTGGGGTGGCAGGGATGGGGGGGCGCACTTTGCTGTCTCAGCCTTGGGTGCTGAAGGACCTTGTCCCACCTCTACATGCTAAAGCTGGCCTAGCATGTACCATACTACCATTATGATCAATTCAATAGATATGCTATGGTATATAAGCATGCTTTTCAAAAAGTACCAATCCTTAATCATGCTACTTTTTGTATTGAATTGATCATAATGGTAGTATGGTTTATGCTAGGACAGCTTTACCATGTAGTGTGGTTCATGGTCTAGAGGTTAAGACAGATACCTACTATCTACTACACACTGCATACTGGGTTCAAATCCAAGCTATGGTATATAAGCATGCTTTTCAAAAAGTACCAATCCTTAATCATGCAATTTTTCTATTGCATTGATCATAATGGTAGTATGGTTTATGCTAGGACAGCTTTACCATGTAGTGTGGTTCATGGTCTAGAGGTTAAGACAGATACCTACTAACTACTACACACTGCATCCTGGGTTCAAATCCCAGCTATGGGATATAAGCATGCTTTTCAAAAAGTACCAATCCTTAATCATGCTACTTTTTCTATTGAATTGATTATAATGGTAGTATGGTTTATGCTAGGACAGCTTTACAATGTAGTGTGGTTCATGGTCTAGAGGTTAAGACAGATACCTACTAGCTACTACACACTGCATCCTGGGTTCAAATCCCAGCTATGGTATATAAGCATGCTTTTCAAAAAGTACCAATCCTTAATCATGCTACTTTTTCTATTGAATTGATCATAATGGTAGTATGGTTTATGCTAGGACAGCTTTACCATGTAGTGTGGTTCATGGTCTAGAGGTTAAGACAGATACCTACTACACACTGCATCTTGGGTTCAAATCCCAGCTATGGTATATAAGCTGTGTTGAATCTGCAATTCCCTACTGGATGATATAAGAGGAGCGAGAGAGAGCACTTAGTGAATGGCAGTTACTGCGTACAACTGCCAAAGAACTGTGTAGCGAGCAGGGAGATTGGCCAGCATGATTGTTCACATCCTTTTTAGGGAATATCTTTATAAATAATAAAAGCCGTGCTGAGAATCCCCCATAAAGAAATGGACTAGTTCAAAACCTGTCGGTTCTGTCAGATTTCTTCTATCTACATTAAAGTGAACCTCCGGACTAAAAATCTACTCAGCAGAACTGAAAAGGCTTGGTGTTTCTATACCAGTTTCACAGCATCAGAACTTTGTTTTTCTTACCAAAGCATCATTTTTAGCTGCATTTTTAGCTAAGCTTCACCCATCCAAGAAAACTGCCCAGGCTTTTTTTCCCTGATGCTGTGCAAAGCATGATGGGATTTCCTATGTTGTTATTCACGTTGCCTAGCAATTGGGAGGGGTGATCAGCACACAGGACAGTTGGAACTGTGTATCATGCTCCCTTTCACCTCCTTTCAACCAAAAAGATGGCTGCCCTCATGAAATCACAAACATTTGCCTGTTCTTTTAAAACAGGATGGGTAAGAGATTATATTGCCTATCTATTTTAATTAACATAACTAATGCAACTTAATGACAGTATGTTTGTTTAGGCTGAATTTCCTCTTTAAGTGACAGCAACATAGGAGAAAAGTAATGTATAGTTCATTTTACTCTGGAAGAAACATATTTCTTATTTGTATATGTTTGCACATATTTTAGATTTTAAATTTTTTTGCAATAGTGGTCCTTTATGGGCTGTCTGCCTCTGACACAGGAGACCAGGGTTTGAATCTCGGCTCTTCCTGTTCTGTAATGCTGGGAATACACAATGAGATTTTTCAGCAGATTTACTCTCGGATCGATTTTCCGATATTTTTTCTGATCGATTTCCATTCACTTCTATGAGAAATCGATCAGAAAAATGATCGGAAATCAGATCGGACATGTCGGAAATTACGGAACCATCTATCTGCCAAAAAATCTCATGGTGTATCCACAGCATAAGCCAGCACCTATTCAGTAAGTAGACCTTGAGCTAGACTCCCTAATGCTACTGCCTACTCAGAATAGTCTAGTGCAGGGGTCCCCAAACTTTTCTGGTCAAGGGCCGGATTTAAATATTTCATACTGCTGGGGGGCCAGAGTATACATAAAATGATGTAGAAAAACATTACATTGAACCTAGGTATTGCAGACAAAGCCTACTAACAAGTGTAGCCTCATGTCTCAGAATGCCAGCATGTTCAGATAGTATGCCCCCCCCCCCCCCCCCAACTCAGCAAGTATAGTTATTATACCACCACCAACACAGCAAGTGCAGATATTGTGACCCTAGCATAGCAAGTCATATGTGAGCCCTAATGTCATCCCCCCTCCCCCATAAACTACCCCGTCTCCAGTAATTGCATGAACTACAAATTATCCACCCCTACACATGGGCACACACATTCATGTGGTTCCCGAAGAAGTTTTTGTGCGCCAGACAGTGAAGCATACCTAGGATTGGAAGCCAGCGAATTACTGCTTTCTGGCTTCCATGTGGAAGGGTAGTGCCAGCTCTACTATTCTATATGCAGTCAACAATATTTAAAGATGCAGCGGGCCACATATATGTAATACATTTTGTGTGTGGGGGGGCCGGTAAAAAAGCCTCATGGGGCCGCATTCGGCCCGCAGGCCTTAGTTTGAGGACCACTGGTCTAGTGGCTGCAGCTCAAGTGCTTTGAGTCTGACAGGAGAAAGGGGCAATATAAATGTTATTAGTCTTGTTATGTCTAATGTGCCCACTAAATACACAATCTTTTTTTTTCCAATTTTCCAATAACATTTTTTTATTGAAGCAAACGACATGAAAGTACATACATCTATGTCAGCATAAACCGTAGTAACCGCGTCCAGCACAGAAAAATACATTAATCATGTTAACATATCATTGCATCGAAAACAGTTGACACATGATCACCTAATTTCAGCCACAATGATATATAATGCTGGGTACGCACGATGCGTTTTTTCGGTCGATTTCCCATTCAATCCATTTTCAATTAGTTTTTCCGCTTGATTTCCCGCTCGATTCTCTTATCTTTTCTTATCAATTTCCATTCAGTTCTATGAGCAATCGAGTGGTAAACGATTTAAAGTAATATGGGACATGACGGAAATGATCAATCGAACGCATCTATCGAACGCAAAAACGCAATGTGTGTACCTAGCATAAGAACCTTGAACAATAGCTTATAGTCTAGTAATGTCGTGGCAAACAGCCAAATGTTGTTGAACAAATGCCTGTGAGATAAACTGTATTCTAATGATACAATCTTCACTATAAAATCTTAGGACTTCTGTGTAATATGAGGGACTATCTGAAGTATCCATTCAAAGTATATTCACTCAGTTTACCCTTCTACTTCATAGATTTGGTAAGATTGTACAAGGTGTGAGTCCTCACTAGTTAGCCAATTTAATACCCTGCTGGCATCTAACTACACCAAACCAGAAAAAGATTAAGATACAATGGAGCCCTAGGTAAGATAGCAGTTTTTGTCCACCAGTGTTGGTCACCTGGCTTTTTAATAAGATTGGGTAAGGGCTAGCATCCACCAGACCCCTAGACTCTCTCCAGGCCCCAGGCAACTGCCTTGGTTTGCCTTGTGGATGATCTGGCTTTGCACTAAACCATTTCCCCCCAGCTAGCCCAGCTCTGCTGGTGTGACATCCACTAATCTCTTTGCATAACCGTGTAGAAATGTAATCGCAAACACAGATATTGGCTGTCAGGAAATGGACATCACTGCATCCCTGCACATGCCAAGCTCTAACTGTTGCTAAAGTGGAACAGTTGGAACATATGTATTCCAGACAATCTGCCAAAGGTTAAACTACAGCTTTATATAATGAATACACAGAGTACTAGCGTACAACACCCCAGGGATTAATGGAATAGCCTTTTGTTTTTAATAAGTTAATTAACAATTACTGATTAAAACATAAACAAAACAGATATTACGCCCCCCTCGATAGTTTCTCTTGATGTTTCAGTCCTATGACATCTCCAGAAGATAAAGCAGGCTTATGACTCACAGAATTGAGAACCAGATAGCGCATAACTTTTCACAGTTGAAAGTTGCAGTATGGTAGATAATGAGATATAATCATATCCATCAAGTCTTGCTAAGTTACGGAATGGATTCCAAAGAATCTCGCTAATCAAATCCTGAAAGCAGGTCAGTGTGTGATCAGTTTATTGACTTGTCATGCCATAAGACAATTGGTCAGGAATGAAGGTATGCTAATGGGGACAAGATGATAAAGTTGAAAAGTTCGGCCTGTCCAGCTGAACACTCTGCAGGGCTGCTGTTTGCATAGTATACATCCTTCACTGATGGGTCCTAGTTGTAATGTCAGTAGAGGAAGAAAAGAAACTAGGCAGCATCATTCCAACCCTCACTTCCTGCTCATGCTCCTCTGTACACGCGGGTGACTGGCATTGCTGCTGCGCATAGTATAAGGCCGGTTTCGCAACAGCAACCAGTGTTTTGTCCTCTGCACCGTGCGTGGAGCCCGGGAAGGTGGCGTAGAGCGGAGCTGTCAGCGTGGGACAGTCGGCTGCAAGGGGCTGGAGAAAGCCCCAGGTGAGTAAAGCAGATTTTTGTCAAATCGCCTGATGATTCCTTTAAAGCGGAATATAACCCTGCATTTCAACTTTGCTCTTAGGCTGCTTACACACAGGGACGTTACAGGCGCACGTTAGTGCGCCTGTAACGCTCCCCCAACGCACAGCAATGTAACACAAGTGGGCTGTTCACACAGCCTACGTTGCGTTACATGTAACGCTGCACGTTCTCCCGAAAGTGCAGCATGCTACGGCGTTAGAGCGGCTATAGCCGCGTTAGACTGTTTGCACATGCTCAGTGGGGGGCAGAGAGGAGGCGGGGAGAGCCAGCTACAGTAGCTGCGCACATGGCTACTTAATATTCACTGCACTGGAGTGTCTCGCTCCGCATCACGTGGTTCCGCCGGCCAATCAGCGCCACTCTGGGAGACCTTATAGGGATAGAGCCGCCTAACGCGGCTCACTCTACCGTCCTATCTTGCAGCACCATACGTTGTGTTAGGTGCACGTGATGCGACCTTAACGTGGCACCTAACGCAACGTCTTGGTGTGCAAGTAGCCTAAAACATTATTTACAGCATATTATATGCAAAAAGATTTTTTTTTTTTGCTAGACCAGCATTGGAAGGGTTAAACACAGAGGTTTAAAGTTCAGTGGAGAGATATGCAGAAGTTCAGATTGTTACATTCTATTTAGTTATATGTATCTATTGAGAAATGTTACACACTCTTTGGCTGTCCTCCAACTCCTTCTCAGTGAGAGAGATGAGTCACATTCAACACTTAGATACATTTATGTAAACAAAATGTATCTATATCAGGTTTGGATGCGTCTGCAGAAATCTCCAGGAACTTTAAAGCCCTGTGTAACCCTTCCAATCAGTGGCGTAGCTAAGGAGCTGTGGGCCCCGATGCAAGTTTTACAGTGGGGCCCCCCCAAGCATTCTATACATAGCAATTGATACGGTGCACCAAAACCTGCCAATGGCAACTACAGTGTCAGAGGTGCTGACAGGGGATGGGGAGCAGTTTGTTAATGATTACCACTATTCAAAGTATCTAAAGAAGTGATTATTATGAGCACAGGACCAATAGAGAGCTAATACTGTAGTTGAGGGAGGGCCCTTCGGGGCCCCTCTGGCCCAAGGGCCCCGATGCGGTCGCTACCGCTGCACCCCCTATTGCTACGCCCCTGCTTCCAATGCTGGTCTAGTAAAAAAAAAAATATATAATATAATATACTGTAAATAATGTTTTAGAGCAAAGTTGAAATGCAGGGTTATATTCCGCTTTAAGGTGTTGGAGGAGTTGGGGGTACTGGGTCGCCTCTTAGCCCAATAGCAATCAGTGTCGGTTGGAGTGGGAGGGATGGAGAGGCGCACTTTGAATTCTCAGCCTTGGGTGCTGGAGGACCTTGTCTCGGCCCTGTATGTACCTTTATGGTAGGCCGGCCTCATCTGTATGTGACGTTGGGGGACATCTGTACACATGCTAGATTCTCAGCCAAGATGATTCTGAGCGTCATTGTGTGTACCTATCTTTATTTTTTATGGGCAGTAATTTTTTTTTTCCATCCAAGTCACAGTTTATCTGCTTGTAATCATATTACCAGAGCAAGACTGGCGATATCATTTAATAAATGGGATTGTGAAAGCTTGAAAATGTACTCTTGAGGACAAAGGAAATATATTCATCAAGTGTTGGAGGCTGTTTACGTAAGATAGCGATTGTGTGATTATGATTATCAGGTCACATGTTATCACATTAAGATAACATTTGTTTTATAGTTGTAATCATCTGGCAAATACCAGTTTTGCTAGTTCGATGTATTGGCATATTCATCATAGTACAGACTGGAACAGTGACCTCCACACAATGCCTGATGGACGTGTACGGCTGACTCATGCTTGCTTGTTGCAGTGAAAGTTCATATGATGAAGAGGAGTTTCAGGCCTGTGACTAACAGGAAAGAGAATTCTGCTGGTATTTGTTTACATGTTATCAAAAGAGAAAAATGTATCTGTAATCCTTGTTATATTTCCAAGCATATGAGGCTGTAGTTTCGTATTTATCGGTAGTTGTCAGTGACTCAAGCAGTATGTTTTAGGACAGTGCTTTTCAACTTTCTTAAAGCAGCAGGGACAGCCATACTACCCCAGGAAAACAAACAAATGTGTATAAGTAGATAAATACTTGTTCTACTTATATAAAATACTGTATGTATTGTACTATCCATGTTTTGATTTCAGTCAATTTTATATAGTAAATAAAGAGAAAACTATTCCAGGCATTTTCCATCTTTACTGCATCTGACTGAAGCCAATCCTGATGTCATTTCCCCCTTCCTCTTTTTTCTCCTGCCTGAAATGGTATAAGCATTGCCAGAACTCCTCCCCACTGCGCTCTGTACTGAAAACTGCACTGTCATATCTAGCTAGCTTTGTAAACACATGTGAGCACAGCATAGATCATATTTCAGCAGCTTCTGCAGAGGGGTGAGGTGTATTTCCCCTCTCAGCCTCATGTCACACTGAACTGCCCTCAGCCAATTAATGAAAAGCAGGAATGTGGGAGGAGATAACAAGCTTCCCTCTCCCTGGCAATATACCAGAATAGAACCAGGCTGACTAAGATAAGATTCATTACAGCAGTCACATTTATGATTATATTGGAATGCTTGCAATGCAGGGTCAGCCTGCAGACTACATAATAAATACAGAGTAGTGGGTAAATGGAATTTGATTTTATGGCTGACAATCCCTCTTTAACCATTTCAGCTGCATGGACGTGAGCCTTACGTCCGCGGCAGGTGCTGCTGTAGCCGCAGGAACATGAGGCTCATATCCATGCAGTGTGCGGGGCTGTGCGTGCAATCAGAAGCCGGCAACCACAATGGTCCCGGCAACGGAGGGATTGGTGGCAGGGGACAGAAGTTCCAGACGGTGTGCAGGACGGCCTCCAGGTCATTCTCTACAGCGCCTGCGCAAGCGCCGCTGTCAATCACCTCCGCGTGGTCCGGAGCATACTGCACAGACAAGAAACTACTGCGCCTGCGCAGTACGCTCCAGACCACATGGAGGTGATTGACAGCAGCTTTTCTTTTTTCTCTACCTGAAAGAGTTAATATTTAGTTATGGAACTGACAGTTTTTCTCCAGTCGGGATCCAGTCAGTCTATAGTGTCCCTTACTAATAAGAGATTAAAGCTATTTAATACTTTGCTCTGAGAAGCCCAGCTCTCTGTCAGGATAGGATAGTTTAAAAAAGGGGTCAATAGATCATATATTTTAGCTCTCTGAGACACAGAACTGTTTCCTTGAGCTGAGACAAAACAATTAATCTGTTTTTCAAGTTTGTAAACATAACATAAAACTGTGGGATATCTAAAAGCCAGAAGTAGGCTTTAGAAGTAGGAGGATAGATACAGTTGTTTAGCTCATCACTTTGTTTTCACTTAAGTTTCACTTTACCATTTTTTTAACATCTTTGTATTTTTAACAAGTATGGTGAGAAAAAGAAAAAGGAACACGGCCTAGTTCTATGTAGGCTTGGCACAGTAAATACACACGTTCATCTTATCATGTCATGTCACTTTATATTCTAGATTCATTTATCAAATGGTTACTTCCAATATTTTTCCCCCATAAAATAAATTTTTACTCTCTTTCTAATTTTTAACCATTCATAGGAATGTTGGAAACAATACTGTGCTATGAACTGTAAGCATCCTCTAAGGCCTATCTGTATAAAGTTAATAGCATTATAAGGCTGAGTTTGGGAGCAGCTGTCAGGTACTTGAGCTCTGATGATGAACACACAACCACATTCTGCTTACTGAAGTAAGTGATGGTATATGTAGATGCAGTGGCTGGATAGTGGACAGGTTAAGGGCTCTGATTCTGACATAGGAAACCAGTGTTCTCGGCTCTTCCTGTTCAGTAAGCCAGCATCTATTCAGTACGGATTGCTTAGGTAAGACTCCCCAATGCTGCTACTGCCTATAGAGCGTGTCCTAGTGGATGCAGCTCTGGTGCTTGAGTCTACCACGAGAAAAAAATGATATAATTGTTCTGTTTCTTTCTGGACCTGACAATGGGCTTTACGGGGCACATTTATAAACCTACAGATTTAGTGTCTGCAGTGATTTTTTTAGGGAAAGTGTGAGAAGACTCATTCGTTATTCTTAGTTGCTAATTGACCCTAAAAGTATTTTCCAGTCTAATATCTCCTCTCCATACCTTAGATAGACAGTAGGGTGCGCTCTCTGTTATGTAACAGAGAGATCACATATGAGATCAAACTAGACGCAGTATTTCTCAAGATTATTTTGGTATGTACCCCTTTTGAAAGCAAGTACTCCTTGATATGGTAGAGATTATCTCAAGTATCCCTTGATACAGGTAGATGTAATAGTAGTTCTGTTATTGTTTCTAAACTGTTTCCAGGCATTTACTATTGCTTTAAACATCTTAGTGAGGGCCCGCTCACACTGCACGCGTTTCCAGCCGCGTTTTGGAAACGCGTGCGGGTGGCCCGACACGCACGACATCAGACAGTGCAAAGAGTGCACTATCTGATGTTCACACTGCATGCGTTCCGGACCTGTGCGGTCTGGGAATGCATGCTGCACGCAGATTTAGCAAAAACGCGCGGCTGTCCCATTCACTTTTCAGTGATGGGATCAGCCACGCAACGCATACAAACGCGGATGGCGTGCGTTCGTACGCGTTGCGTTCCGCATGCGTGGCCATCCGCGTTTGTAATGTGAACCGGCCCTAAGGGGGCTTTTAGGACCATTGTAGTCCCTCACACAATGAGTTCTGGGTCACCATGAGCTTGCTGGTTAGTCTGTACCTCTCGGTATTACAAGCCCTACTGCATAGAGCAAAATTTATCCATGCCATACACTGAGGAGGATCAAACAATCCGAAACAGTCTGTATGCATGTTGGATTATTATGGCTCTGTACAAATTAACAAGCTGACACATCATTGCATTCCAGCGGTTCTGGAGGTGTGTTTAGCTTCTAAGGGTAACAATGGTTAATTAGCATATATTCAGCAGTGATGCCCTGGGAGACATCTCAAGCTCACTCCAACCTGAATTATCGCAAATTCTTTCTGTTTTAAGAAAGCAAACTTTTGTTTTACTATTGCTTTAAATTAGCTTAAAGTGGACCTGAACTCTTGCACAGGACAGAAGGAAAACATAGAGAAATGCACCCTGAATGTATTTAGAGAGTTTAGCCTGTGTCCCCCTCATTTGTGTCTAATCACAAGTTGTAATTTGATCCTCCCCTGTGTCACAGATAAGCAGATAAGCGCATTTGAAAGGACAGGCTGTAAAAAATATGTCTGCTTCCATGAATCAGAAAGTAGAAACGGTGCAAATTTATTTCAGGATTTGTATTAGCTGTAAAGGTGCCCATACACTTACCCAATTTATTGCCGATAGACAGCAGATTCGATCACTGTATCGAATCTGCTGTGAAATCGATGCGCAAACGCTGACCGTTTGACCGATTTCCTCCTGAAAATTTGCTCGATCGGCGGCGGGTCGATAGCGGCGTTCGAATGTTCGACGACCGACGCTAGCGGCAATACATTACCTGTTCCGCCGGCGCATGTCCCCGCAGTTCCTTCTCCGCTCTGGGCCCCGGCTGCCTTCACTTACTTCCTGTCGGGGGAAGTTTAAACAGTAGAGCGCCCTCTACTGTTTAAACTTCCCCCGACAGGAAGTAAAGTAAAGCTGGAGCCCAGAGCGGAGAAGAGACAGCGGAGACCGGGGGACTCCCGCCGGCCGGATCAGGTAATGTACGCGGGGGGCGCGGTGGCAGCTCCACAGACTGTGAATCGATTTCATAGTGAAATCGATTCAAAATCTGTTTGCAGTGTAGGCAGCCATACGATCCCTCTCTGATCAGATTCGATCACAGAGGGATCTATCTGCTGGTCGATCTGGTGGCATAATCAACCAGTGTATGGCTGCCTTAACAAAGAAATGTTTTTTTGTTTAAAGGTTATTATGTTGTTGTGTGTCTTTTAGAGCAGAGGGAAGTTCTGAGTTCAGGTCCATTTTAAATACTAATTTGGTGTTATAGTATATATAGCATTATTATTTTCTAAAACTAAAGGGCCTGATCCATTTCACTTTTTCTTCTAAGTTTTCTCCTAGGAGAACATTTTGAAAATGAGATAATTTTTCATCTTCTGTTTAAAATAACTTTTTTGCGTTCTGCAATTGTAAATGTACCAAAAATTAGGTAAGAATGTACTGTCAAAATTATTCTGTATTTTCTTGCTTGCTGGTGGCTTAAAGAGGAACTCCAGTGAAAATAATGTAGTAAAAAGTGCTTCATTTTTACCATAATTATGTATAAATGATTTAGTCAGTGTTTGCTCATAGAGATGTAGCGAACGGTTCGCCGGCGAACGGTTCCAGGCGAACTTTGGGGGTTCGCGTTCGCCTGGACCAAGCGAACTTTTGCGGAAGTTCGATTCGCCCCATAATGCACTATGAGGGTCAACTTTGACCCTCTGCATCACAGTCAGCAGGCACATTGTAGCCATTCAGGCTACACTAAGCCCTGGAGCCCCCCTTATATAAGGCAGGTTTGCCGGCCATTACACCCACTCGTGTGCCTGCTAGAGACAGACTAGGGACAGCTGCTGCAGACTTGTTCTCCTAGGGAAAGATTAGTTAGGCTCTTGGCTTGCTCCTGGCTGATTGTTATTGCTAAAATAGCACCCCTCAACAGTTCTTTTGAGAGCTCTAATGCTTTCCTGATTTTTTTTTTTGTGTTGATCACTGAATTATACAGCCCTATCTGTTGCAGCTGGACCTTGGTAATTGTTATTACTGTGCCAGCCAGGCCCTTCCTAACTATCTATACTGGGACACCTACCTATGCCTACCTAACTACTGGGGCACCTACTTACCTATACGGGGACACCTACTTACCTACCTATACTAGGGGACCTACCTATGCCTACCTACCTATACTGGGTCTCCTACCTATGTCTAGCTAACTACTGGGTCTCCTACCTATGTCTAGCTAACTACTGAGGCACCTACCTATGCCTACCTACCTATACTGGGACTTCTACCTATGCCTACCTACCTATACTGGGACTCCTACCTATGCCTAGCTAACTACTGGGACACCTACCTATGCCTACCTACCTATACTGGGTCTCCTACCTATGCCTAGCTAACTACTGGGACACCTACCTATGCCTACCTACCTATACTGGGTCTCCTACTTATGCCTAGCTAACTACTGGGACACCTACCTATGCCTACCTACCTATACTGGGACTCCTACCTATGCCTACCTACCTATACTGGGACTCCTATCTATGCCTAGCTAACTACTGGGACACCTACCTATGCCTACCTACATACAAGAAGATAATAAGGTCGTTGCTTCATTGTGGACAAACCAAATTTTATCAGCTGGACAGTCACTGTTGTTCTATCATTGAGCTACCACAGCCCGGCGACCATATGGGCTTGAAAACCGCCACGGCCTACACTCTCACCATGGTGCGCACCAGTCCAGCATGGCCGTCACTACGTAAACAGCTGTTTGCGGTGCGTTACACAGTGAGTTTGGTGCGTCAGTGTGAAGCAGAACTCTAATTACACCCCCTGATTGATGTATACCCATGCAAGATGTTTTTAAGCACTTTAGGCCTGCAATTTAGCATTCAATGTGATTTCTGCCCTTAAAACGCTGCTTTGCATGAAATCCAGATTTTTTCCCCTGGACTTTGGGCATGTATCCCACTCCGCCATGCCCCCCTCCAGGTGTTAGACCCCTTGAAACATCTTTTCCATCACTTTTGTGGCCAGCATAATTTTTTCTTTTTTTCAAAGTTCGCATCCCCATTGAAGTCTATTGCGGTTCGCAAACTTTTTGGCGAACCGAACCTTCCACAAAGGTTCGCGAACGGGGTTCGCGAACCGAAAATCGGAGGTTCGCGACATCTCTATTTGCTCATTGTAAAAGCTTTCCTCTACCCGATTTACATTCTGACATTTATTACATGGTGACATTTTTACTGTGGGCAGGTTATGTAGCTGCTGCTAGCTGTTTTGGCTGTTAGAGACAGCTGTAAACAACTAATTCCTGTCTGTGAACATTGTTACATTGTGGCAGTTTGCCCAGAGTACCGCGGTACTCAGAGCTTCTTGTGGGAGGGGTTTCAGCACAAAATCAGTCATACAGCGCCCCCTGATGGTCTGTTTGGCAGTTGGCTGATGGTGTAATGGTTAAGGGCTCTTCCTTCGACCAGGGTTCGAATCTCGGCTCTGCCTGTTCAGTAAGCCAGCACTAATTCAGTAGGAGACCTTTGGCGAGTCTCCCTTACACTGCTACTGCCAATAGAGCGTGCCCTAGTGGCTGCTAGTGATGCTCGGATACCCCTTTTTATTATTCGAGTTTGGTCGAATTCGAATAGTAAATTATTCGAATTCAGTCGAATATTCGAGTCGAATATTTTTTACTATTCGATTCGACCTCGGACTTCGAGCTCACTATTCGAGTCGGTATTCGAGCTCATTATTCGAGCTGACTATTCGAATTGGCCTTAAATAGCTTCCAACACTTGTTTTGAGGGTGAATGATGCAAGAAACATCTTTTTTTTCCAAGTAACAACAGCAAGTGATTATGTGGGGATGTTCCTTTAAAAAAAAAAGGTGGAAAGAGAAGTTGTGTCCAGAATTTTGTTCAGTACTGTATATACTTCTTCTTCTTCTTCTTCTTTTTTATCTTCTATATCTTCTTCTTCTTCTTCTATATCTTCTTCTTCTATATCTTCTTCTTCTATATCTTCTTCTATATCTTCTTCTTCTTCTTCTTCTTCTATATTGTCTTCTTCTTCTTCATCTTCTTCATCTTCTTCTTCTTCATCTTCTTCTTCTTCATCTTCATCTTCTTTTTCTTCTTCTTCATCTTCATCTTCTTCTTCTTCATCTTCTTCATCTTCTTCTTCATCTTCTTCATCTTCTTCTTCATCTTCTTCATCTTCTTCTTCATCTTCTTCATCTTCTTCTTCTTCATCTTCTTCTTCATCTTCTTCTTCTTCATCTTCTTCTTCATCTTCTTCTTCTTCATCTTCTTCTCCTTCTTCTTCTTCTTCTTCTTCTTCGTCTCCTTCTTTTTCTATATCGTCTTCTTCTTCTTCACTTATTTCTCTTTTATATTTTTTTTTTAAAGAAATGCAGCTATTTTTGAGCGTAATAAATAGCTGGTGGCGCACGCATGTTGGAAGCGCCATTGTATGTGCTACCTGGCAGTGGAAACACACAGCTATATAGAGAAAAAAAAAATCACACCCTGATGAAGCGTCACACATGACGCGAAACGTCGGTGGGCGGAGCCACGCAGTTTGAGCTTCCAGCCACGCTTCCGCGCTGATGAGTGCTTGGCGTCCTATGCACAGCTGGTCTTCCCGCTGCTTGCCTCCCCGGAGAAACACAGCTAACCGGTCTGTATCCTGAGTGAGGCGATTGAACTGTCGGGGGGAACAGATGATAAAGACGGCTTTACATCCATCCAGGCCGCCCCATAAGTATAACTAACTGGTACACATCGGAGAAGTCAAAGAGACGCCAGCAGCTATGGCTTGGTGAGACCCATCCTTTATTTTCTCATGTGGATATATGAACTGCCATTATCCTAGTCAGCCCCAACTATATGACCATTGAGTGGGGTGATGATTTGATTCCATCAATTGTGGCCATTGCCTGGAGTTCTGCCGGATTGTGGATAAATCTAAGGGGGGCCCCCAAATCAGAAATTATTCATGACGCACAGAGCACCAGTATGCAAGCGCGGGATGCATGGAGTATGCATGTGTGAAATTTTCTATGTGCAATACTAATATGGAACATGTATTATTTAATACTGTGTTGATGGCTATATAGCTTTTGCATATGCAATTTTAATTAATGAATCACGAGTGCTCCTTTTACATGTGTATCAATGGAGATTTTCTACGTTCCCTTTTTTTGATTAATAAAATTTTGATACTTGGAATACTAAGGTGGCTGGTAACCCCAATTTGTCTTACATTATGTTAGGAAGTGGAAACACACAGACAGCAGGAGGTAAATTCAGCAGCAGCAGCAGGAGGAGGCGGATGATTGTGTGGCAGCAGGCAGTCAATGAGGCAGACAGCGAGACATAATAGGCTGTGTGGTACCTAGCGGTGGTACCAGGCCGTAAATACACAGCATGAGGTTCCAGACAGCGGCGGTCGTGAAGCCCACATCATGTCCAATACACAACTGGGACAACACAGTTTTCAACCCGGACACCTCTAAAAATAATATCACACAGTATTAATAAAAAGTATATATAATTTTTTTGTTTTTTTAAAGAAATGCAGCTATTTTTGAGCGTAACAAATAGCTGGTGGCGCACGCATGTTGGAAGCGCCATTGTATGTGCTCCCTGGCAGTGGAAACACACAGACAGCAGGAGGTAAATTCAGCAGCAGGAGGAGGAGGATGAGTGTGTGGCAGCAGGCAGTCAATGAGGCAGGCAGCGTGACATAATAGCCCTGGTACCTAGCGGTGATACCAGGGCGTAAATAAACACAACAGGAGGTCCCAGACAGCGGTCGTGCAGCCCACATTGTGTCCAATACACAACTGGGACAACACAGTTTTCAACCCGGGCACCTCAGAAAAATTAAACCTTTTTTTTATGGTTTTTTGGTTTTGTTTGTAAAACAAATTACACAGATATATAGCTATTGTTTGACGTAATAGCTGGTGGCAGAGTGGCAGCAGAAGGTAAATCTGTGTACCCTGGCGTTGGGAAACACAGACAGACAGCAGCAGCAGCAGGAGGAATGGAGGAGTAATTATGTGAGCAGCTATTGTTTGACGTAATAGCTGGTGGCAGAGTGGCAGCAGAAGGTAATTCTGTGTACCCTGGCAGTGGGAAACACAGACAGACGGCAGCAGCAGCAGGAGGAATGGAGGAGTATTGTGAGTGTGGCAGCAGGCAGGCAGCGTGACATAATAGCCCTGGTACCTAGCGGTGATACCAGGGCGTAAATAAACACAACAGGAGGTCCCAGACAGCGGTCGTGCAGCCCACATTGTGTCCAATACACAACTGGGACAACACAGTTTTCAACCCGGGCACCTCAGAAAAATTAAACCTTTTTTTTTTTTTATGGTTTTTTGGTTTTGTTTGTAAAACAAATTACACAGATATATAGCTATTGTTTGACGTAATAGCTGGTGGCAGAGTGGCAGCAGAAGGTAAATCTGTGTACCCTGACAGTGGGAAACACAGACAGACAGCAGAAGGGCAGTACACAGCAGCCCACTGTAGGTGTAAAATGTGTGGCTGCAGGCGACGTAATAGTCAAAGTGAACCAGGCTGGCTTAGTGAGCAGGAGCCAGGAGGTGGTAAAGGGTGGTAAGGCACATTAACGATGGTTCTTCAGTTCATGTCCCCCTCTCGCCGACAACAGGGGCCAGGAACTCGCCTTCCACCCACGCCTGGTTCATCTTGAGAAACGTCAGTCTGTCCACAGACTTGTGAGACAGACGTGAGCGTTTCTCGGTGACCACGCCACCAGCTGCACTGAAGCAGTGCTCGGACAGCACGCTGGAAGGGGGACAGGACAGCACTTCCAGGGCGTAATGCGCCAGCTCGCTCCAGATCTCCAGGCGCTTGACCCAATACTCCATGGGATCAACAGGGGCATCGCTGTCAAGCCCGCTGTACGACCCCATGTAGTCAGCCACCATTCGGGTCAGGCGCTGGCTGTGACCGGAGGAGGATGCTGCTGCATGCACCTCCTCTCTAGTCACTGCTGCCGGAGCCTCTACAGTCCTGTAGAGCTCGTTGCTGAGAGACAGCAGGTCTGTGGGGTGCTTGCTGCTGGATGCAGGCACCTGCTGCTGCCTCTGTGCTGGCTGGACAGTGGGGGTGGAAGGCTGGGGGAAGGCTTCCTCCAAGCGCTCAACAAGGGCCTGCTGCAAGCTCCTTATTTGTTGCGCTGCGTCTCCTCCTGCAGGCGGCAGGAACTGGCTCAACTTCCCCTTGAGGCGTGGGTCCAACATCATGCTGATCCAGATCTCCTCTCTCTGCTTCATCTGGATCACTCTGGGGTCCCTGCGCAGGCACGCCAGCATGTGCGCTGCCATTGGGAAGAGGCGGGCCACGTGTGCTGGCACATCGATGGCAGTGCTGCTGTCCTCATCCTCCTCCTCTGCCGCCTCATCCTCTCTCCACCCCCGCACCAACTCAGCTGCGCTGTGCTGATCCCCCTCATCAGCAGCAAGGTCAGGGACCTCCACCAAGTCCTCCTCCTCCTCCCCCTCAGAGGTGGACTGTGCAGCTGCTTGCCGCTCCTGCTGGTCCAAGGCTGCCGCTCCCTGTTCCAGCAAAGCATCGAGGGCCCTGTTCAGCAGACAAACCAGGGGCACCCACTCGCAGACCATAGCATGGTCCCTGCTCACCATGTTAGTGGCCTGCAGAAAGGGAGCCAGCACTAAGCACACCTGCTGCATGTGCCTCCAGTCATCATCGGGGACGATGGACGGGATGTTGCTGGTCTTGTCCCTTCTCTGAGCGGCGGAAACAGTGGCCAGGGCATGGTACTGGTTGACAGCGTGCTTCTGTTCAACCAGACGCTCCAACATCGCCAGGGTGGAGTTCCAGCGAGTCGGAACGTCAAGGATCAGCCGATGGCGTGGCAGCTCCAGCTCCTTTTGCACGTCTTCCAGGCTCGCACAGGCTGCAGCCGAGCGCCGGAAGTGACGCACAACGTTCCTTGCCGTTTCCAGCAGTTCGCCCATCCCCTGGTAGGTGCGTAAGAACTTCTGCACCACCAGGTTCAGCACGTGGGCAAGACAGGGGATGTGGGTCAGGTTTCCCCTGTCTATTGCGGCAACCAGATTGGCCCCATTGTCGGCCACCACCTCTCCGACTCTGAGGCCTCTGGGGGTCAGCCAAATCCTCTCCTGCTCCTGGAGTTTGGCCAACACATGGGTTGCCGTCAGCTTGGTCTTCCCAAGGCTGACCAAGTGCAGCAGCGCTTGGCAGTGGCGGGCCTTCACGCTGCTGCTGAGGCGGGGGGTTTGGCCAGGTGTGCCGGAGGATGGCAGAGGATCGGAGGAACCTGCTGCAGTTCCCCTGACCCTGCGGGGTGGCACCACCCACTGTGTTGCTGCTGCTGCTGTGCCCGCTGCTGCTCTCCCATCCTCACCCCCTTCCACCAAGCTGACCCAGTGGACAGTGAAGGACAGGTAGCGGCCTGTCCCGAAGCGGCTGCTCCAGGAGTCCATGGTGACGTGGACCCTTTCACCAACCGCGTGCTCCAGCCCTCGCTCCACATTGGCCATCACAAAGCGGTGCAGTGCAGGAATGGCCTTGCGGGCGAAGAAGTGTCTGCTGGGGAGCTGCCAGTCTGGGGCTACACAAGCAAGCAGCGCACGCATGTCGCTCCCCTCCTGCACGAGCATGTACGGCAGGAGTTGGGAGCACATGGCCCGTGCCAGCAAGCCGTTCAGCTGCCGCACGCGACGGCTGCTGGGAGGCAGAGCCCTAACCACCCCCTGGAAGGACTCGCTCAAAAGGCTCTGGCGTGGCCTTTTGCTGGCACGGGAATCAGCGGACACAGCAGAGGAGGCCACTGAGGACTGGCTGCCAGAACAGGCCTCAGTGTCGGCGGCAGGAGTTGCAGAGGGGGGAGGAGCAGTGCGTTTCCGCACTCCTGCTGGTGCTGCTGGAGGAGCAGGAGGGCGGGTGGCTGCTGTTGCTGCTGCTGCTGCTGCTGAAGGCTGTGCAGTGATGGGTGTGGTGCCACTGCCAGCACCAGATGCCTTCAGCCTCTGGAACTCCTCATGCTGGTGGAAATGTTTCGCAGCAAGGTGGTTGATGAGCGAGCTGGTGCTGAACTTTAAGGGGTCTGCACCTCTGCTCAACTTCCGCTGACAGTGGTTGCAAGTGGCGTACTTGCTGTACACTGTGGGCATGGTGAAAAATCGCCAGATTGGTGACAAAAACAACCCCCTACGGCATGGAACCGCTGCTGCCTGTCTCCCTGTGGTGGTTGGGGGGGGGGGGGGGGCTTGGGTGCGGCTGGTGGTGGTACTGGCAGATGCTGCTGCTGCTGCTGCTGAGCCTGAGACACCAGCAGGCTGTGGGACCTGCCTACTGCTGCCAATGCTTGCAATGATGCGCCTCCTTGCAAGGCCCACAAGCGCATCCTCCTCCTCCTCCTCAGAGCTGCTGATGATGACATCCCCTGGAGCTGGTGGCACCCAGTCTCTGTCTGTGTCTGATGATGATGACCGTGTCATCATCATCCTCCCCCTCCTGAAACATGTCCTGCTGGGATGATGACCCCCCAAACTCCTCTCCTGATGCATGGATGGGCTGCTTGACTGTCGCCACAGTCTTGCTGTCCAATCCCTCCTCCCCCAAAGTGCCCATCAGCATCTCCTCCTCAAATTCGCCAACAACAGCAGACAATACCATGATGGTGCCTGGGGTAAAAAGACTGCTGAGTGACAGGTCGGCGACTGACGGTGAACTGGCCTCCTCCCCAGGCCCTGCTGGGCGGCTGCTGCGAACAGGGGTGGTGGTGGTGGTGGTGGTGAGGGTGGAGGCCTCGGATGCAGAGCTGATGGCGGGCTGCTCATCCTCCGTCATCAGTTGCACCACAGTGTCTGCATCCTTTTCCTCAATGGGACGTTTCCGACCCGGCTGGAAGAAAATCGGAGCAGGTGCTACACGCTGCTGCTGCTGTGTCTCTGCAGCGTGAGTTGCAGATGCTCCTGCAGGGCGGTGCCCAAGGCGTCCACGGCCAGTGGCTATAGGAGGAATGTTAGCCACTGACGCTGCTGCTGCGGAACTGTGCATGGTGGCGCGGCCGCGCCTGCGGCTTGCCACAATGCTGCTCCCTCTCCTCCTGATTCCCTTGCTGCCCTTCCCCTTGCCCAAACTGCGCTGGCTGCCACTTCCAGACATCTTCGATGTTTTGGGCGTAAACACAAAAGTTTTTTAAAAGGGCGGGTGAAAAGTGGGGTACTTTAATGGAGTGGGTTGGTGGGCGAGGTCAGTGAGTGTCTAGTACAGTAAGTAAGTAGTAACAGTCAGGAAGTACAGCTAGCAGTTACAATAATCAGTAGTAATCACAAGGAAATAGAGTGTGTGTACACTACAGACAGTGAGTGCACGCACGCGCAAACACGCGCAGGAGCTAGCCTATGAACAGAGACTGAGTGAGTGTCCCTAGTACAGTAAGTAAGTAGTAACAGTCAGGAAGTACAACTAGAAGTTACAATAATAAGTAGTAATCACAAGGAAATAGAGTGTGTGTACACTACAGACAGTGAGTGCACGCACGCGCAAACACGCGCAGGAGCTAGCCTATGAACAGTGACTGAGTGAGTGTCCCTAGTACAGTAAGTAAGTAGTAACAGTCAGGAAGTACAACTAGCAGTTACAATAATCAGTAGTAATCACAAGGAAATAGAGTGTGTGTACACTACAGACAGTGAGTGCACGCACGCGCAAACACGCGCAGGAGCTAGCCTATGAACAGAGACTGAGTGAGTGTCCCTAGTACAGTAAGTAAGTAGTAACAGTCAGGAAGTACAACTAGAAGTTACAATAATAAGTAGTAATCACAAGGAAATAGAGTGTGTGTACACTACAGACAGTGAGTGCACGCACGCGCAAACACGCGCAGGAGCTAGCCTATGAACAGTGACTGAGTGAGTGTCCCTAGTACAGTAAGTAAGTAGTAACAGTCAGGAAGTACAACTAGCAGTTACAATAATCAGTAGTAATCACAAGGAAATAGAGTGTGTGTACACTACAGACAGTGAGTGCACGCACGCGCAAACACGCGCAGGAGCTAGCCTATGCACAGAGACTGAGTGAGTGTCCCTAGTACAGTAAGTAAGTAGTAACAGTCAGGAAGTACAACTAGAAGTTACAATAATAAGTAGTAATCACAAGGAAATAGAGTGTGTGTACACTACAGACAGTGAGTGCACGCACGCGCAAACACGCGCAGGAGCTAGCCTATGAACAGTGACTGAGTGAGTGTCCCTAGTACAGTAAGTAAGTAGTAACAGTCAGGAAGTACAACTAGCAGTTACAATAATCAGTAGTAATCACAAGGAAATAGAGTGTGTGTACACTACAGACAGTGAGTGCACGCACGCGCAAACACGCTCAGGAGCTAGCCTATGAACAGTGACTGAGTGAGTGTCCCTAGTACAGTAAGTAAGTAGTAACAGTCAGGAAGTACAACTAGCAGTTACAATAATAAGTAGTAATCAGAAGGAAATAGAGTGTGTGTACACATACAGTGAGTGCACGCACGCGCAAACACGCGCAGGAGCTAGCCTATGAACAGTGACTGAGTGAGTGTCCCTAGTACAGTAAGTAAGTAGTAACAGTCAGGAAGTACAACTAGCAGTTACAATAATAAGTAGTAATCAGAAGGAAATAGAGTGTGTGTACACAGACAGTGAGTGCACGCACACGCAGGAGCTAGCCTATGAACAGTGACAGTGAGTGTCCTAGTACAGTTACAGTATATAACTACAATACAAAATACAATCAATCAGTAGTAAAGGACAGCAGAAATACTGGTATAGATGAGTAAAAAACAGAGGACAGGAGAGAACAGCTGCCCACACAGGCAGGCCCTGAGGCCTAAAGCTGTAAGCCTGCAGCAGCTGTCTCTCTCTATGTAACACAAAAGCTACTAACTAAAATACGTCTATCTAACTAACAACAATATAGGTGTATATAGGAGGTGTATGTGAGCAAAAACGCTAGGTGATTGACCACAATAAAGCTCTTGCTAAGCCAAAGCACAAAGGAGCAGATCTCTCTCTGTACAAAGTCAGGCAAGGACGGAAAAACCGAACATGGCGGCCGCTATTTATAGGGTAGGGGCTGGCCAGGGTCCCCCTCAGTCATTGGCTGCCGTCAGAGGGCCTGGGAGCCCTCTGATTGGCTCTAAGGACATCAATCTGGGCTATGACGCTATTCGAGCTCGGTATTCGAGCTCGAATAGCGCTGTTTGCTCGAATAGCGCGAATAGTGAATGAGCTATTCGAGTTTACTCGAATAGCCCATTCGAATACCTGCAGCTATTCGGAGCTCGAATACCGAGCTCGAATAGCTGAAAAAGAGCTCGAATATTCGAGCTACTCGAATATTCGAGCTCTGCTGAGCACCACTGGTGGCTGCTGCTCTGCTCTGGCGCTTTGAGTCCGCAAGGAGAAAAGCACAATATAAATGTTATTTGTCTTGTCTTGTTTGTGAAAAGCATTATATTTCTCATGTAAAAGGGGGTATCAGCTACTGATTGGAATAAAGTTCAATTCTAGGTTGGAGTTTCTCTTTAAGTAGTATTTTATTGATTAGGTGTGAAAATATCACCTAGGAGAAAACTTCAAGTGTACCCAAGGTGACATGTGACATGATGAGATAAACATGTGAATATACATTGCAAAACATATTAATAACCAGGCTGTTTTAATCTTTTATTTTGCTGTCTGAAAGAGTTAATTTTCAGGCATGGAAGTGACAACTTTTTATAGTAAACATCATTGATAAGCAAATTACAGCCATAGATGTTTTCCTGGCAGAATACAACTTGTGAGGACATGGGAGAGATAGAATAAGGCCGATAGTTTGTGTATTTTCACAGAGGGACACTTAATAAACTACCACTGATTAAAAACAGTAAAACATGCAACCTACTTTGCAAATGTTTAAAGGAGTTAGCAGCCTAAATTAAGAAAGTATGCGCTACTTGCCCGGGGCTTTCTCCAGCCCCAAGCTCCCAGCATATACCTCGCCGCAGCTCTGCATGCAGCTGTTCGCCGCAGCTCCCTCCCGGTCCCCGGCGATGACGTCAGGCCGACCTCCAGGAGCGGACTGCGCAGGCGCAGAACTACTGCGTCTGCGCAGTCCGCTCCGGTCCACATGGCGGTGATTGACAGCGCCACTCGTGCCGGCGCAGTACAACATGCAATAATCACGATCGCGTCAGAAACCCCCGATTACTGGGGGGGAGGGTGATGACACATAAAACATTAGGGGGAGAGCAGGATTCGCCAGCTGCGGTTTATGGCAGCCAACAGATCTTTCTCCAATCAGATTTGCTCAGAGAGAGATCTGTCTCTTGGTTAATCAGCCGCCAAAATTGCTAGATGTACGGCCACCTTTAGGAGAGAAAGTGAATTGGATCGGGCCCTAACTTTGTTATACTTAATTAACCACATCAAGCCTAACTACCCCATCCCATGGACCAATCAGAAGTTCCCCCTGGTCTATGCGTACCACTGGTTGAGAAACTAGGATCTTGAGTACTGTTTCTCAACATTATTACAGCATGTACTCCTTTATTAATGACTGTGTTGGCCAAATATCCCATTGTGAGTAACATCGTCTCAAGTACCCCTTGACATTTACATATTGCCTACAAGTATTTTATAATTGCGTATAAATTATTATCAAACATTCCTTGATGCTTAACTTTAAATACTTATTCAGATTAATTTATAAAGGGTTTATTGTTTTATCATATCAAAACTTAAAGGACCAACAATGAAAACATATGCATTTGTCAGAGCCTATAGTGTAAGGCTCTTTGTTAATGCTGCCAGGTTTGGCGAGTGGTAGGGTAAACAACTCACCTGCTCGTCTGTAAATTGTTAGATGTCATAAAATCTACCCCCATTGGCTAGTCTGAAGCTCTGTGGCCACCCCCACCTGCCTTGCAGAGGCCTGTCCCCAGCTTGGCAGCCACCAATTAGATGGTGGGCCGCAGAAATGCAGGTGGGGGTGGCCACAAAGCTTTGGAACACTTAAAAAAAGCCATGGTGGTTTTGATGGTTGAAGGATGAGCCGGCGATTTTATTAACTGTACCACGTACTGATCAGGCAGCATTGAAAACGAGAATACAGTTTTAACTTTTTGTGTCCTTTTTTCAAAGGAGAATTCTAGTGGAGCAGGGGAGACATCTTGACTTAAAGGAGTTGTCAGGGATAGCAAGTAGTAGAACTAGCACTTGCTAGAGCTAGTGACTATATGCAATGACCAGGCCCGGATTTACCTCACAGGGGCCTATAGGCACAGATGTTCTGGCACCTTAGACTTCACCCTCCATGAACCTACAACCCCCCACCGAACCGCACCACAAGTGTGCTGACTGGCCCAGCTGTGACTTCTCCTTTACATTCCTTGCCCGTCATAGGTAGCTACAGGTGCCCCTTAGTATTATGTATCCAGAAGTGCCCTCAGGATTAAGTGGCTAGTGGTGACCCTGAATAAAGGAGGGAGGGAGGTGCTCGAGGAAGGGAGTGAGCCACCTTTCTATCATCAGGCGCCTGTAGGCCATGCCTACAGTGCCTTATGGTAAATCCGGCCCTGGCAGTTACTGATTGCTGTAACTGCATCGCCTAAGTGATGCAGTTGTTAGAGAAAAAGAAGAGACAAAACAAAACTGCAGAGACTTTGTTTAGTCTGCCTGAAGATAAAATCCCACTGGAGAAGTTGGCAGGAATCAGTATTTCAACAGAGGAAAAGCCTTTTGCATGAGCAATAGAGTTGGGCCGAACCTCCGATTTTAGGTTCGCGAACCGGGTTCGCGAACTTTCGCGGAAGGTTCGGTTCGCGTTAAAGTTCGCGAACCGCAATAGACTTCAATGGGGATGCGAACTTTGAAAAAAAAAAAAATTATGCTGGCCACAAAAGTGATGGAAAAGATGTTTCAAGGGGTCTAACACCTGGAGGGGGGCATGGCGGAGTGGGATACACGCCAAAAGTCACCGGGAAAAATCTGGATTTGACGCAAAGCAGCGTTTTAAGGGCAGAAATCACATTGAATGCTAAATGACAGGCCTAAAGTGCTTTAAAACATCTTGCATGTGTATACATCAATCAGGGAGTGTAATTAAGGTACTGCTTCACACTGACACACCAAACTCCACTGAACAGAACAGGTATGCAGTGGCGGGTTCACTGAACAGAACAGGTATGCAGTGGCGGGTCCACTGAACAGGTATACAGTGGCGGGTCCACTGAACAGAACAGGTATGCAGTGGCGGGTTCACTAAACAGGTATACAGTGGCGGGTCCACTGAACAGAACAGGTATGCAGTGGCGGGTTCACTGAACAGAACAGGTATGCAGTGGCGGGTCCACTGAACAGGTATACAGTGGCGGGTCCACTGAACAGAACAGGTATGCAGTGGCGGGTTCACTAAACAGGTATACAGTGGCGGGTCCACTGAACAGAACAGGTATGCAGTGGTGGGTTCACAGAACAGGTATGCAGTGGCAGGATCAATGAACAGGTATGCAGTGGCAGGATCACTGAACAGGTATGCAGTGGCAGGATCAATGAACAGGTATGCAGTGGCAGGATCAATGAACAGGTATGCAGTGGCAGGATCAATGAACAGGTATGCAGTGGCAGGATCACTGAACAGGTATGCAGTGGCAGGATCAATGAACAGGTATGCAGTGGCAGGATCAATGAACAGGTATGCAGTGGCAGGATCAATGAACAGGTATGCAGTGGCAGGATCACTGAACAGGTATGCAGTGGCAGGATCAATGAACAGGTATGCAGTGGCAGGATCAATGAACAGGTATGCAGTGGCAGGATCAATGAACAGGTATGCAGTGGCAGGATCAATGAACAGGTATGCAGTGGCAGGATCAATGAACAGGTATGCAGTGGCAGGATCAATGAACAGGTATGCAGTGGCAGGATCACTGAACAGGTATGCAGTGGCAGGATCAATGAACAGGTATGCAGTGGCAGGATCAATGAACAGGTATGCAGTGGCAGGATCAATGAACAGGTATGCAGCCAGGGACAAGCTAAGGCTAACTAATCTTTCCCTATGAGAGACTGCAGTAGCTCGCCCTACTCTAACTAATGCAGGCACACGAGTGGCCACGGCCGCCGCTGCCTGCCTATATAAGGGGGGGTGGGGCTCCAGGGGCTAGTGTAGCCTAATTGGCTACACTGGGCCTGCTGACTGTGATGTAGAGGGTCAAAGTTGACCCTCAGTGCATTATGGGGCGAACCGCAATGGGGCGAACTTTTCCGCAATAAAGTTCGCGTGCGGTACCCGCACGCGAACCACCTAGGTTCGCGCGAACCAGGTTCGCCGGCGAACCGTTCGGCCCAACTCTAATGAGCAATAACCACAGGACCACATGCCTTTTCATTCCATATCATTTCAAATTTGTGTTCCACAAATACTTAGCATGGACCAGTTGGACTTCACTGGCTCATGTTGCTGCTGTAAGGCAGATCTTCGGGCAAGGTTCCCAGGTAGATGTTCCTGCACTGCTTCTTTTCTACAGAAATATATTACTGATTTATCTGCTAAGTCATAAAGAGGTGTTTATGATATCCATTTGTATGTAAATGGAACCAGTTGCAAAGCTTAATTAATTAAAGGTGTTTCTAGGCAAAAAATCTTTTTACCACACAGTATTTAGATTTATAATGAAATGTATACATGTGCTGGTCTTATCAATCTGGCAGCAAGAGATGTATACCAAAAAACAAAAGCAATGACTTCAAAATAACCGCACCAGAACAGTAGTTATAAAATTACAATATATATCCTTTATTTGAAATTACAAAACATTAAAAACTGTTAAAACATGATGGGGGAATGTATAAACCCACAGTATCGGAGAACTGGCGGAATATAAAGTGCTAGTGACAAACATGCTCATCTTCAAAAATCATATACATGGCACTAAGCGTGCATGATGCTGTTATGACACATACAATAGCATAGAAACGTAGAAATATATACATGTGCAATGAATATCCACAATCGATACATAAACCAAATTAGAAAAAGAGAAGGAGAATATATAGCATCAAAGAGGGGTACAACCCCTAAAAAGTGAAAAATCAATTCAGAGGAAACAGCCAAAAAGCCATCTCATAGTGACCACATAGAAAATGGTGCATAAGGAATAAAGTCTGTAGATAAGGATAGTGAAAGAGGCAGAAACAAGTACTAAAGTCAACAAGTGATGGATAAGATCCTACCAGTGTAATGTCTCCACAGGTTCCCACCGCCGCTATCGCGATTCGCCACCTATAGCGTGGCTTTTTCGAAGCAGCAACAGAGTCACAGTTAGCTTTTCCTCCTTGTTTCCTGCTTATCTATTCTGTAAGTATAGGCAGAATGATGCCTATCAGTACTGGCAGATATTTTTGTCACTTAAAGCGGTATCGTCACCATAAAAATTTAAATTTCAACAGCAACTGGCCTGAGTGTATTAAGTGATAAAGATGCTAATCCTGCATTCAAAACTTTCAAAACTTTTTCTGCTGTTATGATTTGGAGTTATCACATACTTAAGGAACACTGGTCCTTTAGTAGTCGTGCCAAAGAATTGCATGCTGGGGGTTCTTTTTATCTATAATCTATTCCTCCTCTTCCTTTTATTTCCCTGCCAGCTTCTTATCTGAAACCTAATCCCCTACTCACTTGTGTTTACAAGCAAGGCTGAGGCGACTCAGCGATTGGAGGAGACAAGAAAAAAAGTAAAGGGCAGAAATGACATCACGAGTTAGCCTTAACTGTGGGCAAAAGACATGGCCCCCACCAGGATTCTCGTCATTTACTATATAACATTCACTGAAATCAAAACGTGGACAGTATAATACATGTGTTATGTAAGTAGATCAAGTATTTATCTACTTATATATGTCTTTTTTTCCCTGGCATAGTATGGCTGATCCTACTGCTTTAACAGACCAGGAGAGGGGAGGTGGTGCAGTGATGCAAATAAGAAAGGAGAAAAGGCTCTATCTACTTTGTTTATACTTAGAATTACTAAAAGGCAAATGCAACCTTGATAGTCTTTTGTCATTAAAAACAATCTGGGACAAAGCCCGTTGTACTCCTGCATTACTGAGTGACAATCTGTTATGTTATTGCTGCTGATGATTTGTGTCAGTTGCCTGTTGCCTCTTTAATTCACGAGGCTTTTCTGTCCACAGTAGCACTTATTGCTTGAAGGTTTTAACCCGAACTGTCTTAGTCTTAGACAGACATAGTCACAGGTCTGTTATGGTTCAAAAATACATTTTTACCTGATGAAGTCAGTGGCATCTGGTGAAGCATGCTATGAATAAACTTTTGATCTCTTTCCAAAAGTCCATAATATTAAAACAAAAAACAAAAAAAACAAAAACCTTGCCAAGCTGTATCTTCAGAACCAAGGAAAGCACCACTGTTTAGGCTTCCACAATTCTGCCCAGCATGCCAATGGTATGTACAAGGCAGCTTCTTCATACACATTCATGTTAAACTAGGAAAGATCTGCCTAATGCTAGGTACAAACCATACAATTTTCTGGAAGATTTACCTGCCAGATCGATTATTTCCAACATGTCTGATCTGAATTTCGATATATTTTTTGATTTTCCGATTTTTTTTTGTACATTTTTTTTAATCGATTTTCATAGAAATCACTCAAAAAACAATAAAAAAAAGAGTCGATAGGAAAATCGAAAAATCTATTGAAACTCAGATCGGACATGTTGGAAATAATCGATCTGGCAGGTAAATCTGCCAGAAAATGTATGGTTTGTACCTAGCATAAGACAGGAACTTATGGGAGAGACTACATTAAAGGCATTATGGGAATTAGACATTTAAAGAGTACCAGAGGCGGGTATTTTATATCTTAAGAGAACACAGAGGCATGTTCAGTGCATAATTACATACCTCTGTGTCTCTGTATTGCCACTTCTTGTTCCCCCCGGGGTCTGCTGTGCCCCCCTGTTAAAAGTGCCAGGCTAGCGACAATCTCCTAGTCGCTAGCCTTCTATTTACCTGCAGCCTGTCAATAATTGCGCACTCCCCCGCCTCTGTCCCCGCCGCTGCCCACCTCTTTGAGTTTCCTCCATTCTAAAGCTAAGCCGCGACCTGGGAGGCACTTCCTGGGTTTGCAGCTTAACTTCCGATTGCAGGAAGCTCACGGAGGCAGGCAGCAGTGGAGACAGAGGCAGAGGAGCACCCAATTATTGACAGGCTGCAGGTAAATAGTAGGCTAGCGACAAGGAGATTGTCGCTAGCCTGGCACTTTTAACGGGAGGGGGGGGGGAAGGGAGTTGCACAGCAGGCCCCGGGGGGGGGGGGGGGGGGGAATATAGGCAGCAATACGGCAGAGACACAGAGGCATGTAATTATGCACTGAACATGCGTCTGCGTTCTTTTAAGATATAAAATACCCACCACGGGTTCACTTTAAATCCAGTTGTGTTATTCAATACCTAACATGTAGGTAGCATAGAGAGCTGTGCTCTCACAACTCCTGAAATTCCCCTGGACTTAACCCATTCGCGTTCCGTCGTTTTCACGTGAGAAATGTTCACCTCCCATTCATTAGCCTATAACTTTATCACTACTTATCACAATGAACTGATCTATATCTTGTTTTTTCCGCCACCAATTAGGCTTTCTTTGGGGGGTACATTTTGCTAAGAGCCACTTTACTGTAAATGCACTTTAACAGGAAGAATAAGAAAAAAATGGAAAAATTCATTATTTCTCAGTTTTCAGCCATTATAGTTTTAAAATAATACATGCCTCCATAATTAAAACTCACGTATTGTATTTACCCATATGTCCCGGTTATTACACCATTAAAATTATGTCCCTATCACAATGTATGGCGACAATATTTTATTTGGAAATAAAGGTGCATTTTTTCCATTTTGCATCTATCACTATTTACAAGTTTAAAATAAAAAAAATATAGAAATATTTCATCTTTACATTGATATTTAAAAAGTTTAGACCCTTAGGTAAATATTTACATGTTTTTTTTTTTTATTGTAATGGGTTTTTTTTTTTTTATAGTAAACATTTTATTTGGGTAGTTTTGGGTGGGTGGGAGGTAAACAATAGATTTATAATGTAAATGTGTGTTAATTTTTATTCTTTTTTACTTTCAGTTGTAGTATTACTTTTTGGCCACAAGATGGCGGCCATGAGTTTCTTTACATGACGTCACTCTAAGCGTAACACACGCTTAGAGTGACGCATCGGGGAGGGAACAGCCAGAAAAAGCACAGCTTCCGAGAGAAGCTGTCGCTTTTTCAGCGGGGGAGAGCAATCAGTAATCGGGCACCATAGCCCGTGGTAGGCTTGGTGGGCTTATTCTCCACAGTCAGCAGGCAACACATAAGCTGACGTGAAGGAGGTACACACACCAGCACAAGGAATCAGGATATCCCCAGTTTAGTGGAGGAGAGGACTGACTCCAATAGGAGATTGTGGTGCACAAAGCCGGTGCAGATCCAAACAGCCACAAACAATACTTTCGTGATAACGTCTCAGCGCAAAGTAGCGCTGAGCGCATAAACCAGGACTGAGGAGATCAGGACAGGTAGACAGAATGAACGCTTGCTTAACTAGCCACTACTCAGTGACAGCAAGCGTCCACAACAAGACAGACTGGAATGAGGCAGCCAATGCGTTGCAGCGATGGCGTGCCTCACAAAGACAGGACAGGATAGTCAGGAAATAGGAGGATCAAGATAGATGAACGTAACACAGACAAATATACAATAAGTATGTTTTCCTAGTGTATTACAATTACAGCTATCAATGAAACTATTTGTAACGTCTGACTAACATATGTATATATCGGCAATGAACCGATATATAACATAAGCAGGAACACTGACTAGGACTGGAGCAATACAGGGAACAGGACTCAGAAGGATTCGCTATCTCTTCGTAGAGATGAACGCAATCCACAAACAGAACCAGGAGCAGGATACTAACTCAGCACGGGTGATCACGATACGCGCAAACTACCAAAACGTGCTGGAAGGCTGACTAACTGAACACAGGATATAAACAGTTCGTGTACGTATATATCAGCGACACTGATGTATCAACGTAACACGAATACAAGGAAAATAACAAAATGTGCAAGTATGCATATATATTGGCGATGAACCAATATATGACACAAGACAAGCAGAGTAACAACTTCTAGAACAAGAGCAGAACTAGGAGGACTCGCTGACCCCTTCGCAGGAGTCAGCGCAATCCACACGGACTAGGAACGAGATGGGGCACGAGCAGAGTAACAGACAGAATCTGAGACTATGGTAGCCCATGGAGCATTGCAGGAAGCAGTTCTTTATACTGAGGTCATCCAATGGGAGCAGACCTGCAGATTCCCACACAAGTGAATGGTAATTAATCACAGGCTGACAGCAGGAAAAGGCAGACAATGATATGCAGCCTGCAGGAAAGGGATTGCCACTCCATTGCAGCAGACAATGTTTGTTTACACAAAAGCATATTAAACTGTCATTAACTTCAGAGCGACTGCAGATGGAATCAGCAACTAGTTTAAGTGCAAACCAAACTATGCAAGCAAATGCATGTAATGACATCAGAACTGCTTGGGTTGCAATACCACTGCAGCCAGCAGTAAACGCTGCAGAAGCGATCGTAACAGTACCCCCCCCCCCCCTTAAACGCGGCCTCTGGACGCCTATAAAAACTGACATATTTCTCCTGAACCACCCAAACCAAAAAATCAGAAGTGGAAAATCCAGCAAACTGATCTGACTGATAATTCATGAAGGTCGGAACAGCCCGACAAAACCAAATTCCTGAATCAGTCTCACCAAAACTAGACCAATTGGAACCAGAACCTACCGAACCATGCCTGTCAGCACTACAAGCCTCAGTGTGATACCCATCAGAACCACGACTTCCAGAAAAAAGCCCCCAGAAACTCTCTGAGCGATACCCACCGCCTTCCAGGGACTGTCCAAAAACGCCAAAGCCTTTGCAATGCCCACTGGAACTGTCCTTACCAACACAAAACCCACTGTTGAACCAGTCCAAGGTACCAGGACAAGTTTCCTCAGAGATCTCCCAGAACACTTGGAAGCTCCAAAGAGATCCCCACAGGTTAGAACGCCCCTTAGGCTCACATGGAGAACTATCAAGAACCCCTATGGAACCCAGGGCAACTCTAGAGTCAGGGTCACAAGGACAAACATCAAGATCAGGGCTTTTAGGGACCAGAACCATCTCCGGGCATGCAGGCCAACCGGCAACATCAGAACATGTCTCCACTAGGGAAGCATGTGAGCACGCTAACACAGACACACTTGGGCACTCTGGCATACGAAGCACATCTGGGCACACCGGCACAAGAGAAACCTCTGGGCATGTCAAGGAACTGCGAACCTCAAAGTCAGTCAAGACAGGACCGAAACTAGGACTGGGCAAAAAAAAATCATCATGACTAGACTTCACAGTTACTGGATTCTCACTAAAAACTGCAGGATCAGACTTAGATGTCGCTGATTCCAGCAAGGTTATTAACAAATCAGGTTCAGGGGAATTTACAAGACAGGACAAATCTGATGTATGCACCGAACTAGACAGGGTTCCCATAGCTTCTTCTGGACTAGACAGAGACTCATCAAATACACTGGATTGGAGCTCATGAAGGGCTGCAAAACAAGTCAGTATTGCAGCAATCCCCACTGAACTAAGCAAAACTGAGGAACTCACTGGACAGGAAGGGGACTCTGGAACTTCTGCCACACCAGCCAGAAAACCAGAATTTTCCAGGATACAGGGCTGGGTTTCAGAAACACTCATTAACCCGGACTGAAATTCTGAGATTTCTATTATTTTTTCCAGCGAGTCAGAATTATCCATGTTACAGGGCAATACTTCTGAAACATTCAGAGGACAGGGCTGAAGTTCCCTGACTACTGTGATATCAGAAAAGGACTCAACATCTTTAGCTAAATCAGACTGTGTACAGGGCAAGGTATCAAAAACGCTTGCTGACAAAGACAATGTTTCAATAGCTTCTGCTTCACTGGGCAGAGATTCATCAAGTTTTACTAGAGCAGACTGTAGTTCCAAAACAGCTGCTAAACAAGTGAATACTACTGCAACACCCACTGAAGTAAGCAGTGCCTCAGACTCCTCTACTAGAGGATCTGAAGTATCCAAAGTACTGGGTGAAGCATAAGACTCTGCGACCACAGCTTCACTGGACAGGGTCACTGAACAGGCCATATCGCAGGGCAAAACCATGGAAGCACCTGCTGGACAGCGTAATGATTCTGTGACCTGAGCTTCATTGGAAAGATCTACTGCACAATTCATGGTACAGGGCAAATTTACTGGAACATTTTCTGAACAGGGTAATAATTCTATGATTTCAGGTTCACATAGCAGATGCTCTGAGCTATTCATGAAACTAGAGCGAGGTGTAGAGACAGGAAGATCAAGACACAATGTTTGTGCATCTGAATCACTATTCAATTGTAAAATTGGGAAATTCAGATGCTGGGGTTCTGAGGTTTCTAGACAGGATTGCTGGGACTCAGAAACTAATGTAGTGCATCTATTGGCATCTGCTGGATCAGACAGGAGTTGAACTTTATTAACACAGGAAAATTCTACAGAAGTGTTTGCAGAGGCAGGCAAAGATTTTCTAATGTCTGTTTCACTGAACAAAGACTCATGAGTACTGGCTAGGCTGGACTCAGAAGTCAGCAGGACCTCTGGGTCCTCTGCTGAGAAATTTGTGCAGGGCAAGGTTAAGGAAGTATTAGTAATTTCTGTCTTACTGGGAAGTAACACTGAGTTATCCATGGTACAGGGTGGAATTACAGGAACTTCAATTTCACACAAAAGGAGCTCTGAATCACTCGCTGAATCAGCCAAAGGTGCTGAAGCAGGCGAGTCCTCAGGAACTGAGGAAGTGGAACAATCTCCAATTGACAGTGTGTCTTCCCTGGTTTCAACTGTTTGAATCGCATAAAAAATCGTCCAAAATCATTCTCCACACATCGATCAATGGAGCCACAAAGTCATACCCACACACACCAGTCTTTATTAGGTTATAAGCCGACTTAATGCATGCATTCAATACTAATTCACTTTTTGCACTGTAAAATTGACAAAATGAACTTGAATCTTTCTTCCATTCATAGACCAGGGCCTCCATCTCTCCTTTCTCAAATGGAGGATCCCATGCATATTTAACAGCTGAGCATTCAGGCTGATCACAGTTTGCAAATGTGTTTGTGGCAGAAACATATATCGGGTTATTTAGCAGGCGATTGGCCGATTTCTTATTCCTAAGGATCTCCAATACCTGTAGCAAGTGTTGAACTGTAGTGTATGCAAATTTCCCTTGCTGCACAAATAAATTGATCTGTTCAATACTCTGTAATATATCTTCATAATCATATTCAGATAATTCATTTAAACAAGAACTTTTATTTTCCCTGGCTAGCAATGAAAGTTCATTAGTAGTTTCATAGGTCCATTTGACTCCCCTGAATGGTGACTGAATTTCATTATCTGCTAATGGCGGAGTCTCATTACAGATCTGATGCGCAGTCGCTAAGGGCAACGACTCCACTGATTGTAACGCTTTTCTTTTGGAGCATTTACGTTTGGCTTTAGACCCTGCTGCCTTAGGTGATTTATTCAAAGCAGAAGAAAAGTTATCAGAACAATTATCTGCTTGCTGATTATTTTTGCAAGCAGTAGAAGGAGCAGCTGATTGACAAGCTGCCAGGAGCTCATCAAAAGGGCTAGGCAAATCGGTTTTGCACAGCCAGTTATGGATCACAAACGCTAGAAATTCCAGCGGTCTCTCTTTTAAATTGGTATGATCCAGGACATCGTAGGCCCACTGAAACAATCTTCACTTAAACAAAACATAAACTAGCTGGGGGGCCCACGTTGAAACAGGAGTAGCCTGGAGCTCGGGATTGGCCAGGAACCTGGTACATTCAGAAAAAAACTCATTTTCTGTTTCAGAATTAAGTTTCTCAAATTTCTTAAAGGAACAGGAACCATAACAAACAGTGTCATTTTTGCTGTAAACCCCCCCCCCCCCACAATGGGGATTGGTAAGGGGGCTACCATAATGTTAGGCTTGGTGGGCTTATTCTCCTCAGTCAGCAGGCAACACATAAGCTGACGTGAAGGAGGTACACACACCAGCACAAGGAATCAGGATATCCCCAGTTTAGTGGAGGAGAGGACTGACTCCAATAGGAGATTGTGGTGCACATAGCCGGTGCAGATCCGAACAGCCACAAACAATACTTTCGTGATAACGTCTCAGCGCAAAGTAGCGCTGAGCACATAAACCAGGACTGAGGAGATCAGGACAGGTAGACAGAATGAACGCTTGCTTAACTAGCCACTACTCAGTGACAGCAAGCGTCCACAACAAGACAGACTGGAATGAGGCAGCCAATGCGTTGCAGCGATGGCGTGCCTCACAAAGACAGGACAGGATAGTCAGGAAATAGGAGGATCAAGATAGATGAACGTAACACAGACAAATATACAATAAGTATGTTTTCCTAGCGTATTACAATTACAGCTATCAATGAAACTATTTGTAACGTCTGACTAACATATGTATATATCGGCAATGAACCGATATATAACATAAGCAGGAACACTGACTAGGACTGGAGCAATACAGGGAACAGGACTCAGAAGGATTCGCTATCTCTTCACAGAGATGAACGCAATCCACAAACAGAACCAGGAGCAGGATACTAACTCAGCACGGGTGATCACGATACGCGCAAACTACCAAAACGTGCTGGAAGGCTGACTAACTGAACACAGGATATAAACAGTTCGTGTACATATATATCAGCGACACTGATGTATCAACGTAACATGAATACAAGGAAAATAACAAAATGTGCAAGTATGCGTATATATTGGCGATGAACCAATATATGACACAAGACAAGCAGAGTAACAACTTCTAGAACAAGAGCAGAACTAGGAGGACTCGCTGACCCCTTCGCAGGAGTCAGCGCAATCCACATGGACTAGGAACGAGATGGGGCACGAGCAGAGTAACAGACAGAATCTGAGACTATGGTAGCCCATGGAGCATTGCAGGAAGCAGTTCTTTATACTGAGGTCATCCAATGGGAGCAGACCTGCAGATTCCCACACAAGTGAATGGTAATTAATCACAGGCTGACAGCAGGAAAAGGCAGACAATGGACGGAGCTATGTATCGTGAAATCCTGAACGACAACCTCCTTCCCTCTGCCAGGAAACTGAAAATGGGTCGTGGATGGGTGTTCCAGCACGACAATGACCGAAAACATACAGCAAAGGCAACAAAGGAGTGGCTCAAGAAGAAGCACATTAAGGTCATGGAGTGGCCTAGTCAGTCTCCGGACCTTAATCCAATAGAAAACCTATGGAGGGAGCTCAAGCTCAGAGTTGCACAGAGACAGCCTCGAAACCTTAGGGATTTAGAGATGATCTGCAAAGAGGAGTGGACCAACATTCCTCCTAAAATGTGTGCAAACTTGGTCATCAATTACAAGAAACGTTTGACCTCTGTGCTTGCAAACAAAGGTTTTTCCACTAAGTATTAAGTCTTTTATTGTTAGAGGGTTCAAAAACTTATTTCACTCAATGAAATGCAAATCAGTTGCTATCTTTTATTTAAGGTTCTTTTTTTGGATTTTCCTTTTGATGTGCTATCTGCCACTGTTAAAATAAACCTACCATTGAAATGATACTGTTCTGAGACTTTTCATTTCTTTGTCATTGGACAAACTTACAAAATCAGTGAGGGGTCAAATAATTATTTCCTCCACTGTATATACACAGCTACTCTCCAGCACCTTCCCAAGTGCTGGACCAATGAGAGGACTCTGAATTGTCAGCTGACCAGCCTGGTCAGCTGACCTACTTCTGGCTGCCATATAAGTTCTGTCTCTCCGCGCGCACGCGCGTCATTCTAAACCTAGAGGGACTATGGGTCCCAGCCACACCAACACTGTCTTGCCCTGCACCTGCTGCCCCATGCGCGGGGTTGGTCGCCCCGCCAGCGGCACTGGCGGCGGCCTCCCCGCGCTGGAACAAAGTATCGGCGGCAGTGTCATGCGCACTAACCGCCGCGTCGGACGCGGCGGTTTCTCCGCGTTCCGCCATGCCCCTCTCGGAGACAGCCGCCTCACGCTGTACAGAGGTGGCTGTCTTTCCGCGTTTCCTCACAAACTCCAGTGAAAATAATGTAGTACAAAAAGTGCTTCATTTTTTACCATAATTATGTATAAATGATTTAGTCAGTGTTTGCTCATTGTAAAATCTTTCCTCTCCCCGATTTACATTCTGACATTTATTACATGGTGACATTTTTACTGTGGGCAGGTTATGTAGCTGCTCCTAGCTGTTTTGGCTGTTACAGACAGCTGTAAACAGCTATTTCCTGTCTGTGAACATTGTTATATTGTGGCAGTTTGCCCAGAGTACCGCGGTCCCAGAGCTTCTTGTGGGAGGGGTTTCAGCACAAAATCAGTCATACAGCGCCCCCTGATGGTCTGTTTGTGAAAATCATTATATTTCTCATGTAAAAGGGGGTATCAGCTACTGATTGGGATAAAGTTCAATTCTAGGTTGGAGTTTCTCTTTAAAGCCAAAACTTTGTTACTAGCTTTATGGTGGAGAATGTTTACAACTTCTGTCACCTTTTTATGCCTGCCTCTATCTGAAGACATTACCTTCATTTTCTGTGTCTGGTCGTATCACAGGAAGTGTTGCATTGTCTCTAGAGCAGTGGCGTTTCAGCCACCAGGAAAGGACAAGCGACCGCCTGGAGCGTCAGTTAAGGGAGGGGGCTGCGGCGGGGTGGGGGACGTGCTCATCTTCCCCTGCCAGACTGTGGGACCCCCGTGGTGAGCTGGGCACGGCATCTAATAGACGCTGCGCAAGTTCATTCCCGCAGCTCACCGCTCCAGCCTGCAGTCTCCCGGGAGGCAGAGCAGGGCTACGGGAAGATGGTGCCCAAAGCCCTGCACTGGAGACTATTTGTGTCTCCAGTACAGGGCTTCGGGGCGCCATGTTCCCGTAGCCCTGCCCTCTACCTGTCAGCGCGGGATCGTAGGGGAAAGCTGCGCTCAGGGAGAGGACTCTTCTGCAGATGAGTAGATGCTTTTCTTTTTACAGGTAAACATTCAATTTTGGTGAAACGCTGCCCATATTAGGATAATTTTCTAGGGAAACATTGATGCATTATTATGGTGAAACGCTGGCCACATTATGATTATTTGATGGTGAAACGCTGGCAACATTATGATTGTTTGATGGTGAAACGCGGGCCACATTATGATTATTTGATGCTGAAATGCTGGCCACATTATGATTATTTGATGGTAAAACGCTGGCCACATTACGTTTATTTGATGGTGAAACGCTGGCCACATTACGATTATTTAATGGTGAAACGCTGGCCACATTACAATTATTTGATGGTGAAACGCTGGCCACATTACAATTATTTGATGGTAAAACGCAGTGCATTACAATTATTTGATGGTGAAACGCAGTGCATTACAATTATTTGATGGTGAAACGCTGGCCACATTACGCTTATTTTCCGGTGAAACATTGCTGCACTACGATTATTTGATGGTGAAACGCTGGCCACATTACGATTATTTTCTGGTGAAACATTGCTGCACTACAATTATTTTATGGTGAAGCACTGGCCACATTACGATTATTTTATGGTGAAATGCTAGCCACATTACGATTATTTTCTTGTGAAAGATTGCCACATTATGATTATTTTCTTGTGAAACATTGCCGCATTATAATAATTTTATGGTGAATCATTGCTGCGTTACAATTATTTTCTGGTGAAGATTGACGCATTATGATTATTTTCTGGTGAAACATTGCTGCATTACTATTATTTTCATGAGGGGGCACCACACGCACCCCTGCTCCAGAGGGAAAATGGTTGTGGTTCTACAACTTTCATTTGCAAACTTGAATTAGAGGCGAGGATTTGGATACTATGGCGCGTCACTGCAGTGCCATCCCTGTTAGTAGCTATTCCACCAAATAGCTGCTTGGAATTCCAGGGCAATCTTCAGAGCTAACCGCGTATCCGAGGAATTCCCAGGATAAGTGCATCCATTCTGCCTATGGCAAATTCAGACTCTTGCATGCACAGTACAGATGCACTTGTACTCTGAACTAGAGATGGCCCGAACATCCGATTTTAGGTTTGCGAACTTCTGCAAAAGTTCGGTTCGCGCAAACTTCCGCGAACCACAATAGACTTCAATGGGGAGGCGAACTTTGAAAACTAGAAACACTTATGCTGGCCAGAAAAGTGATGGAAAAGATGTTTCAAGAGGTCTAAAATCTTAATTTTTGCATGGATGAGTGGGATAGACGCCAAAAGTCCCGGGGAAAAATCTGAATTTGATGCAAAACAGCGTTTTAAGGGCAGAAATCACATTGAATGCTAAATTGCAGGTCTAAAGTGCTTTAAAACATCTTGCATGAGTATACATCAATTAGGGCGTGTAATTAGAGTACTGCTTCACACTGACACACCAAACTCACTGTGTAACGCACCGCAAACAGCTGTTTGTGTAGTGACAGCCGTGCTGGACTGGTGCGCACCATGACGAGAGTGCAGGTGATGGCGGCTTTCCAGCCCATATGGTCGCCGGGCTGAGGTAGCTGAATGACAGAACAGTGACTGTCCAGCTGATCAAATTTGGTCTGTCCACAATGAAGCAATTACCTAATTATCGTGGGTGTGCCCCAACCCCCCTGACACACTCATATAGCTGACGGTCATTGCTTCATTGTGATGCGCAAGCCCCTTCACCCTGGCAAGGTAATGATCACAAAGGGGAATTGGCACATGTACATGCCTTTTGTTTTGTTGTTGCAGCTGCAGTGCAGCCAGAAAAATTAGGCAGGCATGTACACGCACCAGAAAAACTATTATAGCGGCCGCTGCTAGCAGCGGCCTTAAAACTTCAGGAGTCCACCTGGAGTCCTGGACCCTGTTGGTGGTGGCGGAGAAGGCAGTCAACCGCACTGCGGGCAGAGATGCTGTGTGGGGAGCGACTTAGTCTTGGAGCAGGCAGTCACACCGCGTGCAGGCAGAGATGCTGTGTGTGGGGACTGACTAGCCTTCGGGCAGGCCTGACCGTGCTTTGCAGACCTGGCAGCCGTGGTCAGATGGACTCTTGACCCAATGCTGTGTGCCAGAGATGTCACCACTTGCCTTTCAACATCACGATACAGTTTAGGTATCGCCTTTTTTGAGAAAAAATTGTGGCCTGGTATCTTCCACTGCGATGTGTGGCTTTTTGTGTGCTGCTTTTCCTCAGGTGGTCATCCCTTTGCAGTTTGTGCTTTGTAATCATGTGACTTCGTAAGGAAGTTGTCCCTACGCGGGTCTTGGTCTTTACACGGCTCAATTTTCGAAGGCAGAGAGTGCAGATGGCATTGCTCTCATCTGAGGCAGACACACACAAAAATGTCCACACCGCTAAGCCCTGGGGTGATGGCACTTTGGTGGTGGCGGCCGACTGAGTGTTAAGTGGGGTGCCAGAATCAGAGCAGGAGGAGGAAGATATGTCACGCTTCCGCGCGGAAGCTGAGAAAGATGAGGTGTTCTGTGTTAAATAGTCAACTACGTCCTGACAATATTGGGGGTTGATGGCACGTGCCTTCTTCTGAACACTGTACTTTGGTCGAGGGCCACACGAAATCACGACAGCGCGACCTCGAACAGACCTGCCAGGTGGCCTGCCTCTGCCTTTTGTGTTGTCCATATTGGGGGGGGGGGGGGTGAAGTGAAAGGTATGCACTGACTTGACTAATACAATGTGCAGTCACACAGGTGCAGTTAAAAGGTATGCACGGAGTGGTATATCACACTGCGTGCACTCACGTAGGTAGGTGGGTGCACTGAACACAACAGGTAGGTATATGCAGTGATAGGTATTACAAATGTGCACCTGTCACACACACATACCGTGAACAGGTAGAGTGACTGGTGGTATTAAATATCACACTGCGTGCACTCACATAGGTAGGTGGGTGCAGTGAACAACAGGTAGGTTTATGCAGTGATGGGTATTACAAATGTGCACCTGTCACACACATGTACCGTGAACAGGTACAGTGACTGGTGGTATTGAATATCACACTGCGTGTGCTCACAAAGGTAGGTGGGTGCACTGAAGTGAACAACAGGTAGGTATATGCAGTGATGGATATTATAATGTGCACCTGTCACACACATGTACCGTGAACAGGTACAGTGACTGGTGGTATTGAATATCACACTGCGTGTGCTCACGTAGGTAGGTGGGTGCACTGAAGTGAACAACAGGTAGGTATATGCAGTGATGGGTATGACAATGTGCACCTGTCACACACAGACAGGTACCGGACAGGCACAGTGACACTGCGTGCGCTCACGTAGGTAGGTGGGTGCACTGTGAACAACAGGTAGGTATATGCAGTGATGGGTATTACAATGTGCACGTGTCACACACAGACAGGTACTGGACAGGCACAGTGACACTGCGTGCGCTCACGTAGGTAGGTGGGTGCACTGTGAACAACAGGTAGGTATATGCAGTGATGGGTATTACAGTGTGCACCTGTCACACACAGACAGGTACCGGACAGGCACAGTGACACTGTGTGCGCTCACATAGGTAGGTGGGTGCACTGAAGTGAACAACAGTTAGATATATGCAGTGATGGGTATCACAATGTGCACCTGTCACACACAGACAGGTACCGGACAGGCACAGTGACACTGCGTGCGCTCACATAGTTTGGTGGGTGGAGTGTGAACAACAGGTAGGTATATTCAGTGATGGGTATTATAATGTGCACCTGTCACACACAGACAGGTACCGGACAGGCACAGTGACACTGCGTGCGCTCTCGTATCATCACAAGAACAAGATTAGCTTTCAAAAGAGCTGTTGAGGGGTGCTTTTTAGCAATAAGTATCAGCAAGGAGCAAGCTAACAAGCCTACAAGAGCCTAACTAAGCTTTCCCTATAGGTCTCTGCACAGCAGCTCTCCTTTCTCTAATTACTGCAGGCACACGAGTGAGTCCAATGCCTGACGCTGCCTGCCTTTTATAAGGGGGGGTGGGGCTCCAGGAGGGAGTGTAGCCTGATTGGCTACAATGTGCCTGCTGACTGTGATGTAGAGGGTCAAAGTTGACCCTAATGATGCACTATGGGGGGAATCGAACTTCCGGAAAAGTTCCCGGTTCTCTGCGAACGCGAACCACCGAAATTCGCCGGGAACCAATGGAGAGGTTCCTTCCTTCACTTTCTCTTGCTGATGACACTACCAACATGAAGTGATGAAAAACTTCCCATGTGGAAAACACACCAGTAGAATAATCGAAACATTGTTTACCTCTTTCTTACTAAATTCAAACTGTAAACAAAATGGATGGCATATTCCTTAAGGTGGACCTGAACTCTTGTACATGACAGAGGGAAAACATAGAGAAATGCACCCTGAATGTATTTAGATAGTTTAGCCTGTCTAATGCCCCCTCACAGGTGGCTAATTACAAGTTGTAATTTGATCTCTCAGATGTGTAGCTGGCTGCCTCGGCAGAGAAGCCAATTTGTAAACAGAGGATGTTAACAATATGTCTGCTTCCATAAAAGCAAGAAGTAGACACACTGCATATTTATTGCAGGATTTGTACCAGCTGTAACAAAGAAATGTGTAAAAGGACCGGAAAAGGACATCAAAGTGGCAGATAACCAATCATGTATATTGGTGACCCAACCTAGGCCACCAATTGTATATTCAAAAAAGTAGAAAAAATAATAAAAATAAATCTCAGTATATTCACTAACATGCACCTTGTCAGCAAGGTAAATATCAAGGTTATATAGGGGAACAACTGACTCTTGGGTGCATGCCAGAATATTTTAATATAGAAAAAATTGGTATACAAAACCACATATACACATAATTAGAACATAGAAAACACACACTACATAGACAAAGTTAAAACCGGGGTACAAAAACCCTGAAAAAAGCCAAATCTCCCACAACCATATTTGAATCTTTTGGAGGCTGCAGTCCTCCGAAAAGATATAAAACCGGACACATCCAGAGCCACTAATGAACGGAATGTAGTTCTAGATAGAAGCTGTATAATCCAGTTGACTCAATCACAGTCATATAGAACCATCTATCACCATCATTAAGATAAATTGATTGGACTCAATCGCAGTCCTCGAAGTCACATGGACATCTTCAGTGATTATTGTATGCTGTACGTCAACCTGTAGCTTAGGATATGAAGCATGGAACATGTATATTCAAAGAATCAGCTGTAGCAAAGCAGAGATGTAAAGCCATGCAAGCGTGGTGTAGAAGGCAGCCGCAGCTATACTCAGAATGGCAGTCCAGCAAGCCTTCAAAGTTGTTGTATGCAAAGCTATTGCGTATTAAACCGTCAACAGCCACAAGCAATGAATAGGGTGCAGCCAGCAACAAAGACACTGAGTAATGAGTTCATGAGTTCATAGTTACCACACCGCTTGATGTGCGGGTAAGATGTAAATGAAGATGAATTGCTGAGATGGAGGTAGAATTGCGGGTTCCGGGCTCCTGGTGGTCCTGATAGGTGGTTAGAGGTTGTGGCAGATGGCGTCAGACGCTATACATCTGACATGTTTCGCTGTCTAACTGACAGCCTCTTCGGAGATTAGCGTCTGAGTATTGCGAGCGCCATAACGCGAGTGTTCAAGGCGTCCAGCCGGGGAACGCCCACCTCCCTCTCAACCGCCGCAGCCAATGGAAGAGGCCCAGCGTGAGCGCCGAGTTCCGCCCACCGCACGCCGCGCATAGCAGCGGAGGTGTGCGCGTCATGCGCTCCATAGTGGGACGCAAACAGGAGGCGTCCCACTGACTGTAGGGAGAGGGGCGCTGCCGCAGGAGACCCAGAGCCTCGAGGTGGCACATATATCACAATATTGTTATACTATACAAGACATCATAACAAAGCCCCCCGGACGCCCAATAGTGTCAGGATGTGGAGCACTGACTGAGAGAGCCAGTGTCTATGTAGACCAACATCTGCAGCCACATGTTTTAGGTCTCCCGTCCTATGTTAAGGACACCTCACACCTTCTTACCATTTTAGAAGGATTGCAGTTGACCCTGGTTCTCTTTTAGTCACCTTGGACGTGGAGGCTCTGTATTCGAGCATACCACAGGATAAGGGAGTCACTGCAGTGGGCAAATTTTTGTCCGAGCTGGACGTTTCTGAGTATGAACATATTTTATATATGTAAACTGCGCCTACCCGTTATAGCTATCTAGAAAAGGGATGAACCTTAGTGACATAAAATAGTGAACAATATACTGTGTAATCATGCAATATTAAAATCATTAATAACCCAGCACTCGAGTTTGCGCTAGCAATGGGAGTCCAGCAATAGACAATATGAAATGATGTATGTCAGCGCTCCTCTTCTTCAGACTCTTTAATCTATAAAACACAAACAAATACACTGCACATAGTGCATTACTGCCAGTCATTAAATCCCAGACTTCGTGACCCTTGCACAAAAACACCCAGGGTGACAAATGGTGCCTCCGTGCCAAACCCAGTGAATGATGCCAAACTGCTCACCAGATGGTTGCCACCTCAGACAACAGGTGGATCTAGCACTTCGGTATATAAACCAGGCAAACACCTCTCCAATAAAATTCGGAATCTTTAATCCAGATTAAGCTTCATAGCGTACCATATAAAAACAATACACTTCAGCCTGCGCCTTTAGAGCGCACTTACGTAGCAAGATGATTTATAGGCGTATCAGGCTCAACGGCCCAGTGATGACACTCCTCTCCGGGTGAAAACGGCGTCCCGTAATTCCCCCTCGGCGTGCCCGCTCACGATTTTCGTATGTTCAATGCGGCTGGCTAGCACTTCCGCATCCCGTGACGTCAGACGCACCTGGCTCCGCCCTACGCGTTTCGTCCGTGCGGACTCATCAGGGGCTGACGTCACAGGTGCGGCCGACGTCCTTTGTAGCTCCAACCCCTCCCCTCTCGACCGTCATCAATAGTTGTGCCGTTTGGAACGCACGTCGCATGTTAATGCGTCCCATCAGCCTCAATGGACACAGCGCCATCTAGCAACTTTCCCCCTAACTTTCTTTGGCCTGGTTGGCTGAGCTACCTTTCTACCACCATCTAGTGGGCTTTTTTTTATATTGCACCTATACCTATAAATATCAATATCAACATAAATTGCAAATTAAAAGCTATGAACTATAAAATACTCAATTTATCATGCATCAATATTCACCTTGATCCTGGCTACTGGTCAGATAAAATCTTCCCAAGATATACAAGTACCCAATGGAACATTATTTTAAACAAAAAGGGGGGAGGAGTGTGTAACACTATATTACCATCAACCTTATTTTCTCCAATCCCTGTCATGCTAATCCACCCTCGTATTGAGGCTGATGTGAGCAGCATGAACCAAGATGTCACCTCTGGTCGTCAAGTAAAATTCCATCATACCACTCAAAGTGCATAGCAAATCAATTTTTTACATCTAAAACATATGTGTGTCCCAAAACTTGGCCTCTGTTCACATACCCAGCCCCTGTGTTCAGGAGCAGGTCTACAGAGGGAGAATAGTGTTGGCCCATCACTTAATTCAATACTTGAGTATGTGCCCCTCCACTACCCCTCTGTGGAATATGTACCTATATTAATGTTGTGCCCCATATTAATCTTGTGTCTACTCAGGCAAACAGAATTCTCAACACTCCAATTACATAATTAACAAGTTAAACTGGGGTTATTCCCATACTTCATTTTCTATATAACTACCTCCAGTGCCTATTATTTCAGATGTCATTGGTAATAAAACAGTTGAGGTCAAATTCTACATTTAGACCCCTCGGGACTAAGGACTGTAACTGATAAATCCATTTGCCCTCAGCCTGTGATATATCTCTAACCAGACTTGATCCTCTCCATTTTTTATTATGTGCCTCCACTCCCATGAATCTCAATCCACTGGGGTCACAATTATGGACCAATCTGAAATGATTTGACACATTGTGTGTCTTTAAGCCCTTATGAATGTTGGCTATATGTTCTCCAATCCTTTTATGGAGTTTTCTTGTGGTCCTTCCCACATATTCCAGATTACAGGGACACCATAATACATATATGACCCCCATGCTATTGCACGTAATACATTGCTTAATGTCTTGTTGCTTGCCGGTGTTCCTGGATTGAATTGTGGACCCCCTTTGGGGTTTGGCCTCCCGACATCCCCTACATCCCCGGCAGGGGAAAAAACCTTTTTGCCCCAAAAGGTCAGTAGACCTACTCTGGGGGGGGGGTTTATGTAGCTGGACACCAGCTGTGACCTCAAATTGGGGGCTTTTCTATATATAAAACTTGGTTTTTCTGGTACTGCTCTGGTTAATGTTCCATCCAACTTCAAAATATTCCAATGCTTTTTGATTATCCGTTCGACTTCCTTATGTTGACCGTTGTAGTCAAACAACATGTCAAATTCTCTATTTTTCTCATTTCCTTTGGTGCGGTTCAGTAGGAGGCTATTTCTATCCATGGAGGCTATGTCTTGAACCTGATCTTGCAATCCCAGTTCATCATAGCCCCTATCTTTAAACCTCTTTATCAATATCTGGCTTTGCTCTTTGTATGTTTCCACTTCAGAACAGTTACGCCTGATCCGCATAAACTGGCCTTTAGGAATGTTATCCAGCCATTTTTTATGATGGCAGCTGTTTTTTGGAATATAACCATTCCTATCTGTAGGTTTAAAGAAGGTTTTTGTATTTAAACTTCTCCCTTCCTTTGTAATTTCCAAATCCAGAAATTCCACTTGTGTTTGATCCTGCTTAAACGTAATGTTTATAGGTCCCCAATGACTGTTGGCTTCTGCACAAAAGGTGTTCAGCTGATCAGCTGGCCCCCTCCAAATAAAGAACAAATCATCGATAAATCTGTTCCAACTGATTATATTTTCTGCCCCGGGTATCTCCAATATTTCATTTTCCCACTTGCCCATATAAATATTAGCGACCGATGGGGCAAACTTGGCCCCCATCGCACATCCCGTTACCTGTAAGTAATACTTGCTCTCATACCAGAAATAGTTGTGACGTAATGCATAGTCTAACAACTGCATGATAAATTGAATTTGCTCTCTTTTTAGTTCTGTTTTTCGTTCAAGGGCCTCTTTGACCGCCTCCATTCCCTCAACGTGCGGGATTACTGTATAGAGGGATGTAACATCCCCTGTTACTAAAATATCAGTACTCTTTATCTCCAACTGCTGTATTTTTTGTAAAAGATGTTTTGTGTCTTTAAGGAGATAGGGTAAGGAACTTACGGCTTTCTGTAGGAAGATGTCTATATACTCCCCTGTCCTTTGTGTAAGGGACCCCACCCCACTGACAATGGGTCTACCAGGGGGGTTTTCCATATTCTTATGAATCTTCGGATTATAATATATGACCGGTATCCGGGGGTTTGTGGGCAGTAGGTAATATAATTCACTGGTTGAGATGATAGTATCTTTTTCACCTTGTACTAATATATCTTTTAATTCTTTCTTGTATTGCACCGTAGGATTCTTAGTTAGTGTTTTATACGTATCTTTATCCCTCAGAAGTCTATTCATCTCAGCCGTATATTGTTGCCTATTAAGCACTACTAGCCCACCCCCCTTGTCAGCAGGTTTTAAAATTAGGTCTTTATTCTCGACCAATTCTGCTATTTGCTTGTTGATGAATTTGCTGTTTTTTTGTGCTTTAACATCCAATCTATCCAGATCTTGCAAGACTGCTTTTTTGAAGGTCTCAATGGTACCCTCTTTGGAGCAGTCCTGTGGATTAAATAGTGACCTGTTCTTTAGGCCAGTATGCACATAATTCTGGGGGGTAGAATTAATTTTAGTTGTTGGTCCCCCTTTGTTGAGGAAATACTTTTTTTGATTCAATCTTCTGATATATTGAGTATGAACATAATCGTTTTATTCTGGAACTTTTGTCATTTATCCTGAACAATAATGTGTTCCTATTTGATGGCTCCCATTACCTCCAGGTGCAGGGGGCGGCGATGGGCACAACGTGTGCTCCGTCGTTCGCCAACCTGTACCTGGGGGACTGGGAGCGTTGCCTGTTTGGCAGCGACAGTTTGGTCATGCACCTGTGCCACATAGTCTCGTGGCACAGGTACATAGACGACATTTTGATGTTCTGGACGGGGGGCAGAGAACTCCTCGATGAATTTGTACTGAGGCTTAATGGGAACGAATTGAATCTGAGATTCACTATGAACTGTGACTCGACCTCGGTGCCTTTCCTGGACCTAAGGGTCAGTGTAAACATGGACGGGTATATCTTTACACAATTATTTCGTAAAGAAACAGCAACCAACTCTTTCTTAAGAGCAGAAAGCCAACACCCCAAACATACTATACGCGGGATCCCGATTGGGCAGTATCTAAGAATCCGCAGAAACTGCTCTAAAGATTCAGACTTTGAAAAGGAGGCTAAAGCCTTACGTGCACGCTTCCTTGAAAGGGGATATAAAGACAAATGGCTAAAGAAAGCATATAAACGCGCCAAAGCAACAGACAGATTAACGCTGTTGGGTCAATCAGATAGGAAGCAGATGAAAAACGAGGATGACAAGAAAGTACGCCTGGTCACTAGATACTGCGACCAGGAAAATCAAATTCATAAGATTTTAAGTCGTCATTGGCATATACTTTGCACTGATCCGTCGGTCCAGGAATTTGTACCTCCCAGACCCCTAGTGACCTACAAACGCTCTAGAACCCTGAGGGACTCTTTGACTACTAGCCACTTCCGCTCCAGAGCAGCCTCCAAGCACTGTACGGTGTTGGGGACTTATAGCTGTGGGGGGTGTGTGTACTGTAGATATCTACAAGTGGGGGGTGAGGTTGCACTCCCCAACGGACGCACCTGGAAACTAAGGCATTTTGTGAACTGCAACACCATCTGCGTTATTTTCCTGCTGACATGCAGATGTGGATGCTTCTATATAGGTAAAACGTATAGGGCGTTCAAAGAACGCATTAAGGAACACATTGGTGATATTGGGGGGTGCAACTTTAAATCCCCCATTTCGAGACACATTAATCTGACACATGGTGGGGACTCCAGCTTTGTCCACTTCGTGGGTTTGGATAGAGTGCATCCACATGAAAGGGGGGGCAATGTCGACAAAATCCTTTTGCAGATGGAATTGAGGTGGATTTTTACTCTGGACGCCACCAGAGGCAAGGGCCTGAATGATGCAGTCCATTATGGAGCCTTTCTTCCCGTATAGTAAGCCTCTTTTTGGGCTTGATTCCGTACATTCCCCCTCATCTCCCTCTCCGGTCTTCTCCTCTCTTTTTCACCTGCTTGCATATCTCTTCTGTTCTTTGCTTTTCTCTCCCTTCCCTCTTTTCCTTTTTCTTTCCCCCACTCTTCTCTTCCCCTACTCCCTTCCTTATCTTCCCTCCCCCCCTTTCCCCCCCCCCCTGTTTTCCTTCCACCTTTCTTCCCTGTCCCCCCCTTTTCCCCTCTCCCTCCCCCCCCCCTTTTCCCCTTTTTCCCGCCCCCTCCTTCCTTCCCCATTCCTCCCTCCCCCCCCCCCCCCCATTCCTTCCTATTCCTCTTCCTTCTTTTCATTTCTATCACCTTTTTCTCCTTTTCTCACCTGTTTTCACGGCTCACCCTTCCTTTTTAGTAGTTTGTTTGGATCCCAGTATGGAACTATCCATTATGATTTTTCATAGAGTATTATTGTATCGTTGGGGCTTTTCCCTAAGTTTATGTTCATGCTCTTGCATGAAACATGAAGATATTTCATACAATCATATATTTTTCATATTTTTCTTATTTTTCTTTTTTGTACAATGTGGGTAGGGCTCGCTCTGCTATATATATATTTTCTGAGGTAATAGATTTTGGATACATATAGAGGAAAGCTATATAAGATTTTGTGCTTCGGCTTGAATAGGAGTCTAATGATGTCTTGTATAGTATAACAATATTGTGATATATGTGCCACCTCGAGGCTCTGGGTCTCCTGCGGCAGCGCCCCTCTCCCTACAGTCAGTGGGACGCCTCCTGTTTGCGTCCCACTATGGAGCGCATGACGCGCACACCTCCGCCGCTATGCGCGGCGTGCGGTGGGCGGAACTCGGCGCTCACGCTGGGCCTCTTCCATTGGCTGCGGCGGTTGAGAGGGAGGTGGGCGTTCCCCGGCTGGACTCCTTGAACACTCGCGTTATGGCGCTCGCAATACTCAGACGCTAATCTCCGAAGAGGCTGTCAGTTAGACAGCGAAACATGTCAGATGTATAGCGTCTGACGCCATCTGCCACAACCTCTAACCACCTATCAGGACCACCAGGAGCCCGGAACCCGCAATTCTACCTCCATCTCAGCAATTCATCTTCATTTACATCTTACCCGCACATCAAGCGGTGTGGTAACTATGAACTCATGAACTCATTACTCAGTGTCTTTGTTGCTGGCTGCACCCTATTCATTGCTTGTGGCTGTTGACGGTTTAATACGCAATAGCTTTGCATACAACAACTTTGAAGGCTTGCTGGACTGCCATTCTGAGTATAGCTGCGGCTGCCTTCTACACCACGCTTGCATGGCTTTACATCTCTGCTTTGCTACAGCTGATTCTTTGAATATACATGTTCCATGCTTCATATCCTAAGCTACAGGTTGACGTACAGCATACAATAATCACTGAAGATGTCCATGTGACTTCGAGGACTGCGATTGAGTCCAATCAATTTATCTTAATGATGGTGATAGATGGTTCTATATGACTGCGATTGAGTCAACTGGATTATACAGCTTCTATCTAGAACTACATTCCGTTCATTAGTGGCTCTGGATGTGTCCGGTTTTATATCTTTTCGGAGGACTGCAGCCTCCAAAAGATTCAAATATGGTTGTGGGAGATTTGGCTTTTTTCAGGGTTTTTGTACCCCGGTTTTAACTTTGTCTATGTAGTGTGTGTTTTCTATGTTCTAATTGTGTGTATATGTGGTTTTGTATACCAATTTTTTCTATATTAAAATATTCTGGCATGCACCCAAGAGTCAGTTGTTCCCCTATATAACCCTGTAACAAAGAAATATTTTTCTTTAAAGGTTATTATATGGTTGCTTATCTTTTAGAGCAGAGAGGAAGTTCTGAGTTCAGGTCCGCTTTATATACTCTTGTTTGTCTGTTATGCATGCTGTGCCCCACGTTTGTTTACATACTTGAAACAAGAGACCCTGGGCCATATGAAATTCACCTTTTCTCCTGAGTTTTCTCCTAGGTGATATTTTCACAACTTGTTATAAAATGCCTTTTAAGCCCCCAGCAAGCAAAAAATTACACAAAATAATTTTAACAGTACTTTATCTACTACTTTTTGATACTTTTTCATTTGCAAAATGCTGAAAAGTTATTTTAAAGAGAAGATGAAAAATTATCACCTAGGAGAAAACTTAGGAGAAAAATTGAATTGCATATGGGCCCATATATCAAAGATTACACAGAATCTACGTGAGGGGGGTTGTGGCTGAGCCCTAATGCCCCTTTTAAATGGGCGGGCTTAATGCCTAGTTATCTATAAAACAGCGCTATGCAGATGTCGCACTGCAATATAGTGGCTTGTAGTTTCACATCTGGCCATCCTTCACTGGCCCTCCACATTTTTCCATGGCTCTGAGGGCTGTGGAGAATGTGGAGTGTCATGAATGATATCTTTTTTTACCTCATGCTAGGTATGCAAACACATAATGAGGCCGGAAGTGTGGCCTTCTTGTACTGTGCATGGAGCAACGCACATACACTTCATTCTGTTTTATGTAGAGAATGTCGCTTTCATAGCAATGTTAAGTAAACAGAGATATGACACAATAGGAATACGTGAAAATTAGTCAGAGTTTCTATGTGGTATTTGATGCAGACAGTTTACATTGCAATTCATATTTTTTCCCAGTTTCACATATTTGTTCAAGATTAAGTAAGGTCAAAGGGAATCTCTTTTCTAGATATGATTGTATTTGTAAAATAGTGAAAATGTTTGCCTGTTCCAAACAACCCTAAAGGTGTGTACACAATTTCAATATTTGTCAGCCATCAGGCTCAAGCTTGGCCCTGCAGGCGACACACCGTTGGAACAAGTCAGGGGCGTAGCTAGTAGTCAGAGGGCCACGCAGAAATTTTTGTGTTCCTCCCCCCTCCACCCCAACAAATTATCACATGATGAAAGAGAGCATTGTAGTCATGGAGACGGTATATCACTGGTGGAACCTGGAGATGCGAGTCACTTCTCTCTTACATTCCGCTGGTGGCTGGCGCGTCTCTGCATGGGGGAAAGGGGGTTCACATCTACCTACCTACTGTATATTGCAGTTCAAGGGGTCTGCTGCAGGTCTCCATGAGTCCCCTGGCCATACACATGGGCCTCCCTTGGCTTTGGGCCCTGTAGCAGCCGTAATGGCTGCTATGGTGATCCCTATGCCACTGGAACAAGTGCTATGATCTGCTATGATCCAGATGAGGGTGGTTTCACCATCTAAGGGCACATTGGTTTTATTAAAGAGACACTGAAGCGGAAAAAAATATATGATACAATGATTGGTATGTGTAGTACAGCTAAGAAATAAAACATTAGGAGCAGAGACATAAGTCTAATATTGTTTCCACTACAGGAAGAGTTAAGAAACTCCAGTTGTTATCTATGCAAATGAGCCATCGAGCTCCATGACTTACAAAGTCGCAGAGAGCTCTGTCTTCTAAAGCTTGTTATCTCACGTGTCAGTCAGTGTATTGTTTCTTTTATGCAGAGGACAGTTCAAAAGTTTACTAGCCTGCTCTGTGCAATCATTTAGAATGCTGAGTAGTGTGTAAACTGCAAATATTAGTGAATGATGCAATGTTATAACAAAACACTATATAACTGCTGTTTTTGCAGGATTACGTGTGCCTTGGAAAAGCACTTACCGTAGACACCAATGTCCCAAAACATGCAATGTTTGCAACATGTCCACTCATTTACTTTTCACAACTGAACTAAGGCTGCTATATATATATATATATATATATATATATATATATATATATATATATATATATATATATATATATATATATATATAGAAAAGTCCAGATAAAATGTACTTATTTTGCTTTGAATATTATTTAATTTTTTTCTTTTATTTATTTGTATTCTTTGTATGTTTGGAATATAAATCAGTCAGTTTGGCAACTTTAGCTGAATTGTTATCTAAGCTCCTCAGAAGCACCTACAGATAAGATGACAGTCCACTGATCCAGCAATTTCTGTGATTATCCCAATACCTTTGTTTGGGGGTGGAGGGGAATAGTAATTGAATAGACCTGGGAGTGGCTTCCTCCTCCTTGCCATTGAAGGATTATGAACACTCAACCAAGTCATGCAATTATGTTAATAGGCCTGGAGGCCAAAGATCCTCGTGGGTGATAGGCCATCCCTTGGTGTGTGGATTTCTAAAGAAATGTACTGTATATCATTACACTGTGCCCAAACATACATTTTTTGTCTACAATACACTACGCTGGCCTACTCTAACCTGGTGCTGGTCAAGCTAAAGGTGGCCACACACGATACAATAAAATGATCCCATTTTACAGTAATTTGATTAACACGATCGGATCTCCCGAAAGAATCAAACGCTTTTTTTTCATTTGACTGAAAAAAAGATCAGATTTCCTGTTTCCTTCAATTTTTATCGTTCTGGAATGCCAGATATTTTTCTTCAATCTTTGTAAAGATTTAATGTTGTGTGTTAGATTGTGAATTTATTAATATACACAACCTAGCAATTTTGTCAGAGTTTCCAATCATTTTTATCATAATTGGGGGAAAATTTAAGTGTGTGGTACATTGGTCATATTTTTGAAATGTTACAATCAGTCAGAAAAATTGAATGCAATTCTTAAATTGAACAGATATTTTAAAAATTGTATGGTGTGTGGCCACATTAATATCCCTGCTCTAGGGGTTGGGATGCCTGTTGCAGTATTTGTGCCCTACACTAATCCTACCTCTCTCGCTCTAATTGGTGGCAACAACCAACGTTGCCTAATATAGTGTTGGGTGTAGTGGTGGGCCTTATCTAATCCTAATCTCATCTGTATGGTGAGCCCTATGCTACAGTCCATGTGATGGGGCAGGGGGGTCAGTCTGGGTATATCACTATAAATTGGGTCAGTGTGTATGCCTTGAGATCAGTCCGAGACAGTGTCAGTTAGTAAGAGTATGTGTCAGGGTTTCAATTTTGCATGGACCAGTAAGATCCAGTGTTGAGTAACCAGTTCACTTTTAGTTTATACCCAAGAAAACCTCCAATTATTACTATTATTATGTACAGTTTTGATCTAGTGCTGACACCTTCAGCCTATGTATACTTTCATGATGGGACCTTTTACAGAGCCATATTAATCCATGCCATGCACTGATGAGGATCAACCAATTCGAAACAGTCTGTATGCATGTTGGATTAGTTTGGCTCTGTAATATGAACAGTTAACACATCATTGCATTCCAGCGGATCTGGAGGTGTGGTTAGCTATCAGGGACAACAAAGAGATTATATGTTCAGCTGTGATGCATTGTGGGACACCTCAGAGCTCACTCCAACCTGAATAATTGCAAATACCTTCTGTTTTAAAAAGGCAAATTTCTGTTTTGCATAGTGTTTTAGTAAGGAGGCCTTTTGATCTTTTTCAGCCCCTTACACACTCCTAGGAGTTCTGGCTCACCATGAACTTGCTGGGCAATCTGTAACTAAGGAACTAACAAAGACAGTTGTTCATAAACAATTATTAATATTCCTTTTACTGTAATTTCACATTATTTCCTTGTTATTCACAATTTTTTTTCAGTTAAGACACTGCCAGCGATAGATGAAGATGGGGAGCACAGTTCCATGGACTGACAGAAGATCCTGCTCGCCATGACAGAAAAGTTGCTGCTCTGCCGAAGACTGCAGGGGCCCTGGGGAGCACAGTTAAGTTGGAGTGACACCTGGGGATGCCTGGCAGCCAGCTCTGGGGCCCTGGGGCAATTGCCCAAGTTGCCCTTATGGTAGCGTCGGCCATGGTGGCTACAAATGCTGCCATACAGCTGCATTAATTTGCACCCAAAATGTACTTGGTGGCTGGCAGATGAGAGCCTGAACTGCCTGACAAGTGTACAGCTCATCCTCCCGTGTGACAGAGGCATGACCAGTGGCGTAGCAATAGGGCATGCAGAGGCTGCGATCATACCGGGCCCTGGAATAAAAATACCTAATAGGGGCCCTCCTTCATCCTTCTTATTAGCTTTTCATTGGTGCTATGCAGGTAATGGACACCTCTATATGTGCATTGAATAGTAGTAATGCTCAACACACTGTTTATTTAGTCTGATTACACCTCTCTGACACTGCAGCTGTCCTTGGTAGGTTTTGGGCCTCCATATCAATACAGTGGTTGAGGCTTGGGGCCCCAGTATGGGTTTTACATGCAGCCCCAACTACTGTATTGATATGGAGGCCCAAAACCTACCAAGGACAGCTGCAGTCCTTTGTTACACCACTGGGCCTGACTGCTGTTTCTGTTAGCACACTTGTTCTGTCTCATGGGCAGCCATATATACCCCATCGTCAGTATCAGTGTTTCATGTAAAATAAAAAGAGTGCCCAAATCCACTGCAAGGTAACATTCTGTAAGTTTAAACAAGACCCCAATATTCTTCTAATCACCTGTTTAACGGATACCATAAACAGTGGAACAGTGGATTGTGTACTCTTCAGAAGATGGGGCCCTCAGAATGTAGCTGCTTGCCCATTAGTTGATTGTCTGTCCTGTCTCGGTAACTTTTCTGTGTTTGAGAAGGGTATAAGGCTGAACAACCATGTTGTTGGCAGCTGGGAGACCCCTGGAAGTTCTCAGAATAACTTTGATAAACAGAGATTAGAAATGTTACAGACTAGGCTGTTTTCATCAAAGGGCTTTCATATAATTTTTACATGCTCAATCACAGGAAGCCAAACAGACAAGACCCCCTACCTATTTGGCTTCCTACAATTCATCGGTAATACAAATGAATGCAAATAAATACACATAAATTAAGCAACAGCTCACTTTGTAGTTTGAAAACCACAATGCTTTTTTTGTTCTGCTTGCATAGCAACGTAACATGTGCTTGCATTCTTCACTTTGTTGTCTAACCAAAATGCTAGTAATGTGTACATAGCTGCCCTTACATGGTACTACTGAAAGTTTAACAGGAAGTCCACCACTGACTGCGTGCAAAACCTCTGATATGTGATAGTGTACACCGAGCAACCACAACATTAACTGTTTCCAATCCTATGTTGGACTGTTTTCCTCCATTTGACCAATGTTGGTCACGGCCTGACATAGGAAAACTGCCTGTTACTACCCTTACATGGTACTACTGACTGCACCACTGACTGCGTGAAAATCTCTGATATATGATAATAGATAGTATATGATAGTATACACAGCATTAACCCTTTACAATCATATGTGGGACTGTTTTCCTCCATAGAACCAATGTTGGACAAGAGCCATCATAGGAAAACTGCCTGTTGCTGGATGGCACTGTTGCCACTGAAAATCCGGTACAGCAGTTGTCCAACACTCTGATTGCTGTGCCCCCCCCACTGCAGTACCAAATAATATAAATATTACATGGGTATATTTGGCCTGATCACTATGGGCACCATTGCTGGATCTAGTTTGGCACAACGTCATCCTATGGGGATCAAAGTGTTGGACAAACTATGACACTTTGAAGCTCTACTGCAGCACCGCATAATAATGAAGTTACACTGGCATCCGTGCAAGGGGGTGGAGCTACAGTACACGAGCTGGTTCTGGCCCGGCCTCCAACACTAACGCCGCCTCTGGTGCGAGGAGGTACAGACCCTCCAGATCTCTGCTGCTACAAATCCTGATCACCCCCCCCCTCCCCTTCCCCCAACACTGGAAAAAAAATTAAAGTGGACCTAAACTCTTGCACAGGACAGAAGGAGAGAGAGTTTAGCCTGTCTAATTCCCCTCATTTATGTCTAATCACAGGTTGTAATCTCCTCTGTGTCACCTGACTGCCATGGCAGATAAGGCAGATAAGTTTATTTGAAAGCACAGGACGTTAACAATATGTCTGCTTCGATAAAAGCGGGTAGTAGAAACCGTTCAGATTTATTGCAGGATTTGTATCAGATGTAACAAAGAAATGTTTTTCTTTAAAGATCATTATGCTGTTCCTTATCTTTTAGAGCAGAGAGGAAGTTGTAAGTTCAGGTCCGCTTTAAGTGCTTGGGGGCTGTGGGGGATCAGGAAAAAGGACTGGAAATGGTTGAAACAAGTGAAGGGAATGATATCAATTATTTCAGCACAATGAAAGCTTCCACGGGGTGCCACATATTAAAGTGTACCAGAGACAAACATAAAAGATTTATACATCCCTGGGGCTTCCTCCAGCCCAACCGCACGGATCACTCCCACGCCGCTGTCCTCAACATTCTCTATCGCTGGTACCGGGTCTTGTAACTGCGACCAGTCGCAGCCAGTCTGAGCATATGCAGTGCGCTCCATGTCTCTCCTGCGGAGAATAGTACTGCGCCTGCAAACCCTTCTGAATTTTCTGTATTTTCACATAAATATAGCCCAAAACTCTTCTATTTTTTCTGAAAGCTTTAAAGTATACCTGAAATGGGCTGGATAGAAAAATTATGCATACCTGGGGCTTCCTCCAGCCCCCTCCAAAATAAAATTGGATCAATTTATTGCATGGTGTGTGGCCAACTTTAGGCTAGCTAGGTGAGTTGGACAAGGATGAAAAGTGCTAGAGGAGCCCAATAAACAGGCATCAGAAGAACCCTCCCCTCCGTGATAAAATGCCAAGTGTATCGGCGATTCGGCGCCTCAGTCACATGTATGTGACATTAGGGGTCCTAGTAACAGTTACAGTAACTGAAAATTGGGCAAATACTTTGACGTATGCGTCCAAACATTTTAAAAAAACGTTATAATGTGCATTGGTAAAATCTTGGTTGGCTCATGTTTACTGCACAGCAGAAATAATGTTACAAAAATCTAAAAAGTACATTGTAAACTAGAAACAAAGCTTGTGAAGAAATTAGAATAATTGGCCACTCATTCTAACATCTAAATATTCAAAGTCACCAATTTTCTGTTACTGTATATGCACTATTTTCCGGATGTAAGCCAAGTTATTTTTATCCTTGTTGTCACCTGTCACTGTGTTGCGTAGCACATATACTGCACTACAAACAGTGCTCAGAGACGGCCTTCTGACCAAGTATGGTCTCAGCGTAATAACAGAAACCAATTGGAATCACAGAAATTTCCCCATGGGGCGAGGTTGGGAAAGTGTGACATCAGCACCATGTGACTGATGAGAGAGGAAAGAATGCAGTGTCATGTGATACCTGAGAACAGGGTGTGTCACACTGAGCGGTGTGTCATCTGCCACGCTTAGGTGAAAACAGGCTAATGTTGATGGGAAACAAGGATGAGACTTCAAGGAGAGAAACCAATTTTCAGTTTCACTGTTATTGATGGCTATCTCATAGCAGTGAACCATGCATAGCTGAGATATACCTATATCATTATCACATGCCATATGCTGTCTGTGTTACGTCATTGTATCAGCTGGATACATTGATATGTGTATGGCCTTTGTACAGAATATACAGAGACAACAGAAGTACTTTCTTTTCCTGCTTGTTATGTCATTTCTTCATATGGTCACATGTAAAATGTTTCCCTTTTAATTTGCCTGAACAGTCATCTGTATAAAGGTAAAAGATAAACCTGAACACCTTTAAGAAATTAAAGGGAACCTGAAGTGAGAGGAATACGGAGGCTGTTATATTTATTTTCTTTTAAGATATACCAGTTGCCTGGCAGCCCTGCTGATCGTCTGCCTCTAATACCTTTAGCCATAGACCCAGAACAAGCATGCAGCAGATCAGGTGTTTCTGACGTTATTGTCATTATTGTTAATAATATAGCTGCATGCTTGTTTCTGGTGTGAATCAGACATTACTGCTGCCTAATAGATCAGCAGGGCTGCCTGGCAACTGGTATTGTTTAAAAGAAAAAAAAATGGCAGCTTCCATATTCTTCTCACTTCAGTTGTCCTTTAAGAAATCTCTATAAAGGTGGCCATATACAATATAATCACAACAATCAATTTTCATTTTTCCAATAAAAATTATTGATTGTATACAAAACTAAAAAGATTTTTTTGATTGAGAAAAAAATCGATTTTTCCTTAAAAAAAAAATCTGATTGGATGTATTGGATAAATCAGATAAAAAAATTCAATCAAGCAGGAAAAATGTATAAAGAAAAAATAAAAAAATTCTTTGGTTGGAAAACAACCTAAAAAAATTTCAACCAGAGAAATGTTCATCCTTTTCTTTCTTTCTCTCTTTCCTCCCTAATCCTCCCTGCAATTTGCTCTCTCCTTTAAAATCTATCTTGATCATTTTTTACTGAAATGAACGCTGAAAGGACAACTGTAGTGAGAGATATATGGAGGCTGCCATATTTATTTCTTTTTAAACAATACCAGTTGCCTGGCAGCCCTGTTGATGTATTTACCTGTAGCGGGGTCTGAACACCAGAACTACAGTACCAACATAAATACATTAAATATCTTGGAATAAACCTCCCCAAAACCCTAATAATTTATATGACGCTAATTATCCAGCTATGTACAGAAAATTGGTGTCAGATTTGGAAACCTGGAATGATTTTCCTCTTTCTATGCTTGGAAGAGTTATAGCTGTTAAAATGACCCTCCTTCCTAGACTGTTATACCTCTTTAGAGTTCTACCTACCTCAATTAAAAAAGGTGCCCTTCACAAATTACAACATCAAATTCAGCAATTCATATGGAGAAAACGAAAACCCAGAATCAAATATGACACTCTAGCAAGAACAAAGGATATGGGAGGTCTTAATGCACCCATATTATGGAATTATTTTAAAGCTGCCCAGCTAACACAATTAGCAGCTGTTAATGCAAATACTCATGCTCCTCTATGGGTTAGCATTGAAAATAAACTACTTAAACCTCTCTCTATGCATGGGATTATGTGGGCTAAAAAGATACCAATTAATACAATCAGGAGACTCTCTCCTATATCAGCGAATTCCCTTGGCCTTTGGTCTAAATCAGGGGTCTCAAACTCGCGGCCCGCGGGCCATTTGCGGCCCTCGATACAATATTTTGTGGCCCTCGCAGGCAAAAGCTTCCTTGTAGTTCGCTTCAGTGCTCCCAAGTAATCTGCATCCCCGCCGCTAGACGAGGACTGCAGAGCCCCCAAATCGCCCGGGGGACAATCCGCCGGCATTTACTGGAAGGGGCAGAGCTTTCAGCTCTGCCCCTCCTGACGTCAATCACCGCACGGATCGCCGCCTCTCCCCGCCCCTCTCTGTGAAGGAAGAGTGAGAGGGGCGGGCAGAGGTGGCGATGCGCCACGATTGTGAAATTCCTTATGCGGCCCAGCCTCATCCTGACTTTGCCTCCTGCGGCCCCCAGGTAAATTGAGTTTGAGACCCCTGGTCTAAATGTAGATACCAACACAGATTACAGTCCCCCACCTCATTTATGACACAACTTTTGAGGAATCCAGACTTCCCTTCGGGCCTTGACACAGCTGATTATGGATGGTGGGTTGAAAAACGATTGCTAACACTGGGTAAATTCCTTTCATCTTTCAAACTTATATCCCAACATCAATTCCATGCTGAATATAATCCTCCTAAGAAAGAATCTGATAGACTAAATATAATATTTCAATTTCTCGAATCTTTGGATGAGAACCGTAATGTCCTTGCTTACCTCCCATTTGAAGCCAGATGCAAAAATTATCCTTTATGCCGGGCATACACGGCTAGATTATGCGTCGGATGCCGGGGCGTCCCCGATCGTCCCCGCGGCCGCCCGGATCGATTTCCGCTCGTCCCCGCGGACACTTCTTATCTCCTGTTCATTTTCTTCCATTGTCCGCCCGCGGGTATCGAGCGGGGAATCAATCCGCGCGGTAATCGGACCTGTCGGAAATTATCAATCGAGCCATCAGCGGCTCGATTGATAAAAAAAAAAAAGAGCCGTGTATGGCTGGCATTAGAAATAGTCTTGATATCAGAACTATATGCTATTATTAACCTAACCACGATTTATCAGTTGAAAAATTGAATATCCAGACTAAATGGGAAGAAGAATGTGGAGTATCCATGTCAGATGGCAAATGGGCACATTGCTGCTCTACATTAACTAGAAATAGTTTATTTTTCTCCTCCATTGAAACATCCCTTAAAATTTTACATAGAGTCTATTACACCCCATCTGGTCTGCACCTTTTCTTTCCTCAACAATCAGATCTTTGCTTCCGCAACTGCCAAATGAGAGGTTCTACATGGCATACATGGTGGGCTTGCCATAAGGTACAAAGATTATGGGAACAAATATGGAGAGAAAATTGTTTGATGTTGGGTATCTCTTTTCCCCTAGATCCCACAGTAGCACTATTGGGAAATAGGCCACCGTCAGTTAATATGGCAACACATAAGCTGATTCAATATATAATGGCACAAGCCAAACGCCATATAGCCTCACATTGGAAAACTCAGATTCTTTCCTCAGAGATGGTTTTTAAACAACTAAATGACACAATGCTCTCTGAACATATCTTGTCAAAGATAAGAGATACCACAGAGAACTTCTTTAAAATATGGTTGCCTTGGATAGATTGGCAAAACAATGAAGGGCTCTCTTATATCCTACACACCTTCTGATTATATTGGTCTCTGGAATTCCTGATAGATGATTATTTGGTCTCTAAAATGATGTGGACTATGATTAGTCCCAGGACAGATTGCCTTACTATTTTCCTTTTATTATCATTGAGATGCTGAACAGATCCATACACATCTGAATTTATCATTGATAGATGTACCTTTTCCCCTTCCTCTTTTCCCCCCTCTCTTCCTCCTTTCCTTTATGCCCCACTGGGCGTACCCATTGGCATGTCGTGGGATACCCACTCATGGGTAAACCACTCCCCTCTCCCTTATACTTCCGTTACTCTTTCCTATTTCCCACCCCTTATTATAAATAAAAATGTTGGGTAAAATATGCTATATATTGTTAAGATGAAGATCATATGCTGTTTATTGTTATTATCTATTAAACTATGTAAAATTTGCTTTTCACCTGAGTGGGGTTCACTGAGTTTTTGACAAAATTGTTAATTTTATGCTTGATCTTTATCAATAAACACCCTTGAAACAGAAACAAGCATACAGCTAATCTTGTCAGATCTGACAATAATGTCAGAAACACATGATCTGCATGCTTGTTCGGGGTTTATGGCTAAAAGTATTAGAGGCAGAGGTAAAGGGAACGCAGACTTACTCCTGCATTCCACGCCGGAGGCCCGATCTTCTCTGAATCAGCGCCTGACGCTACTTTCTGTTAAACAGGAAGTAGCGTCGTCGGGGTGCTGATACAGAGAAGAACCTTCCGCGGGAACGCTGAAGTCCGCGTTCCCATTTTCATGCCACCGCTGCTGCTAATCAATGCCGGAGGAGGAACCGCTGATGGGGCTGCCCAAGGGGGTGGCCCCCCTCCCTACCGCTGTGTGTGGGCATCGCTCCCCCCGCATGCACTGTGTTCCCCTCTGGTTCCTGCCCCACAAAATGCCCCTGAGCGGGCCCCCCGCAGCTGCATCCCTTACAGCCCCTATTGTTATGCTCCTGTTCCCTCAAGGACTAGAGCCTTTTATTCAATCCTGCATTTGTGTTCACTGTGATTGGCTCTCAGTAATCACTTGGTAAGGAGCCAATGAAACTGGCTCTTTACGGACAGGAAGACATCCGGCTGTCCCATGACAGCCAAAGCAATGTCCACAGTGAGTAATGTTTTGAAGCCAACTGAATCATGCTATTTAGGGCAGCAGACTGTAGGGGGCAGCATCAGCTCTACACTCTGCTTATCTTTTTTCAGTCTCTCTCTCTCTGCTCTGCTGTTTTCTCTGCTCTGCGGTTTCTGCCTGCCTCATAGAGCACAGAGCTTGGCTGATGTGAGTCTGTGTGTGTTGGCATGCCCCTTAATTAAATATGCACTGCTCTTCGCTAGCCTCCTCTCCATGTGCTGTTCTGCCCTCTGGTCTTCCTGCTGTGTGTGTGTGTGGAATTGGAGCAAATATAATATATATGATCAGGGCCAGTTCTAGACTTTTTGCTGCCTGAGGAAAACTTGTGAAGATGCACAACTCTCGACAATTTCCACCGCATGTTATAGCTGCATATAGCTGCGGTGCAATAAGAAAAATAAATACCCTCAGTATAGGTAGGTAGGTAGCCAGGTATTGGTGCCTCATGTATAGGAAGCCAGGTACAGGTGCCCCCAGTATAGCTAGCCAGGTATAGGTGCCACCAGTATAAGAATCTAGGTATAGGTGCCCCCAGTATAGATAGCCAAGTATAGGTGCCCTCAGTATAGGTAGCCTGGTATAGGTGTCCCCAGTATAGGTTAGCCAGTTATAGGTGCCCCCAGTATAGCTAGCCAGGTATAGGTGCCCCCAGTATAGGTAGCAGGTATAGGTGCCCCCAGTATAGGAAGCAGTTATTGTGCCCCCAGTATAGGTAGCAGTTATAGGTGCCCCCAGTATAGGTAGCAGTTATTGGTGCCCCCAGTATAGGTAGCAGGTAAAGGTGGCTCAGTATAGGTGGCAGTTATAGGTTCCCCCAGTACAGTTAGCAGGTATACGCGCCCCCAGTATAGTTAACAGGTATGGGTGCCCTCAGTATAGGTAGCCTGGTATAGGTGTCCCCAGTATAGGTTAGCCAGTTATAGGTGCCCCCAGTATAGCTAGCCAGGTATAGGTGCCCCCAGTATAGGTAGCAGTTATAGGTGCCCCCAGTATAGGAAGCAGTTATTGTGCCCCCAGTATAGGTATCAGTTATAGGTGCCCCCAGTATAGGTAGCAGTTATTGGTGCCCCCAGTATAGGTAGCAGGTAAAGGTGGCTCAGTATAGGTGGCAGTTATAGGTTCCCCCAGTACAGTTAGCAGGTATACGCGCCCCCAGTATAGTTAATAGGTATGGGTGCCCTCAGTTTAGGTAGCAGGTATAGGTGCCGCTGCAGAAAGTGTGGCCGACATCATTCCTTCCCCTCTTTATAGGCCAACCTCCAGCCCCCCGTGCAGAGCTGGCACAGCTGTACAGGTTGTAACTCATCTGCTTCATGGGATGTGTCCCCTCCAGCAGCTGTCTCCTTTCTGGCCGCCTGATCTCTGTATGACGCCCGTAATCATGCGTCATGCAGGTAACAGAAAAGAGACGGCTGCTGGCAGGGACACATCACATGGCGCGAGCGTGCAGGTGAGTTAATTACAACTCGCACCGCTGTGCCAGCTCTGCAGGAGGGCAGGAGGGGGGCCCATGGAAAGGAAGGGAGGAATGATGTCCCCACTTCTCCCAGAAACCCCATCTCCGCAGAAGGGAAATAAGCGGTGGCCAGGGAGGAAGGGCGGTGGGATGTCGCCCTGACGCAGAATGCCACCTGAGGAAGAGGCGTCACCTGGCGTCATGGGTGGTCCAGGGCTACATGTTCTATCTATTAGAGGTAGGGGGCTGCAAGTGTGGCGCAGAATCTTCCATCCGCAGTCCCGAGACAGTTAAACTCTCAGTTTTAGTGACTCTAGTTCTGCTTTCGTGAGTAGACAAGCCTTAGTTTTGCAGTCTCTGCCATTAGCTCAAGGAGAACCTGTTTGTTAATATACAAAGTACACCAGCCCTCCTTTGTGTACTTGGCCACACCTGGCGGAGCAATAATATTTACATATTGGCGCCACTGTTGGCCCCATCTTGTTGTGGGGTCAGGAGGGTTGCCTCCATCTGGTGCAGACAGTGCAGCTGCAACACTAAAACGATCTTCTGTAATATAATCCTGCCACAAACAATGACAATGTGTTTATTTATTTGTGGAAACTGTCTTCGCTTTCCTCCATCACACACGTCATTGCAACGTACCACCTCCTTTCTCTTTCAGAGAAACTGAAGCGCCAGGAGAAGAGGCAGCCAAATACAGTATCTCATAATGTGCTGTATCAGGAACTGCTTGTCCTCATTCCGGCTGCGTGTTATCATTTCATGATGTAGGAGAGGCTTCGTGAGTCACCTTGTACCTAAAACAGTGCTAACAGCGCCTCATAGCGAGCGCTTCTTATATCAACATCATAAATGCTATAAACAGAGGTGAAAGGGAACACAGAAACTAATGAATGCTGCCCACAGACATCCTGCTTTTATTCAGATATAATGGCACAGATTTCACCGCCCCATGTCATTGCATTTGTGTCCAGAATGGTTATTATTTTTATTATTAGTGTGTATTTGCATAGTAAATGTGTAATAAAATAAAGAAATAGTCAGAGAGAGGGAAGGCTCTATGACATCAGGGGCTTGATTCATTAAGCCCATCGCGCTGTAAGGCCCAGTGCACACCAAAAACCTCTAGCAGATCTGCAAAACGCTAGAGGTTTTTGAAGCAGGTTTCAGAGCGATTCTAGGCATGTTTATGTTTAGAGACATTTTCTAACCATGCCTAGCGTTTTTTGGAGCATTTTTGTGTAGCAGATTACAAATATTGTTACAGTAAAAGCTGTTACTGAACAGCTTCTGTAACAAAAACGCCTGGAAAACCTCGTGCTGTTACAACGTGATGGGCTTAGTGAAACAAGCCCCCGATGTCACTGAGCCTTCCGTACTTCCTCGCTGGCCACATTTCAGCACTGTCCCCCATTTGAATTTGCTGAGTCCCCAATATCTGGCACCGGCGGAGAATGCCTGATGCCGGATACATGTGCTTCCTGGTTGCTTGAGTAACCGGCTAAGAAAGACACAAACCTCCCCACCCAAAAAAATACGTAGAGCAGCTGGCAAACCCAGACCCCAACCCATGAGCAATCCGCTGGACAGACCTACTCACCCCTAGCAACGCCGATCCCCCCCTGCCGATCTCATTGCCCCGCCCCATCCAGCTGTGTGATGACATGCGCATGACACTCACCCCCCCCCCCCCCCCTGTTGCCCCTCACACAGAAATACAGCGCATCGTCAGCTACACAGCTGACAGGGGAGTGTGTAGCCCAGCCCAGCAATGTTGCCCAAGGGGATCAGCTCCTGTTCCCCGACACGCAACGTCCATTGGAAGTGAGTACATGGCCAGTCTAGTCATTCACTACAAGATTATTTATCAGATAAATCTACCTAATACAGCAGTCCCAATTTGTTAGCAGTTACATGGTTATCAATCTGCTACTGAACGTATTAATCACTTATAGACATCAGAATGTAGATCAAACTACGTGCCACTCTCTATTCTTGCCTCCCAAAGACTCTTAATCTAGTGTAATGAGAACTGGGACATGCATACCAAGGATTCAGTGATGATTCACATAAACACAGGGTTACCAATAAAGTGCAGATATACACTCTGGGCAAATGATTACATAACAAATGCTTTGCCCAGTTTCATGATGTGTTTAATTTACTGTTTTAGGAGTGGAAAAACGACATATTTTGTCTCACATCTAACAACAAGCATGCAGGGTACAGGAGGAACACTAAACATTAGCAGTTTTACTGTGCCTGTGTCATATCATTTTAAATGTTGGCAGATACCTTCAGTATTCACAAAGCATTTAGTATACTGAAATTACGTTATAAATAGCACCTCATATACATATGATGTAAGAAGTGTAAAACGAAGGACAAAGTCTTCAAAATGATATAAATAGCGGCCTACTTTTCCACCATGAGATTACCCAGGGCATAACTTCATCCATTCACCTTCCTGTATTACAGCACACCTGGATAGGCCCTCAAAATTGAGTTTTTAATCACCTTGGGCTTCTTCCAGCCTCCATACTCTGTCAGGTCCCTTGGTCTCCTCTGGGTCCCCTGGGTTGTGCCACTGCCCACTCTGAAAAACCAGCGAACAGAGCATAGCCGGCCTTTGACCTGAGCGACCGGAGCGGTCGCTCAGGGCACTGGCTTCCAAGGGGGGAGCCTATAGCTGGTTACCTATACTGAGGGCACCAACACCTGGCTACCTATACTGGGGGCACCTATGCTTGGCTACCTATGGGGGCGATAGAGACCTTCAACTGACTTCCTATACTGGGGGCACCTATGATTGACAACCTATATTGAACGCATCTACACATGAGATCCTATACTGGGGGCACCTATACCTGGCTACCTACCTATACTGAGTCTGAGGGCGTTTGTTTGGGGGGTGGGCGCACTGCGGCTATAACAAGTGGTGCAAACTGTCGGTGCTGTGCTCTAAATGGGTGGGGGGGTGGGGCGGGGGGGGGCGGCTAACTGTCCCACTGATTGTTTTTATTAATATTCCTGAAAGGTTCTAGCCTTCATTTTTAAGTATATTCATCCATGTCGTAGTTATTAATAGTATTTTTCTATTATACATGGGTCTACATGAAAAGGGCGCCGGTAAAAAAGGGCGCCTGGTGGAGCCTATATATACCAACTTCGGCTACAAAAAAGGCGCCTGGTGTAGCCCATATAAACTTCGGCTACAAAAAAGGCGCCTGGTGGAGCCCATATAAAAACTTCGGCTACAAAAAAGACGCCTGGTGTAGCCCATATAAAAACTTCGGCTACAAAAAAGGCGCCTGGTGTAGCCCATATAAAAACTTTGGCTACGAAAAAACTCAGGGATGTGTTGATTACTATTCCCCCTCCAGGTCGCCATGGATAGTGGGGGAATGAAATAATTCGGCTTACAGTGCTTGTAGCCCATATAAAAACTTCGGCTACAAAAATACTCCGGGATGTGTTAATTACTATTCCCCCTCCAGGCCGCCATGGATAGTGGGGGAATGAAATAATTCGGCTTCCAGCACTTGTAGCCCATATAAAAACTTAGGCTAGAAAAAAAAGGCAATAATATGGGCTACAAAGGGGCACCTTACTGTAGCCGAAAACCATGTAGCCGGAAAAAATACGGGCTACAAAAGGGAGCCCGCTTGTAGCCGAAAACCTTGTAGCCGAAAAAATATGGGCTACAAAGGGGAGCCCGCTTGTAGCCTATATCAAAACTCGGGCGCCATTTTCTACACCTTGTAGCCCATATTTCCAGAAATAACATTGATGTCTATGGCGGCGCCCTTTTCATACAGGCAGCTCGGGCGCCCTTTTCAACCGATCCCTTATACATATTTGACGTGTTATGGAGATCTGAGCATTTGGCGTGAGTCACAACGTCAAAAAGGTTGGGAACCACTGTCCTAGGAGATTTCTCAGGAGAAAAGATGAATTGCATATGGGCCTCTGTGTGTGTGTGTGTGTGTGTGTGTGTGTGTGTGTGTGTGTGTGTGTGTGTGTGTGTGTGTGTGTGTGTGTGTGTGTGTGTGTGTGTGTGTGTGTGTGTGTGTGTGTGTGTGTGTGTGTGTGTGTGTGTGCATGTGTGTGTGTGCATGTGTGTGTGTGCATGTGTGTGTGTGAGTGCGCGTGTGTGTGAGTGCGCGTGTGTGTTCGCGCTCAGGGGAAGAGGATGAAGGGGGGGCACAAAAATCAGGTTTCGCTCAGGGCGCTGTGAAACCTAAGGCCGGCCCTGGAACAGAGCACTAATTACAGTAAGGTCAACTCCGCGCACCTCCTTGATTGTACTCCCACAACTGGAAGCGTTCTGTACATGCTCAATACAATTCTTTTTACAACCACGCAAGCGCAGAACACTCCCACACATGGACCGCACATGCGCAATGGTTGCGACTAGAGCTCTAGTCGCCAATCTTTCAGAGTGGGAACCTGACAGACTGTGGGGGGCGGGGGGCTAAAAGAAGCCACAGATAAGTCAAATCCAATTTTTTGGCCATTTCAGGCGGCTTTAAAGGATTTTATTCCCAAAACTACAAGTGGATTCCTAATATAGACGCTTCTGTGGAGTTGGAGCTCGTGGAACTGGTAGACTGACTCTTGTTAGAGGCCCACAGATGTGATGTGATCTCATGTCCATTCTTCAGCAGACAGCACTACTGTGTAGATACTGGAGAAGTGCGGTCAAACGTGTTATACTGTGGCCAATCCCCCTTGTTTGCCCTGATAGTGTCCACCGGAGTCTGCTTGGTTCTTGGAAAGTGCCAACAGGAGCTGCTCAGCATAGTTGGGTATGCAGAGGCGTATCTACAGGGGTGCAGGTATGACATGTGCCATGGGCGCCTCTTTCTAGGGGTGCTGCTTCGTAGCGTCCTTGGTGTTCTCCATACAGTTTCTAGTTTTTATCTGGGGGACATTCTGCTACCTGAGTACATCTTTTGGGGGGGACAAGCTGTCTAAATGCTATTTGGGAGATATGTATAGGCTGACCTATTGCGGTACTTTTATAGGCCATGCTCCACTTCAACTTGGACACAACTAATTCACCCGAGACTACATGTTAAAAAATTTGGAGCCCCTCCCGGGGGTAAATTACGTTTGCCATAGGCCCTCTTTTCTCTAGATACGCCTCTGTGGGTATGCCTGCATGTAAAGCTGTTGCCATGCTTTCTGCCACTCTCACTTGTCTATGACTAGTTTTTCATTTACAGTACATGACTTAAATATGGGTAAATGTGGGTGTGAGATCTGCAGCAAGTCTGGCCTACACCCAGCAGTGATTCCCAGTGTTCCAGTGCCTCTATTAATGGTCCTCCTGGATTTAAGGGAATCTGAAGTGAAAATAAACTTATGATATAATGATTTGTATGTGTAGTACAGCTAAGAAATAGAACCTAAGTGGTGACTAATCTGACTGTTGAGGCTAGAAGCTGCTGTAGGACGGGACACAATGCTAGAGTCAATGGAAAGCCTGCACTTAAAGTGACACTGAAGCGAAACCCCCCCCGATATAAACTGGTATAATGGATTGTATGTGTAGTACGAATAATTAATAGAACATTAGTAGCAAATAAAACAGACTTGTATTTTAATTTTCAGATATAAAGCTTTTTTTATAACATTGCATCATTCTGTCATATTTGCAGTTTACAAACCACACTCTGTATTTTACACTATGAAACAGAGCAGAGCTAATGAACCTTTGAACTTTTCTTAAATGAACCTTAAATGAACACAAAACATTGAGAGACAGTTTGAAATAAGTGCTTCAGATAACAGCACTGTACCTGACAAAGCTTGATCAGACAGCTCAGAGACGCTCTTTTGCGTAGATAAAAACTGAAGTTTCTTAACTCTTCCTGCACTGGAAACAATATAAGACTCATTCTGTGCTACTTGCTCACACTGCCATAGCAGAATACCAATAAATTTGCTTCTATGGTACATCTGCCCACAGATTTACAACAGAAACTCGTGAAGTGTCACAGGACTGGAAATTGAGTAGGAGTAACAGTTGCAATTTACAACATTTAAAATGTGTTGTTCTTCAAAGGTTATTACATGTAGCCAGCTAGCAGACTTACCTATTTAAGTTCATCTGGTGATTACAGTAGGAAAAAACTGTTTCGCTTCAATCAGAAGAAAAGCAGATCCGGCACTAGTTGCAGTAATCCAGAATTATTTTAATCCAGCGAGTACATGTTAAACATTGGAAGTGAAAGAGGTCGTCCTAACAGCCGTTTCGCAGGTCTCCCTGCTTCTTCATAGGCACAAAAAAGTTAAAGCAACTTTGAGTGCCAGTCCCTATACCTTTCCTTCTACTATAATTGGAAAACACTGTTTGCATTACAGCTTTAAGAGCACTTGTGATTCTTTAAGCACAATAGAATGCATGAGAAGCTGCTCATCAGTGTTTTCAGTAGTCTAGTTGCATACACGCCTGTGATGGATGTCGCCTATTGGGACCGGGACGTGATCCCCTGGGCGACATTGCTGGGCTGGGTTGTACAGCCGCAAAGTCAGCTGTATAGTTGATGACGCCCTCTGTTGCTATGCAGTGTTGGGGGGGGGGGGGGGCTGGGTGGAGCAGAACACCTGTGTGCACGACGGAGCAGCACACAGGTGATGTTACGCCGTGGGCAGGATGCAACATACACAATGAAGATGGCAAGTTGATCCGCCAGAAGGATTGCTTGTGGGGCGTCAATTGAGGATCAGGGGGGCTACTGTTCACACGCCTGATTATCAGCTGAGGCGGTCATTAATGGCCGCCTCAGCCAACTTTGATCATGTGTGGGCAGCACGGTGGCGTAGTGGTTAGCTCTCTCGCCTTGCAGCGCTGGGTCCCTGGTTCGAATCCCAGCCAGGGCACTATCTGCAAAGAGTTTGTATGTTCTCTCCGTGTCTGTGTGGGTTTCCTCCGGGCACTCCGGTTTCCTCCCACATTCCAAAAAAAAAAAAAACATACAGATAAGTTAATTGGCTCCCCCTAAAAATTGGCCCTAGACTACAGTACTTACACTACATAATATAGACATATGGCAATGGTAGGGATTAGATTGTGAGCTCCTTGAGGGACAGTTAGTGACAAGATATATATATATATACACTGTACAGCGCTGCGTAATATGTCGGCGCTATATAAATACTAAAATAATAATAATAATAATGTGTGTGTGTGTGTATGAGGCTTAAGTGCTGAAGGGAATTGGTGTAGTGATGGTCATGTCTAAGAGAACTTATGAAGAATCATGTGATCAGTTTGGTCAGGTGATAGATATGTAGCTCTCTGATTTGCTTGTCATGAACATGTGTTATAGCAAGATGTGATCACAGCAAATCTTTCAGCAAATCTATCAGCTGAACCTTTGCAAATCTATCAGCTGACATAACTGATCACATGATCCTCCATGAGTTCCCCTAGACATGATCATCACTATTAGTTGGACATTTTTAATGAAGACATGCTGGAGTTTACCTTTAAGAGGCTGCAAATAAGGTTTTACTACAGGAAGGTTCAAAGGGTCATATTTCTAGTTTGTTTTATAGCTTAAAAGACAGAGTGTGGTTTTAAACCTGCAACTGTGACAGAATGGTGCAATGTTATAAAAAAAAAGTTATATAACTGAAAATAAAAACATGACACTTTTCTTTGCTACCAATGTTCTATTCATTATACGTACCACACATACAGTTCATTAAATCATATATTTCACTGTAGTTTTGCTTTAAATGTTCAGCAGAAATGTGATTGGCCTCTTCTAACTCACATCTAACACTCAGAACATACTTGGCTTATGTGAACTAAGCAGACATCTTTCCCTAATGCAAATCATGCCATGGGATCATCTCAAACAAACTTCACAAAGCAAATAAGAAAACTGCACAGAGTACATTCCCCTCCCTACCCTGGGAAAAGCATCTCACCTGTACAGTACTGTCTGCTTCTATGCAAGGTCACTATACAGCCGGTAGTTCTGGCTGTTTGCCAGATGTCCCGGCCTCACCCAAGAGAGACATTCTATTACGTGATTCACTAAGAGGCCATCATACATCGTTAGATAATGTCCATGGATTAGACATTAGATTAAAAAAAAACAGGATCTAAGGAAAAGTTGTTCAAAATGAAGGCTCTCTCCAGTGACATTCGATTGATCATATAATCTAGTCTAGGCCATTCCCCTTCTGCCTGTAACCAAATTCTGCTGCTTGATGAATATATTTTAAAACACACCACGTCTTTTAGGGATGGTCAGAAATGCCTATTTCCGATTCTGCTGAAATTCCGATTTCTACCAATGTCGGTTACCGATTCCGTGGATTTTCAATATCCGCTATCCACTTTTGGAATATTTTTGTTGTTGTCATTTTTTGCAATCGCGTAGTGGTTAGCACACTCGCATTACAGCGCTGGGTCCCCAGTTCGAATCCCAGCCAGGGATCCATCAGCACTAAATTTGTACTTTCTCCCTGTGTCTGTGTGGGTTTCCTCCGGGTACTCCTGTTTCCTCCCATATCAAAAACATACAGATAAGTTAATTAGCTTACCCCTAAATTGGCCCTAGACTATGATGCATACATAGATATATGACTATGGGAGGGATTAGATTGTGAGCCCCTCCGAGGGACAGTTACTGTAAGTGGCAAGACAATATACTCTGTGCAGCGCTGAGAAATATATTGGTGCTATATAAATACTGGTACTAAATAATAATAATAATAATTCTCTGGTTGACTCAGAATTTTACTGCAGTAATTGGAATACCATGTAAATTTTAGGCCACTCACAAGCCTCAGGAATACTTGCCAGTACCCAAGTCTTGTGATTGGGCTAAAATGACTGTGTTGCGAAAATGCTGTATTTCTACAGAAATCCAATCTCCATTTGCCGAAAGGAAATGACGGATTCTGATCAGAAATGCATACATTTCAATACGAATATAATAATAATAATATATAATAATAATATAAGGTGTTATTCTTTTGCATACATGTTAGCTAGATAACCTATTACAGATATCCTCAGCTTCATATTGTGTGCCAGGTCCCCTGCAAGCTTTCCATGTGTACTTTGCTATAATTATGTATACTTAAGAATCCTGGCACCAGCTGATCACTGTCACCTGCAATGAGAACCTTCTTTTTCATAAGCTCATGTGGTTCTATAGTTACACAACCTGTAAATCACATATCGGGCAGCATCACTGTCTATGATCTGATATGACTCCTGAACACTTAATAACAGGTAGTGCTTAATTAAACCAGTCAAAGATTTCTGGGTTATTTATGGTACCCGGACTGAAGGTGCTTGGAGGTCTCTGGTACCTTGGTGGGAAGGTAGACAACTACAGCGACTTAGGTCTTCAATTCAAAGACATTCCACAGTAGAGTACTGCAACAGGCAATTTCCCAAACACCTCTATGTATGATATGTTTGACGCTAATTAAGTAGGAATTGGAAAAATTGTCAATAATGATGAGGTGTGAGTTGTACATAGAATTTGAGTCGCACAGCGCTACACTGCGCAAAACAGTGTCCATTACAACACAATGCAACATAGTGTGAAAGTACTCCAAAGTTCATACTTACATGTAACCTTCAGGGCCGTTTCACACTTGCACAGTGCAATGTGTCATTTTACTGCAGCCTACCACTAGGGCAATGAAAGTCTATGGGGGAGTTCACATTGACTGTGGTGTGGCGCGGTGCGCCGAAAGTACTACCCTATCCAATGCGAGCACATACCTACGTTACCGTCCGGCTCCTGCAGCAGACTAGAAGTCATGTAAGTTTATCCCGACGCACGTGTTTTAAAATGACTGCTGCAAGTTTTACACGTCGGGCATGCACAGAAGCATATTTTAGCAATACGCTTCCGTGCACGTGATCACTTCGGCCACAGAAAGTGAGCGGCACTTACTGCTTGGCCGGCTGCCAGACGGGGATTACCGCATACTAACACGGTAATCCCCAAAGGCGGTTTTTGGTGGTACAGCCAAAATTTTGTGAGGACAGGAAGGAATGATTGTAAGAGGAAAATGGTGAGCTTGTGGGAGATGAGATGGTGAGAGTGGTGAGAACTGATGGCAACATAAGTACGGTATGTAGTATTCATTTGCAGGTATGTGTGTTTATTTTAAAGAGACTCTGCAACAAAATTTTCAGCCTTATTTCTTCTATCTTATAAGTTCCTATGCCTGATCTAATGTGGTCTGGATTTTTGCAGCCTTTCCTAGTTGCACATTGGCTTTATTATCTCTGTTATATGATCTAATCTTCTTTCCTCTGACAGCATTGTCGGGCTCAGGCACTCAGGCAGGAATGTGCAGCTCTGCTTGTGATAGGATAGAAGCTATACACACCCTCTCCACGCCCCCTGCAGGCTCTGTGTGAGTCACAGACTGAGCTACTTACAGCCTATCACATGCTGGTTAGAGGCCATGTCTTTTGTCTGTAAACACTGTGTAAAAATGGCAATTACAAGCCAGGATTGCAGCAGGGAGTGGCAGAAACAGCACAGAGGAGCCCAGGAGAACACAATGAATAGAATGGTATGCTTTTTATTGTAAGAATTTTAGAGTACAGATTATCTTTAAATAATTTTACTAGTTGTAGGTTCCCTTTAAACGGCATTGCATATTTTTAAGTGCATTGTGCTTTTCTAGCATTTCTTTTATGACAATGCAGGCATTCATGGAGATATTGAAAACTTACTTTTACTTGTCAATTATTATCCTTTTATTGAAGGTGTTGCTTTTATATCATTCTTTACGCTAACAGATGTTCCTCTTTCCCATTTCAGAAACTTGCGAGAAGCGCGCGACATGATATCTGCTGGGCTCCTTCATTTGATATTACTTCTGCTCTGAACAGGTGAAAACAGCCTGAAAGCTGTTCTGCACACAATGAAGTATTATAGCATGCAAACCTAATGAGAACTCAGTGCAGGCAGAATAGCTGAATGTGCCCTTTCACAGGAAATACCGCTCACTGTGGAATCATTTGAACTTTGTGCCGTTATAATTGGATAGGTGACAAAATTCAAAGGGTCTGTCAGAGAAAGCTGTCCTGTCCTGATAGGTCGGTTTTCAAACAGCCTCAGCCCCTGCATTTGGCTCATTTTGAAAGGAAATATTTTGCTGAGGTATTCTCATTCTGACCACTGGAAAGAACAAAGAGGTGAGACGTTGAGAGCGCCGGGTAATGTGGTCCTTCTTGTTCTGTGAGGCACAGCAGGTGCACGTCACCTCAGCAATACACTAACCAGGAATGCTGCTTCTGCCCGCCCCTATTACATAAAGCACAATAGCAGGCACTTTTAGAATAAAGCATACACACTGCAATCCAAATGCTATAAAATTAAAAACATCATCGTGTAATTATGTGTCATAAATAGGGATTCAGCTCAGAGTGGGAATTATCAGAGTTCAAGAAAGGGAATTAGGGAGATTACGTCTGACTCATGCTGACAAATTACACAAACCTGCTGTATGTGTGTGCGTGTGTGATGTACCTGCTGTGTGTGTGTGTGCTGTGTGTGTGTGTGTGTGTGTGTGTGCTGTGTGTGTGTGTGGTACGTACCTACTGTGTGTGTGGCTGTATGTTTGTGTGTGTGTGTGTGTCTGTGTGGTTGATTCCTCCCTTCTCTTCTGCTATACACACATGCGAGAATTATCACCCATCCAGGATCGGGAAACGATCCCTCGGCAACAGTTCGGGAAACAATGTCGTACAGACACAATCCTAGCCTTGACGCTAATGATGTGTTCTGTTGCTAGGGAGGGGGTCAGAGGGATGACGATTAGTGGCCAATGGATCTGCATCGATTGGTCCCCAGGGGGTGAAAATAGCATTGCGATTAGTAATGATCGGTCATCGGGGGTCATAACAGATCCAACAGTACTGATCCTTAACAGCCCCCTGTCACGGACGGTTGCGGGGCCGCAGACGCGTCCTGGAACCGCCCGTGAAGAAAAAGCGATCGCACTCGATTCTCTGCATCGATTGCGCTTCAGATCAATAGGACCAAGATTTGATGTGTAGTATCCCTCTGCCTAGGAACAGCTGGGGGATCTGTCTTAGCTGAGTAAGAGCCTGGGGGAGGTGTTAATTAGCTTGGACATATTCCCTGTGGAAGGCACAATTCCCCTTTCTGGTCTGGGAACCAGGTGACACCTAGCTGATCTCATGTAGATGTTAATTAACCAAAGGGTGATCAGGATGCCTAGGTGCAGCCAGGCAGGCTACGAATCTCCGGGAGGTCTTGACACCTTGCTCACTGGTAAAGATCAAAGGGAAGTCAGCTGTTAGCAGCTAGAACACATCCTGAATAAACCTGAGTCTCATAGCATAATCCATAACTTCCCAGATCTGTCATATTTCTGGGGTTCCTGAGATGGCAGCTTCGCCAAACGTGGGGGAAGTGTAGCATGAGTCCCGATGCTGGTTCTGAGGAAGTTTCAGAACATTCTGAGGTAAGGACTGCCAGTTAGGCAGTTTGAAAGTGCCCTGATGATACCACAGGGGTCCCACCCCTCATGTCTGGTATCAGGGCGCTGGGTAAATCGAGACCGACCTGAAAATATTAGTAAATCTGCCCTGACCTGTACGGTTCTGTGAGATAGAGCCCATATATGGTTAAGGCATGATTTCTGGTCTCCAGGACAAGGGGAGGACTCATCTCATGTTCTAAGGGGGTGTGTGGCCCCGCCCTCACTCCCTCCTACTGAATCAGGGGCATAAGAATGGCAGAGGAGCCAAACTCAGTGTCCTCCACCCTGAAAACATCTTGAACTCATCGGTGCCAGCTTGAGGATATGCTGGCATCCACCTGGTCTGAACTCTAAACTTTGATTGAAACCCAGAACTCTGTTTTTCCCACAAAAAGGACATCTTTCCAGGAACTAAGTATTTTTCTCCCTTCTTTTATTTTTTTTATACTGGCTATTACTGTTTTAATAATTGTTGATTTTAATAATTGTCTGTATATATTAATTATTTATATTGCGTGAATAAACGACTTTCTCCAAGTCATTCACTGTCCGCTACCCTGCTTATCAGCACACACAGAACTGATCCCAGGTCTCTGAAGATACGCTACTGTTTGTTCGTTGTTGGCTAGACAGAATACCGTGTGTTTAACCGTTTTATTCGCAGGACTAGTCAGTCAGTTAGTGGGCTCCACGGTCCCATGGTAACCGCGGTGGTGGCAGTTTACTCTGAACCAGTGGGTGACGTTGTAATTACCCGTGTCTCACAGGCTCCCTTCTGAGTTGTCTGCGGCTAATTCTTAACGGTTCCTGCGCATTGACTGCGACCAGAGTTCGCACGATCCGTGCGCTGGCACCGTTTAGAAGGCTAAGTGTGGTCAGCCACTAGGGCTCCTGTGACAGTGGTGGCAGTGGTGGGATCTGTGTTGTGCTGAAAGTATCTAAGGTAGCGCTAGCGCTATCAAGAAACGAACTAATTCGTTGGTGTAGCTGGAAGGCAATATATTTTTTATATATACAGAGAGACTGTGTAGCCAGTACCCCTCCCCAAAAGTTTTATTTTATTTGGCATGGAAATGTCCGGGAATTACCAGAACATGTGCCTGTCGGACCTGCAAAATCTTTGCCAAGCGAGAGGCATTGACGTCGGCCGCAGGAAACAACAGGACCTGATAGCAGACTTGTCCAGATGGGATACCCAGCAACTGCGGGAGCCGGGAGTGTCCGCTGAGGTGGATACCAGCCCATCTGACAATCGAGGGGAACCAGAGGCTAAAGATCCTAGGCGTACAGAGGTTGAGCATCCTGCGGGCCCTGTTGCAACAGTTACGCCAGAGACTGTCAGTATGGACCCCAATCCCAGAGTTTCTGAAAGTACTCGCCTGGAACCGGCCAGTACTGGACTGTCCATGGGTGCTGACCCGGTAATGCAGCAGGCATTACAAAAGCTGATGGAGACTGACCTGGACAAGTACCTGCAGTACATGGCGGAGCAAAAGCGAGAGGCACGAGAGGAACGGGAGCGCCAATCTGCAGAACGCAAAGCTGCTGCTGCTGCTGAACGCCACGCGGAGAGGGATGCCGCAGAGGCGCGGGAGAGACGACAGCATGAGCTCAACATGGCAAAGGTTCAACAGGCCAGCCGGAGTTCACCGCCCAGCCTCCCTGCTGAAGGAGCTGCAGCACCCGTAAGTGCAAAATTTAAATTTGATAATATTGAAAAAGACACAGACATTGACTTGTTTTTGCGGTCTTTTGAAAAAGCGTGCCGTCAGTATCGTCTGTCCCAAGACCAGTGGGCCAGACATCTGACACCTTTGCTGCACTACAAAGCGCTTGATGCCTTCGCAGAATTGCCTGCGGAGAAGGATAATGATTATGCTGCTATAAAAGACGCTATCATTACTAAGTACCAGCTGACGCCAGAAGCCTATCGGAAAAAGTTCAGGGCCTGGCAGAAAAAGTCTTCTGATTCGTACCGAGATGTGGTCAGCAGCTTACTCACCACACTCCGCCAGTGGACTCTAGGCCTCACCAAAGGGTCTTATGGCGTCCTGGAGGACTTGATAGTCCTCGAACAATTTCTGAACATTTGCCCTGCTGATGTACGACAATTTGTGTTGGAGCGCAAGCCTGCGTCAGCCACTGTCGCTGCAGACCTTGCTGAGACTTTTGCAACTACCCCGGTGGCTGATACCCGCAGAACTGTCCCATCCAGCTGGAGAGGAGGTCAGCCCAATACTTCGGCAGACCCTCCTGCCCCTGTGAGCCGTCAGCCACAGAGGCCATCCAGCACAGCTTCTGCACCCAGGGCTGCAGCCCCTGGAGAGGTCACCTGTCACTACTGCCGCCAGCCCGGACACATGAAATTCGACTGTCCGGAGCGGAGACAGACACCACCAGCACCTGGATCATCTGCATCACCTGTACCTCACCCACAGCAGAGGCAACCCGCCAGTGAACCACAGCCTGGATCATCAGATTTTGCCCTGTTTGCCCGCGGAAAGGAAATCCGCGACCGAACCGACCAGCAGCAACTTGTTAGAGTGAACGGCAAAGTTGTCACCGGATTTCGAGACACCGGAGCTGACATCACGTTAGTTCACTCACACCTTGTGCCAAAGGAGAGCATCAGCTCCAGCCGATCCCTTGCCCTTACTGGAGTAGAGGGCACCCTTTTTCACATAGCCCACGCGACAGTGAAGCTGGATTGGGGATTAGGAATCCAAGAAAGGGTTGTTGGGGTTATGAAGGATCTCCCAGTCCCTGTGTTGCTTGGGACTGATTTGGGCAAGCTTGTGTCCTACTATGAACCTGCCACGACCGCCTTGTCGCTCACGGAAGGAGACGGACTCTCCACCCACCACCAGGTACTTTATACACTTGGGGGAGCACCAGGGGGAGGTGGGTTGAATGTGCCCAGTTCAAGGGTACCAGGTTCAATAGTGTCTGCTTCAAAGGCACCTGAGTTTGAGGTACAGACTGTCTGTTGTGATGATGCCGTAACTGTACCTGAGTTTCCTGTACAACCTGTCTGTAATGAAAAAATGTCTATACCTGTCAATGTCATTACTGCATGCAATGATGATTTGAGTAATGTCCGTCTGTGCCATTCTGACAGTGTACCTGTGCTAGCAGTACCGCGCAGCTGCACTGCTCAGAACCCGAGCTCAGAACAGGTGGAGGGGGTTCCGGCCTCCTCCCCCTCCTCTGACCGCAGGGATGAGACCTTTCAGCCGCTGGCCTCGTGTGACATGAGCCAGTTGGCTGAAACTGACAACGCTGTATTCTCAGCCGCACTACAAAGCGACCCAAGCCTGGAGGTGCTCAGGCAGCAAGCAGCTGAGCCCCTCGCAGACGGGCCGCTTTCAAGGTGTACTGGGAAGGTGGGAGACTGTACAGTGAGTCTGTACAGCCCCCTACCGGTAGATCACATGCGAATACCAAATGGCTTGTGGTCCCGAGTGCGTTCAGGGGACATGTGCTGAAATCCGCACATGATAATTCCCTGACAGGACACTCTGGTGTCCGCAAGACACTTGCAGGTATTCGGAGGCAGTTTTATTGGCCCAGGATGAACAGGGATGTAGCAAACCACTGCAAAGCATGTGCAGTCTGTCAGGAGCCGGGAAGGTCCAGGGATTCCCGCGGGGTTCCCTTAGGTCCACAGCCACTTCGCAGGGAACCCCTGCGTGGGCGGGCTGTTGACCTACCCAAACCACTGCCCGTTGTCAGCAGTCCCGGCAGACACCACATCCGACCGCAGTGGCGCCAACGCCCTGTCCAGAACGGTCCATGTCGGGCCAAACCTGAAGGTAGCAGACCGCGACCTGTCCAGTGGAACCAAGCCGCAGGCGCCAAGGGGTTTTCCCGCCGTGCCGGCAGCTCGAGACCCATCAGCCAGGTTAGCGGCGCCGCCACACATCTTGCGGATATGTGTCTGAGCCGCAGACAAGAGGGAGGGCTGTCACGGACGGTTGCGGGGCCGCAGACGCGTCCTGGAACCGCCCGTGAAGAAAAAGCGATCGCACTCGATTCTCTGCATCGATTGCGCTTCAGATCAATAGGACCAAGATTTGATGTGTAGTATCCCTCTGCCTAGGAACAGCTGGGGGATCTGTCTTAGCTGAGTAAGAGCCTGGGGGAGGTGTTAATTAGCTTGGACATATTCCCTGTGGAAGGCACAATTCCCCTTTCTGGTCTGGGAACCAGGTGACACCTAGCTGATCTCATGTAGATGTTAATTAACCAAAGGGTGATCAGGATGCCTAGGTGCAGCCAGGCAGGCTACGAATCTCCGGGAGGTCTTGACACCTTGCTCACTGGTAAAGATCAAAGGGAAGTCAGCTGTTAGCAGCTAGAACACATCCTGAATAAACCTGAGTCTCATAGCATAATCCATAACTTCCCAGATCTGTCATATTTCTGGGGTTCCTGAGATGGCAGCTTCGCCAAACGTGGGGGAAGTGTAGCATGAGTCCCGATGCTGGTTCTGAGGAAGTTTCAGAACATTCTGAGGTAAGGACTGCCAGTTAGGCAGTTTGAAAGTGCCCTGATGATACCACAGGGGTCCCACCCCTCATGTCTGGTATCAGGGCGCTGGGTAAATCGAGACCGACCTGAAAATATTAGTAAATCTGCCCTGACCTGTACGGTTCTGTGAGATAGAGCCCATATATGGTTAAGGCATGATTTCTGGTCTCCAGGACAAGGGGAGGACTCATCTCATGTTCTAAGGGGGTGTGTGGCCCCGCCCTCACTCCCTCCTACTGAATCAGGGGCATAAGAATGGCAGAGGAGCCAAACTCAGTGTCCTCCACCCTGAAAACATCTTGAACTCATCGGTGCCAGCTTGAGGATATGCTGGCATCCACCTGGTCTGAACTCTAAACTTTGATTGAAACCCAGAACTCTGTTTTTCCCACAAAAAGGACATCTTTCCAGGAACTAAGTATTTTTCTCCCTTCTTTTATTTTTTTTATACTGGCTATTACTGTTTTAATAATTGTTGATTTTAATAATTGTCTGTATATATTAATTATTTATATTGCGTGAATAAACGACTTTCTCCAAGTCATTCACTGTCCGCTACCCTGCTTATCAGCACACACAGAACTGATCCCAGGTCTCTGAAGATACGCTACTGTTTGTTCGTTGTTGGCTAGACAGAATACCGTGTGTTTAACCGTTTTATTCGCAGGACTAGTCAGTCAGTTAGTGGGCTCCACGGTCCCATGGTAACCGCGGTGGTGGCAGTTTACTCTGAACCAGTGGGTGACGTTGTAATTACCCGTGTCTCACAGGCTCCCTTCTGAGTTGTCTGCGGCTAATTCTTAACGGTTCCTGCGCATTGACTGCGACCAGAGTTCGCACGATCCGTGCGCTGGCACCGTTTAGAAGGCTAAGTGTGGTCAGCCACTAGGGCTCCTGTGACAGTGGTGGCAGTGGTGGGATCTGTGTTGTGCTGAAAGTATCTAAGGTAGCGCTAGCGCTATCAAGAAACGAACTAATTCGTTGGTGTAGCTGGAAGGCAATATATTTTTTATATATACAGAGAGACTGTGTAGCCAGTACCCCTCCCCAAAAGTTTTATTTTATTTGGCATGGAAATGTCCGGGAATTACCAGAACATGTGCCTGTCGGACCTGCAAAATCTTTGCCAAGCGAGAGGCATTGACGTCGGCCGCAGGAAACAACAGGACCTGATAGCAGACTTGTCCAGATGGGATACCCAGCAACTGCGGGAGCCGGGAGTGTCCGCTGAGGTGGATACCAGCCCATCTGACAATCGAGGGGAACCAGAGGCTAAAGATCCTAGGCGTACAGAGGTTGAGCATCCTGCGGGCCCTGTTGCAACAGTTACGCCAGAGACTGTCAGTATGGACCCCAATCCCAGAGTTTCTGAAAGTACTCGCCTGGAACCGGCCAGTACTGGACTGTCCATGGGTGCTGACCCGGTAATGCAGCAGGCATTACAAAAGCTGATGGAGACTGACCTGGACAAGTACCTGCAGTACATGGCGGAGCAAAAGCGAGAGGCACGAGAGGAACGGGAGCGCCAATCTGCAGAACGCAAAGCTGCTGCTGCTGCTGAACGCCACGCGGAGAGGGATGCCGCAGAGGCGCGGGAGAGACGACAGCATGAGCTCAACATGGCAAAGGTTCAACAGGCCAGCCGGAGTTCACCGCCCAGCCTCCCTGCTGAAGGAGCTGCAGCACCCGTAAGTGCAAAATTTAAATTTGATAATATTGAAAAAGACACAGACATTGACTTGTTTTTGCGGTCTTTTGAAAAAGCGTGCCGTCAGTATCGTCTGTCCCAAGACCAGTGGGCCAGACATCTGACACCTTTGCTGCACTACAAAGCGCTTGATGCCTTCGCAGAATTGCCTGCGGAGAAGGATAATGATTATGCTGCTATAAAAGACGCTATCATTACTAAGTACCAGCTGACGCCAGAAGCCTATCGGAAAAAGTTCAGGGCCTGGCAGAAAAAGTCTTCTGATTCGTACCGAGATGTGGTCAGCAGCTTACTCACCACACTCCGCCAGTGGACTCTAGGCCTCACCAAAGGGTCTTATGGCGTCCTGGAGGACTTGATAGTCCTCGAACAATTTCTGAACATTTGCCCTGCTGATGTACGACAATTTGTGTTGGAGCGCAAGCCTGCGTCAGCCACTGTCGCTGCAGACCTTGCTGAGACTTTTGCAACTACCCCGGTGGCTGATACCCGCAGAACTGTCCCATCCAGCTGGAGAGGAGGTCAGCCCAATACCTCGGCAGACCCTCCTGCCCCTGTGAGCCGTCAGCCACAGAGGCCATCCAGCACAGCTTCTGCACCCAGGGCTGCAGCCCCTGGAGAGGTCACCTGTCACTACTGCCGCCAGCCCGGACACATGAAATTCGACTGTCCGGAGCGGAGACAGACACCACCAGCACCTGGATCATCTGCATCACCTGTACCTCACCCACAGCAGAGGCAACCCGCCAGTGAACCACAGCCTGGATCATCAGATTTTGCCCTGTTTGCCCGCGGAAAGGAAATCCGCGACCGAACCGACCAGCAGCAACTTGTTAGAGTGAACGGCAAAGTTGTCACCGGATTTCGAGACACCGGAGCTGACATCACGTTAGTTCACTCACACCTTGTGCCAAAGGAGAGCATCAGCTCCAGCCGATCCCTTGCCCTTACTGGAGTAGAGGGCACCCTTTTTCACATAGCCCACGCGACAGTGAAGCTGGATTGGGGATTAGGAATCCAAGAAAGGGTTGTTGGGGTTATGAAGGATCTCCCAGTCCCTGTGTTGCTTGGGACTGATTTGGGCAAGCTTGTGTCCTACTATGAACCTGCCACGACCGCCTTGTCGCTCACGGAAGGAGACGGACTCTCCACCCACCACCAGGTACTTTATACACTTGGGGGAGCACCAGGGGGAGGTGGGTTGAATGTGCCCAGTTCAAGGGTACCAGGTTCAATAGTGTCTGCTTCAAAGGCACCTGAGTTTGAGGTACAGACTGTCTGTTGTGATGATGCCGTAACTGTACCTGAGTTTCCTGTACAACCTGTCTGTAATGAAAAAATGTCTATACCTGTCAATGTCATTACTGCATGCAATGATGATTTGAGTAATGTCCGTCTGTGCCATTCTGACAGTGTACCTGTGCTAGCAGTACCGCGCAGCTGCACTGCTCAGAACCCGAGCTCAGAACAGGTGGAGGGGGTTCCGGCCTCCTCCCCCTCCTCTGACCGCAGGGATGAGACCTTTCAGCCGCTGGCCTCGTGTGACATGAGCCAGTTGGCTGAAACTGACAACGCTGTATTCTCAGCCGCACTACAAAGCGACCCAAGCCTGGAGGTGCTCAGGCAGCAAGCAGCTGAGCCCCTCGCAGACGGGCCGCTTTCAAGGTGTACTGGGAAGGTGGGAGACTGTACAGTGAGTCTGTACAGCCCCCTACCGGTAGATCACATGCGAATACCAAATGGCTTGTGGTCCCGAGTGCGTTCAGGGGACATGTGCTGAAATCCGCACATGATAATTCCCTGACAGGACACTCTGGTGTCCGCAAGACACTTGCAGGTATTCGGAGGCAGTTTTATTGGCCCAGGATGAACAGGGATGTAGCAAACCACTGCAAAGCATGTGCAGTCTGTCAGGAGCCGGGAAGGTCCAGGGATTCCCGCGGGGTTCCCTTAGGTCCACAGCCACTTCGCAGGGAACCCCTGCGTGGGCGGGCTGTTGACCTACCCAAACCACTGCCCGTTGTCAGCAGTCCCGGCAGACACCACATCCGACCGCAGTGGCGCCAACCCCTGTCCAGAACGGTCCATGTCGGGCCAAACCTGAAGGTAGCAGACCGCGACCTGTCCAGTGGAACCAAGCCGCAGGCGCCAAGGGGTTTTCCCGCCGTGCCGGCAGCTCGAGACCCATCAGCCAGGTTAGCGGCGCCGCCACACATCTTGCGGATATGTGTCTGAGCCGCAGACAAGAGGGAGGGCTGTCACGGACGGTTGCGGGGCCGCAGACGCGTCCTGGAACCGCCCGTGAAGAAAAAGCGATCGCACTCGATTCTCTGCATCGATTGCGCTTCAGATCAATAGGACCAAGATTTGATGTGTAGTATCCCTCTGCCTAGGAACAGCTGGGGGATCTGTCTTAGCTGAGTAAGAGCCTGGGGGAGGTGTTAATTAGCTTGGACATATTCCCTGTGGAAGGCACAATTCCCCTTTCTGGTCTGGGAACCAGGTGACACCTAGCTGATCTCATGTAGATGTTAATTAACCAAAGGGTGATCAGGATGCCTAGGTGCAGCCAGGCAGGCTACGAATCTCCGGGAGGTCTTGACACCTTGCTCACTGGTAAAGATCAAAGGGAAGTCAGCTGTTAGCAGCTAGAACACATCCTGAATAAACCTGAGTCTCATAGCATAATCCATAACTTCCCAGATCTGTCATATTTCTGGGGTTCCTGAGATGGCAGCTTCGCCAAACGTGGGGGAAGTGTAGCATGAGTCCCGATGCTGGTTCTGAGGAAGTTTCAGAACATTCTGAGGTAAGGACTGCCAGTTAGGCAGTTTGAAAGTGCCCTGATGATACCACAGGGGTCCCACCCCTCATGTCTGGTATCAGGGCGCTGGGTAAATCGAGACCGACCTGAAAATATTAGTAAATCTGCCCTGACCTGTACGGTTCTGTGAGATAGAGCCCATATATGGTTAAGGCATGATTTCTGGTCTCCAGGACAAGGGGAGGACTCATCTCATGTTCTAAGGGGGTGTGTGGCCCCGCCCTCACTCCCTCCTACTGAATCAGGGGCATAAGAATGGCAGAGGAGCCAAACTCAGTGTCCTCCACCCTGAAAACATCTTGAACTCATCGGTGCCAGCTTGAGGATATGCTGGCATCCACCTGGTCGGAACTCTAAACTTTGATTGAAACCCAGAACTCTGTTTTTCCCACAAAAAGGACATCTTTCCAGGAACTAAGTATTTTTCTCCCTTCTTTTATTTTTTTTATACTGGCTATTACTGTTTTAATAATTGTTGATTTTAATAATTGTCTGTATATATTAATTATTTATATTGCGTGAATAAACGACTTTCTCCAAGTCATTCACTGTCCGCTACCCTGCTTATCAGCACACACAGAACTGATCCCAGGTCTCTGAAGATACGCTACTGTTTGTTCGTTGTTGGCTAGACAGAATACCGTGTGTTTAACCGTTTTATTCGCAGGACTAGTCAGTCAGTTAGTGGGCTCCACGGTCCCATGGTAACCGCGGTGGTGGCAGTTTACTCTGAACCAGTGGGTGACGTTGTAATTACCCGTGTCTCACAGGCTCCCTTCTGAGTTGTCTGCGGCTAATTCTTAACGGTTCCTGCGCATTGACTGCGACCAGAGTTCGCACGATCCGTGCGCTGGCACCGTTTAGAAGGCTAAGTGTGGTCAGCCACTAGGGCTCCTGTGACAGTGGTGGCAGTGGTGGGATCTGTGTTGTGCTGAAAGTATCTAAGGTAGCGCTAGCGCTATCAAGAAACGAACTAATTCGTTGGTGTAGCTGGAAGGCAATATATTTTTTATATATACAGAGAGACTGTGTAGCCAGTACCCCTCCCCAAAAGTTTTATTTTATTTGGCATGGAAATGTCCGGGAATTACCAGAACATGTGCCTGTCGGACCTGCAAAATCTTTGCCAAGCGAGAGGCATTGACGTCGGCCGCAGGAAACAACAGGACCTGATAGCAGACTTGTCCAGATGGGATACCCAGCAACTGCGGGAGCCGGGAGTGTCCGCTGAGGTGGATACCAGCCCATCTGACAATCGAGGGGAACCAGAGGCTAAAGATCCTAGGCGTACAGAGGTTGAGCATCCTGCGGGCCCTGTTGCAACAGTTACGCCAGAGACTGTCAGTATGGACCCCAATCCCAGAGTTTCTGAAAGTACTCGCCTGGAACCGGCCAGTACTGGACTGTCCATGGGTGCTGACCCGGTAATGCAGCAGGCATTACAAAAGCTGATGGAGACTGACCTGGACAAGTACCTGCAGTACATGGCGGAGCAAAAGCGAGAGGCACGAGAGGAACGGGAGCGCCAATCTGCAGAACGCAAAGCTGCTGCTGCTGCTGAACGCCACGCGGAGAGGGATGCCGCAGAGGCGCGGGAGAGACGACAGCATGAGCTCAACATGGCAAAGGTTCAACAGGCCAGCCGGAGTTCACCGCCCAGCCTCCCTGCTGAAGGAGCTGCAGCACCCGTAAGTGCAAAATTTAAATTTGATAATATTGAAAAAGACACAGACATTGACTTGTTTTTGCGGTCTTTTGAAAAAGCGTGCCGTCAGTATCGTCTGTCCCAAGACCAGTGGGCCAGACATCTGACACCTTTGCTGCACTACAAAGCGCTTGATGCCTTCGCAGAATTGCCTGCGGAGAAGGATAATGATTATGCTGCTATAAAAGACGCTATCATTACTAAGTACCAGCTGACGCCAGAAGCCTATCGGAAAAAGTTCAGGGCCTGGCAGAAAAAGTCTTCTGATTCGTACCGAGATGTGGTCAGCAGCTTACTCACCACACTCCGCCAGTGGACTCTAGGCCTCACCAAAGGGTCTTATGGCGTCCTGGAGGACTTGATAGTCCTCGAACAATTTCTGAACATTTGCCCTGCTGATGTACGACAATTTGTGTTGGAGCGCAAGCCTGCGTCAGCCACTGTCGCTGCAGACCTTGCTGAGACTTTTGCAACTACCCCGGTGGCTGATACCCGCAGAACTGTCCCATCCAGCTGGAGAGGAGGTCAGCCCAATACCTCGGCAGACCCTCCTGCCCCTGTGAGCCGTCAGCCACAGAGGCCATCCAGCACAGCTTCTGCACCCAGGGCTGCAGCCCCTGGAGAGGTCACCTGTCACTACTGCCGCCAGCCCGGACACATGAAATTCGACTGTCCGGAGCGGAGACAGACACCACCAGCACCTGGATCATCTGCATCACCTGTACCTCACCCACAGCAGAGGCAACCCGCCAGTGAACCACAGCCTGGATCATCAGATTTTGCCCTGTTTGCCCGCGGAAAGGAAATCCGCGACCGAACCGACCAGCAGCAACTTGTTAGAGTGAACGGCAAAGTTGTCACCGGATTTCGAGACACCGGAGCTGACATCACGTTAGTTCACTCACACCTTGTGCCAAAGGAGAGCATCAGCTCCAGCCGATCCCTTGCCCTTACTGGAGTAGAGGGCACCCTTTTTCACATAGCCCACGCGACAGTGAAGCTGGATTGGGGATTAGGAATCCAAGAAAGGGTTGTTGGGGTTATGAAGGATCTCCCAGTCCCTGTGTTGCTTGGGACTGATTTGGGCAAGCTTGTGTCCTACTATGAACCTGCCACGACCGCCTTGTCGCTCACGGAAGGAGACGGACTCTCCACCCACCACCAGGTACTTTATACACTTGGGGGAGCACCAGGGGGAGGTGGGTTGAATGTGCCCAGTTCAAGGGTACCAGGTTCAATAGTGTCTGCTTCAAAGGCACCTGAGTTTGAGGTACAGACTGTCTGTTGTGATGATGCCGTAACTGTACCTGAGTTTCCTGTACAACCTGTCTGTAATGAAAAAATGTCTATACCTGTCAATGTCATTACTGCATGCAATGATGATTTGAGTAATGTCCGTCTGTGCCATTCTGACAGTGTACCTGTGCTAGCAGTACCGCGCAGCTGCACTGCTCAGAACCCGAGCTCAGAACAGGTGGAGGGGGTTCCGGCCTCCTCCCCCTCCTCTGACCGCAGGGATGAGACCTTTCAGCCGCTGGCCTCGTGTGACATGAGCCAGTTGGCTGAAACTGACAACGCTGTATTCTCAGCCGCACTACAAAGTGACCCAAGCCTGGAGGTGCTCAGGCAGCAAGCAGCTGAGCCCCTCGCAGACGGGCCGCTTTCAAGGTGTACTGGGAAGGTGGGAGACTGTACAGTGAGTCTGTACAGCCCCCTACCGGTAGATCACATGCGAATACCAAATGGCTTGTGGTCCCGAGTGCGTTCAGGGGACATGTGCTGAAATCCGCACATGATAATTCCCTGACAGGACACTCTGGTGTCCGCAAGACACTTGCAGGTATTCGGAGGCAGTTTTATTGGCCCAGGATGAACAGGGATGTAGCAAACCACTGCAAAGCATGTGCAGTCTGTCAGGAGCCGGGAAGGTCCAGGGATTCCCGCGGGGTTCCCTTAGGTCCACAGCCACTTCGCAGGGAACCCCTGCGTGGGCGGGCTGTTGACCTACCCAAACCACTGCCCGTTGTCAGCAGTCCCGGCAGACACCACATCCGACCGCAGTGGCGCCAACGCCCTGTCCAGAACGGTCCATGTCGGGCCAAACCTGAAGGTAGCAGACCGCGACCTGTCCAGTGGAACCAAGCCGCAGGCGCCAAGGGGTTTTCCCGCCGTGCCGGCAGCTCGAGACCCATCAGCCAGGTTAGCGGCGCCGCCACACATCTTGCGGATATGTGTCTGAGCCGCAGACAAGAGGGAGGGCTGTCACGGACGGTTGCGGGGCCGCAGACGCGTCCTGGAACCGCCCGTGAAGAAAAAGCGATCGCACTCGATTCTCTGCATCGATTGCGCTTCAGATCAATAGGACCAAGATTTGATGTGTAGTATCCCTCTGCCTAGGAACAGCTGGGGGATCTGTCTTAGCTGAGTAAGAGCCTGGGGGAGGTGTTAATTAGCTTGGACATATTCCCTGTGGAAGGCACAATTCCCCTTTCTGGTCTGGGAACCAGGTGACACCTAGCTGATCTCATGTAGATGTTAATTAACCAAAGGGTGATCAGGATGCCTAGGTGCAGCCAGGCAGGCTACGAATCTCCGGGAGGTCTTGACACCTTGCTCACTGGTAAAGATCAAAGGGAAGTCAGCTGTTAGCAGCTAGAACACATCCTGAATAAACCTGAGTCTCATAGCATAATCCATAACTTCCCAGATCTGTCATATTTCTGGGGTTCCTGAGATGGCAGCTTCGCCAAACGTGGGGGAAGTGTAGCATGAGTCCCGATGCTGGTTCTGAGGAAGTTTCAGAACATTCTGAGGTAAGGACTGCCAGTTAGGCAGTTTGAAAGTGCCCTGATGATACCACAGGGGTCCCACCCCTCATGTCTGGTATCAGGGCGCTGGGTAAATCGAGACCGACCTGAAAATATTAGTAAATCTGCCCTGACCTGTACGGTTCTGTGAGATAGAGCCCATATATGGTTAAGGCATGATTTCTGGTCTCCAGGACAAGGGGAGGACTCATCTCATGTTCTAAGGGGGTGTGTGGCCCCGCCCTCACTCCCTCCTACTGAATCAGGGGCATAAGAATGGCAGAGGAGCCAAACTCAGTGTCCTCCACCCTGAAAACATCTTGAACTCATCGGTGCCAGCTTGAGGATATGCTGGCATCCACCTGGTCGGAACTCTAAACTTTGATTGAAACCCAGAACTCTGTTTTTCCCACAAAAAGGACATCTTTCCAGGAACTAAGTATTTTTCTCCCTTCTTTTATTTTTTTTATACTGGCTATTACTGTTTTAATAATTGTTGATTTTAATAATTGTCTGTATATATTAATTATTTATATTGCGTGAATAAACGACTTTCTCCAAGTCATTCACTGTCCGCTACCCTGCTTATCAGCACACACAGAACTGATCCCAGGTCTCTGAAGATACGCTACTGTTTGTTCGTTGTTGGCTAGACAGAATACCGTGTGTTTAACCGTTTTATTCGCAGGACTAGTCAGTCAGTTAGTGGGCTCCACGGTCCCATGGTAACCGCGGTGGTGGCAGTTTACTCTGAACCAGTGGGTGACGTTGTAATTACCCGTGTCTCACAGGCTCCCTTCTGAGTTGTCTGCGGCTAATTCTTAACGGTTCCTGCGCATTGACTGCGACCAGAGTTCGCACGATCCGTGCGCTGGCACCGTTTAGAAGGCTAAGTGTGGTCAGCCACTAGGGCTCCTGTGACAGTGGTGGCAGTGGTGGGATCTGTGTTGTGCTGAAAGTATCTAAGGTAGCGCTAGCGCTATCAAGAAACGAACTAATTCGTTGGTGTAGCTGGAAGGCAATATATTTTTTATATATACAGAGAGACTGTGTAGCCAGTACCCCTCCCCAAAAGTTTTATTTTATTTGGCATGGAAATGTCCGGGAATTACCAGAACATGTGCCTGTCGGACCTGCAAAATCTTTACCAAGCGAGAGGCATTGACGTCGGCCGCAGGAAACAACAGGACCTGATAGCAGACTTGTCCAGATGGGATACCCAGCAACTGCGGGAGCCGGGAGTGTCCGCTGAGGTGGATACCAGCCCATCTGACAATCGAGGGGAACCAGAGGCTAAAGATCCTAGGCGTACAGAGGTTGAGCATCCTGCGGGCCCTGTTGCAACAGTTACGCCAGAGACTGTCAGTATGGACCCCAATCCCAGAGTTTCTGAAAGTACTCGCCTGGAACCGGCCAGTACTGGACTGTCCATGGGTGCTGACCCGGTAATGCAGCAGGCATTACAAAAGCTGATGGAGACTGACCTGGACAAGTACCTGCAGTACATGGCGGAGCAAAAGCGAGAGGCACGAGAGGAACGGGAGCGCCAATCTGCAGAACGCAAAGCTGCTGCTGCTGCTGAACGCCACGCGGAGAGGGATGCCGCAGAGGCGCGGGAGAGACGACAGCATGAGCTCAACATGGCAAAGGTTCAACAGGCCAGCCGGAGTTCACCGCCCAGCCTCCCTGCTGAAGGAGCTGCAGCACCCGTAAGTGCAAAATTTAAATTTGATAATATTGAAAAAGACACAGACATTGACTTGTTTTTGCGGTCTTTTGAAAAAGCGTGCCGTCAGTATCGTCTGTCCCAAGACCAGTGGGCCAGACATCTGACACCTTTGCTGCGCTACAAAGCGCTTGATGCCTTCGCAGAATTGCCTGCGGAGAAGGATAATGATTATGCTGCTATAAAAGACGCTATCATTACTAAGTACCAGCTGACGCCAGAAGCCTATCGGAAAAAGTTCAGGGCCTGGCAGAAAAAGTCTTCTGATTCGTACCGAGATGTGGTCAGCAGCTTACTCACCACACTCCGCCAGTGGACTCTAGGCCTCACCAAAGGGTCTTATGGCGTCCTGGAGGACTTGATAGTCCTCGAACAATTTCTGAACATTTGCCCTGCTGATGTACGACAATTTGTGTTGGAGCGCAAGCCTGCGTCAGCCACTGTCGCTGCAGACCTTGCTGAGACTTTTGCAACTACCCCGGTGGCTGATACCCGCAGAACTGTCCCATCCAGCTGGAGAGGAGGTCAGCCCAATACCTCGGCAGACCCTCCTGCCCCTGTGAGCCGTCAGCCACAGAGGCCATCCAGCACAGCTTCTGCACCCAGGGCTGCAGCCCCTGGAGAGGTCACCTGTCACTACTGCCGCCAGCCCGGACACATGAAATTCGACTGTCCGGAGCGGAGACAGACACCACCAGCACCTGGATCATCTGCATCACCTGTACCTCACCCACAGCAGAGGCAACCCGCCAGTGAACCACAGCCTGGATCATCAGATTTTGCCCTGTTTGCCCGCGGAAAGGAAATCCGCGACCGAACCGACCAGCAGCAACTTGTTAGAGTGAACGGCAAAGTTGTCACCGGATTTCGAGACACCGGAGCTGACATCACGTTAGTTCACTCACACCTTGTGCCAAAGGAGAGCATCAGCTCCAGCCGATCCCTTGCCCTTACTGGAGTAGAGGGCACCCTTTTTCACATAGCCCACGCGACAGTGAAGCTGGATTGGGGATTAGGAATCCAAGAAAGGGTTGTTGGGGTTATGAAGGATCTCCCAGTCCCTGTGTTGCTTGGGACTGATTTGGGCAAGCTTGTGTCCTACTATGAACCTGCCACGACCGCCTTGTCGCTCACGGAAGGAGACGGACTCTCCACCCACCACCAGGTACTTTATACACTTGGGGGAGCACCAGGGGGAGGTGGGTTGAATGTGCCCAGTTCAAGGGTACCAGGTTCAATAGTGTCTGCTTCAAAGGCACCTGAGTTTGAGGTACAGACTGTCTGTTGTGATGATGCCGTAACTGTACCTGAGTTTCCTGTACAACCTGTCTGTAATGAAAAAATGTCTATACCTGTCAATGTCATTACTGCATGCAATGATGATTTGAGTAATGTCCGTCTGTGCCATTCTGACAGTGTACCTGTGCTAGCAGTACCGCGCAGCTGCACTGCTCAGAACCCGAGCTCAGAACAGGTGGAGGGGGTTCCGGCCTCCTCCCCCTCCTCTGACCGCAGGGATGAGACCTTTCAGCCGCTGGCCTCGTGTGACATGAGCCAGTTGGCTGAAACTGACAACGCTGTATTCTCAGCCGCACTACAAAGTGACCCAAGCCTGGAGGTGCTCAGGCAGCAAGCCGCTGAGCCCCTCGCAGACGGGCCGCTTTCAAGGTGTACTGGGAAGGTGGGAGACTGTACAGTGAGTCTGTACAGCCCCCTACCGGTAGATCACATGCGAATACCAAATGGCTTGTGGTCCCGAGTGCGTTCAGGGGACATGTGCTGAAATCCGCACATGATAATTCCCTGACAGGACACTCTGGTGTCCGCAAGACACTTGCAGGTATTCGGAGGCAGTTTTATTGGCCCAGGATGAACAGGGATGTAGCAAACCACTGCAAAGCATGTGCAGTCTGTCAGGAGCCGGGAAGGTCCAGGGATTCCCGCGGGGTTCCCTTAGGTCCACAGCCACTTCGCAGGGAACCCCTGCGTGGGCGGGCTGTTGACCTACCCAAACCACTGCCCGTTGTCAGCAGTCCCGGCAGACACCACATCCGACCGCAGTGGCGCCAACGCCCTGTCCAGAACGGTCCATGTCGGGCCAAACCTGAAGGTAGCAGACCGCGACCTGTCCAGTGGAACCAAGCCGCAGGCGCCAAGGGGTTTTCCCGCCGTGCCGGCAGCTCGAGACCCATCAGCCAGGTTAGCGGCGCCGCCACACATCTTGCGGATATGTGTCTGAGCCGCAGACAAGAGGGAGGGCTGTCACGGACGGTTGCGGGGCCGCAGACGCGTCCTGGAACCGCCCGTGAAGAAAAAGCGATCGCACTCGATTCTCTGCATCGATTGCGCTTCAGATCAATAGGACCAAGATTTGATGTGTAGTATCCCTCTGCCTAGGAACAGCTGGGGGATCTGTCTTAGCTGAGTAAGAGCCTGGGGGAGGTGTTAATTAGCTTGGACATATTCCCTGTGGAAGGCACAATTCCCCTTTCTGGTCTGGGAACCAGGTGACACCTAGCTGATCTCATGTAGATGTTAATTAACCAAAGGGTGATCAGGATGCCTAGGTGCAGCCAGGCAGGCTACGAATCTCCGGGAGGTCTTGACACCTTGCTCACTGGTAAAGATCAAAGGGAAGTCAGCTGTTAGCAGCTAGAACACATCCTGAATAAACCTGAGTCTCATAGCATAATCCATAACTTCCCAGATCTGTCATATTTCTGGGGTTCCTGAGATGGCAGCTTCGCCAAACGTGGGGGAAGTGTAGCATGAGTCCCGATGCTGGTTCTGAGGAAGTTTCAGAACATTCTGAGGTAAGGACTGCCAGTTAGGCAGTTTGAAAGTGCCCTGATGATACCACAGGGGTCCCACCCCTCATGTCTGGTATCAGGGCGCTGGGTAAATCGAGACCGACCTGAAAATATTAGTAAATCTGCCCTGACCTGTACGGTTCTGTGAGATAGAGCCCATATATGGTTAAGGCATGATTTCTGGTCTCCAGGACAAGGGGAGGACTCATCTCATGTTCTAAGGGGGTGTGTGGCCCCGCCCTCACTCCCTCCTACTGAATCAGGGGCATAAGAATGGCAGAGGAGCCAAACTCAGTGTCCTCCACCCTGAAAACATCTTGAACTCATCGGTGCCAGCTTGAGGATATGCTGGCATCCACCTGGTCTGAACTCTGAACTTTGATTGAAACCCAGAACTCTGTTTTTCCCACAAAAAGGACATCTTTCCAGGAACTAAGTATTTTTCTCCCTTCTTTTATTTTTTTTATACTGGCTATTACTGTTTTAATAATTGTTGATTTTAATAATTGTCTGTATATATTAATTATTTATATTGCGTGAATAAACGACTTTCTCCAAGTCATTCACTGTCCGCTACCCTGCTTATCAGCACACACAGAACTGATCCCAGGTCTCTGAAGATACGCTACTGTTTGTTCGTTGTTGGCTAGACAGAATACCGTGTGTTTAACCGTTTTATTCGCAGGACTAGTCAGTCAGTTAGTGGGCTCCACGGTCCCATGGTAACCGCGGTGGTGGCAGTTTACTCTGAACCAGTGGGTGACGTTGTAATTACCCGTGTCTCACAGGCTCCCTTCTGAGTTGTCTGCGGCTAATTCTTAACGGTTCCTGCACATTGACTGCGACCAGAGTTCGCACGATCCGTGCGCTGGCACCGTTTAGAAGGCTAAGTGCGGTCAGCCACTAGGGCTCCTGTGACACCCCCGATGCCCAAGCAATATCGATCATTGGACGCTGTACACTCAAAACGATCGTCGGCTGAAATGGTCGTTATTGGCCGTTTCAGACGACGGTTATCGCATGTGTGTACGCAGCTTACGTTTGCTCCTAGGAGATAATGTTTAATCTTCTGTTTGAAAAAAGTATCAAATAGTTAGTGAAAAAGTACTGTCAAAATTATTTTGAGTATTTTCTTTCTTCCTGGTTGCTTTAAAGGCATTTTATTGATAAAGTTCGAAAATATCACCTAAGAGAAAAAGCTAATTGAATACGAGCGTTTGAGTGCTAAATATTAAGGGCTGTATGACACAAATGAAAAATGTATCTAAAGGTGAAAACGCGATATAATTTTTATTTATTTTTTAAATTCAAAAATGTACACATTTATCACAAACCTTTGTTCGATTTTACTCCAATTATGAAAAAAAAATGCTTGAAAACTAAAAAAAAATAGCTTGGGTCTATAAATTAAAGTGAACCTCCGGTCTAAAAATCTCATTTTAGCTGCACAGAAGAAAACTGCCAGGGCTTTTTTCCCCTGATGCTGTGCAAAGCATGATGGGATTTCTGATTTTGTTGTTCTCGTTTTGCTGTTTTGGTGCAATTTTTTTTTTTTTTGACATTTTGAATTTGACATTTGAAGCCTAGTGTGTGCAGCTGGGTGGGGTTATCAGGACACAGGACAGTTGGAACTGTGTCTCCTGCTCCTTGTCACCTCCTTTTCACCCAAAAAGATGGCTGCCCCCATGACAAAGATGAAAGCCCCCATTAATCACAAACATTTGCCTGTTCTTTTAAAACAGGGTGGGTAGAAGATTGTATTACCTATCTATTCTAATTAACATAACTAATGTAACTTGATGACAGTATGTTTGTTTAGGCTGAAGCAGTGGCGGCGCCAGGGGGGTGCTTGGGGGTGCTCGAGCACCCCCTAGAATTGTCCAAGCACCCCCAAAGCACCCCCTGGAGTGAACTGACTTCAGGCGTCTAAAAGACGCCAAGTCAGTTCACACACCGGCAGCACGGAGCAGCAGGCAGGGCTACGGTAAGATGGCCGCCCGGAGCCCTGTTCTGCAGACTTCGGGCGGCCATTTTCCCGTAGCCCTGCTCTCTGCATGCAGGCAGGAAGTCTCGTCGTGACGTCGGGAAGGAAGAGGATCGTGGGCGCGCGGGCGCTGCGCGCCACAATGAGGTCGGGACTCGGGACGGGAGGTCGGGAAAGAAGGTCTTCTGGCTGTAGGTGAGTAAATGGGTTTTTCTTTTCTTTTTCAGGTGATGCGGATTGTGCATATTGGGGTCATATCTGCTACGGATTGTGCATATTGGGGTCATATCTGCCACGGATTGTGCATATTGGGGTCATATCTGCCACGGATTGTGCATATTGGGGTCATATCTGCCACGGATTGTGCATATTGGGGTCATATCTGCCACGGATTGTGCATATTGGGGTCATATCTGCTACGGATTGTGCATATTGGGGTCATATCTGCTACGGATTGTGCATATTGGGGCGATATCTGCTACCGATTGTGCATGTTGGGGTCATTTCTGCTACCGATTGTGCATATTGGGGTCATTTCTGCTACCGATTGTGCATATTGGGGTCATTTCTGCTACCGATTGTGCATATTGGGGTCATTTCTGCTACCGATTGTGCATATTGGGGTCATATCTGCTACCGATTGTGCATATTGGGGTCATATCTGCTACCGATTGTGCATATTGGGGTCATATCTGCTACCGATTGTGCATATTGGGGTCATATCTGCTACCGATTGTGCATATTGGGGTCATATCTGCTACCGATTGTGCATATTGGGGTCATATCTGCTACCGATTGTGCATATTGGGGTCATATCTGCTACCGATTGTGCATATTGGGGTCATATCTGCTACCGATTGTGCATATTGGGGCCATATCTGCTACCGATTGTGCATATTGGGACCATATCTGCCACCGATTGTGCATATTGGGACCATATCTGCCACCGATTGTGCATATTGGGACCATATCTGCCACCGATTGTGCATATTGGGACCATATCTGCCACCGATTGTGCATATTGGGACCATATCTGCCACCGATTGTGCATATTGGGACCATATCTGCCACCGATTGTGCATATTGGGACCATATCTGCCACCGATTGTGCATATTGGGACCATATCTGCCACCGATTGTGCATATTGGGACCATATCTGCCACCGATTGTGCATATTGGGACCATATCTGCCACCGATTGTGCATATTGGGACCATATCTGCCACCGATTGTGCATATTGGGACCATATCTGCTACCGATTGTGCATATTGGGACCATATCTGCTACCGATTGTGCATATTGGGACCATATCTGCTACCGATTGTGCATATTGGGGCCATATCTGATAACGATTGTGCATATTGGGGCCATATCTGATAACGATTGTGCATATTGGGGTCATATCTGCTAACGATTGTGCATATTGGGGTCATATCTGCTACCGATTGTGCATATTGGGGCTATATCTGATAACGATTGTGCATATTGGGGCCATATCTGATAACGATTGTGCATATTGGGGCCATATCTGATAACGATTGTGCATATTGGGGCCATATCTGATAACGATTGTGCATATTGGGGTCATTGGACGTGTTTTTTGTTAAAATCTGCTCACATTACGTGTATTTTCTTGAGAAAACCTGCACAATTATGTGAATTTTCAGGGAAAAGGGTCACCAAAACTTGGGCCCTCTGTCTTTGCGTTGCACTTTTAAAGGGAACCCGAGGTGAGAATAATATTGAGGCTGCCATATTTATCTCCCTTTAAGCAATACCAGTTGCCTGGCTGCCGTGCTGGTCCTCTGCCTCTTATTCTTTCAACCATAGACCCTGAACAAGCATGCAGCAGGTCAGGGGTTTCTGACAATATTGTCAGAACTGACAAGATTAGCTGCATGGCTTGTTTCTGGTGTAATTCAGTTCACTACTACAGCCAAATAGATCAGCAGGGCTGCCAGGCAACTAGTATTGTTTAAAAGGAAATAAATATGGCAGCCACCATATCACTCTCACCCTGGGTTCACTTTAAATTACAGTTAGCCCCGCCCTCATCCGGTCATGACCACGCCCATTTTTTCGCCGCGGCGCGCTTCGCGCGCCGCAGGTTGTGGCCACACCCATTTTTGGCGCGGCGCGCTTCGCGCGCCGCAGGTCGTCAGCTCCCCCGGAAATTGGTCCAGCACCTGCATAGCACCCCCTAAAAAAATTTCCTGGAGCCACCACTGGGCTGAAGTTCCCCTTTAAGAAATTAATCCTACACCGTTCAGTGTTCTTGAAAATAGATCAGAATTTTTCACCATGGCCAATTAAAAAAAATTGGAAAAAAGCCCAGAAAAATCGATGACATTACTCAATTAAAAAAAAAAGATATTCAATTTTTTTTTTTTGCAACTAATCAGTTTTATATAAAAAAAATTATTTTGTATCATTCGTGGCCACATTTGCACTGACCTCAATCCTAAACCCAACACTAACCTTAAGACGTCAATCCAACTGTTGGATTGACGTCTTATCACTTGTTTGAACAATAGCAAACAACATTTCTTTGGTTGTTTCAACTTGTTTCACAACAAAAGTTGTTCGATAATTGTGCTGCATAAAAGACCGCTGTTGAGCGTGTGTATGGGGCTTTACAGTACATACTTGTTCTGTCACCATTGCTATATTGAATGGCTTGAAGAGACAGTGTCCCAGACATTGCATGCAGGCTTCTGATTGGTGGATTCTGGTTGGTCTGTTGGTAGTTGACCACAAACACTTATGGGAGTCTTTTGTACATGTCTAATTGGATTGAAAAGGCCACAGACAGGAAGTACAGCATTGTTTGAATGTGCAATGGTTGTTAGACTATCCCTTTAGGAAACTCAATCCATTAACACCTCCCCCCCCCCCCCCACACACACACACCCCACACTGATCAAACTGCTGAATGCTGGTGGATGCAGTTCTCCAATGCCAGTGTCGGCATTGGCAAAGAATGAGTCTTGTAATATATCAATAATGTACTGGCCTCTCAATCCACAATGTGCCACCTTTTCCATATTTGTTTGCATGCCACACGGTTTGGGAAAAAAGTCTGCTTTATATGTATAGACTCATGCTCAGCGTTAAGATGAAAATTGTTTAAAAAAAGCATTTGCAGGCTTAATAAATGCCAGAGATGCTTTCTTTGACAGTCACTCGAATTATTCACTGTATACGTTTCTTTGTGGTCATCAGTCATATTTACAAAGTAGCTGCCTGTACCATAGCTCATGATGGTCCCTCATTTGGAAGTAAATCCTCCTGTTCCTCCTTCCTTTTCTGATGTCCCTTTTTTTGGGATGATGTGCAGATCTGTATGAATAAATGTATTTACCTACTAAAAGAGTGTTTACATTATGCTAAATTTTATGTCAATATACTAAATACAGTAGGTGCCATGCTTTTCTCCAAATACGAATGTGAAAGAGAAATAACAATGGAAGGAAGGACCCGAGGGAACCAAAAATAAAAATATGTCATTTGTTTACAAATTCTTCAGTTCACACTGGATGGAAATTCAATGCAATGACAATCGTTTGTCTTGAAACAAATGCCCAGAATTTCACAGAACTGTTCAAACAAGAATGCATGAGAACGAAAACCCAGGGCATCTGGAAATGTGGCTGGTGGCAGCAGCATGCCTGCTCACTCTCAGCACCCCTGATAATGGCAGGACGCCAAAACCGATGGGGCTGAAAGTGTGCATTACCAGTTGAGAACTTTTAAATGACCTGTGTTCTAGTACCGCAAGGGTGGGAAGCGATATCAGCCGATGGTTGATAAATGGTTTAGAACCCACAGAAGTGCATGCACTTTGCTGTACTTTTACCTGCAATCTTGATGAAAGCCAATATTACTTTTATTCAAGCACTGAGGGAGTCCCTATTTTCATCCTTTGTCTTTACATATGCTCTGAGGACTTTGGAGCTTATAGATATTCATACAAGAGACAAGGGGACAGCCTGAGAACAGTGGATAGATACATAGGGCCTGATTCACAAAGCGGTGCAAACACTTTGCACGCCTGTGAAAAGCCCTTTATCACGCCTAAACTTAGTTTAGGCGTGATCTGAAGGAATTCGCGCGAACTCCCGCGCGCAAAGTGGTGCGCTACGCGCGCAGCGCATCATGCTTCGCGCGAAGTGCCCATTAAGCCCTATGGGACTTTGCGTGCGCATGTATGCGCGCAAAACTTTGCGCGCGGGAGCTTCGCGCGAGTTAGAGCACAAAGCGGTGATAACTTTGCTAGTTCAAAGGTTATCACGCCTAAAGTCTTTTAGGCGTGATAACTGAGTTATCACCGCTTTGTGAATCAGGCCCATAGGCTCATATGAAATTCACTTTTTCTCCTAGGTTTTCTCCTAAGTGATTTTTTCAAACTTGTCAATAAAATGCCTTTGATACCACCAGCAGGCAAGAAAATACTCAAAATAATTTTGATAGTACTTTTCACCAACTTTTATGTACTTTTTAGATTGTAAAATGCTTAAAAGTTATTTTAAAGAGAATAAGAAAATTATCTCCTAGGAGAAGACTCAGGAGAAAAAATTAATTGCATATGGCCCACAATATCTTTTGGTTGATGCACTAGCATGACAGACTATTAGCATGTCATTTGTCCAAATATTTTTCCAATAAAAATTGTCCCTCTTTCTCGTCTCAGAATGCTGGGAAATATCCTATACTGTATCTCAGAGACAGACCAGCAGGAAGCTAGATGAAATCTAGGCCATAGATTGGTGGACTGGAACAGTAATCTGACTGACCACTGATTGTAAGATATTTATTTAAAAAAAAGTTTCTTGTTTTCATCCCTGCCAAGAACAATGTGAGCATTTCTCAGGTAATTACACTGGAGAGATCACTGTATACTCGGAGGCAGGGAGTGGCAGTTAAGTGTGTACATAACTGAAGAAACAAGGCAGGGTTATTTGAACACACAGGAATACTTTGGTTGGATGGAGAGAGACTGTAGAAGATAGCAAACCTATTTTTTATGAGTCTGCTATTAGGTGACAGAATATGCAGTTGTCATTGTGGGTGGAACTATGAAAGACTGCAGAGATACTGGTGAAAAAGCATTTGTGGTACTGCAATCAGCGAATTTACTAATCTTTCAACAACCACACTGTGCTCTGATATAACTGATGAGGGTTGCAAAGTTTTGCAATTTAATAACATACACTTTGATAAAGTCCAGTCCAGGTTGGCTGCATCCAGTGTTCTCTAAAGGCCGGTACACAGGTAAACTTGACAATCCACAGCAATCCGCTCATGCGCACATAGACAGCACTTCCTGCTCACATGGCCGGTAACTCCTGCATGCGTTTCACTTGCATCTCACGCAAAGGTAACAGGCTTCTTTTTTATGCCAGCTCTTGAACCATGCCAATCATCCACCAGGGAGTCTGGAATGAATGTCTTTGGGGTCGCATACAGAAGCATATAACAGGACCGAGTATTCCCACTGTGCACTGAATGATCTTCAGAAATTGGCAGGAGTTGGCGATTCACAAGTAACCATGTGCCCCAGCAAACTCAGTAATGTTCACCACTAATCATCACCTATTTAAATGCACAAGCAAGAAATGTCCTAAAAAAGGAAATTTGATTGGCCAAAGCTACTGGCCAATCACAGCATAGCCTGGAATGTGATCTGACTGGAGTCCATCAGTCTTTATTGGTATTCATAAGGAATCTGCCGGTCACAACCTATTTAAAAGAAGAAGCAAGAGATGAATGTAAACGTAATCTGATTGGGCAGGGCATCTGGCTAATTAACCCCCCTGGCATTCTATTGATTGCGCCAGGGTGGCTGCGCAGCACTATTTTTACATTTTTGTTAAATCATGTAGCTAGCCTAGCGCTAGCTACATGATAGCCGCTGAGCAGCGGCATCCCCCCGCCCCTTCCGATCGCCTCCGGCGATTAGCGCAAACAGGAAATCCCGTTCAGAACGGGATTTCCTGTTTGGCTTCCCCCGTCGCCATGGCGACGATCGTGATGACGTCATCGACGTCGTGACGTCAGAGGGAGTCCCAATCCACCCCTCAGCGCTGCCTGGCACTGATTGATGGGGTCTCGGGGGGGGCCTGTTACGCGGCGGGTAGCGGCACATCGGCGGCACTTGTCCCCAACACGCAGCTAGCAAAGTGCTAGTTTCATGTTTTAAAGAGCAATCTAGTGCAGCGGTCATGGACAAGCTGAGCTTGTCCATACCGCTAAGCTGGTTAAAGCAGTGGTGGCATGGCTCTAGGCTTTGCTGTGGTTTAATTGCCTGGTAGCTTGGGAGTTCCTCATCCTTTCCTGGCACACTCACCAGTATGTGCCAGTCACTACCTATTTAAAACAAGAGATACCTGTATACTAGTGATGAATTGGGCAGGCTGACTGGCTAATTAGAGTAGAGCCCGCACATCTCCAAGGTATGTTTTAATTGGATGGTAGCATTGGTCAATTAGGTAGCATGTTCACAGGAAATTCCGTGCTTCCACTAAATAGGTGCTGACTGATTTGACTGTGGCTGGGCAGTCTGAAAACAATATTACACATCACTAAGATGTTTATAAGATCTCTATAGAAAAGCATATTAAAGACAGGCATTTGATTTTAAATGCTGATGCATTCTGATGACCCAGACTCAGAATCTGGCACAGATGGATGGTGCCAGTTTATGAGTCCAGGATAAGTGGTACATTTGTCTATTGCCAAATCAGAATCTGATCATTTTTGACTGTAGTGAGAACCTAACCAAAGACCATGAGCCACATCACAATTACAGTGCTTCAGATGACTTCTGTGCAAAACCTTCTCATACTGGAATGTATGTAAAAAAACCCTCCCTTTGTATAGAAATGACAGGCAGTATCTGGGCAGTAGATGGTCTCAGATATTGCACAATGTGTGGAAAAGGGAAAAATTGAGAGCCTCTGATAGTCAGGACCGGTTCTCTTATGAAGCAAGGTGAAACACTTGCATCAGGTGCAGAGATTACAGGGGTGCCATGTTTGTACTGTGTTTACACTTACAGCATGCAGTCAGAGTAGGAGGAGAAGCAAGAGGAGAGAGAGAGGAAAATCCTCACAAGTTTGTCTCAGGCAGCAAAAAGTCTAGAACTGGCCCTGCTGATAGTATAATATGTTACTGTCAATTGGCAATGTGAATGACAAAGGTAGGTTACCCCTAAGGTAACCACTGTAACAGCTGGTGGGGAGATTACTAGACCCGACCCCACTCAGGGTAAAAGTCGCTCTCTGTAGACAGGAAAGAAGATGGGGTAACGCCCCCTCCACCGAGGGTGGACTTGGTATGCACTACGAGTGGTTTAACAGAAGCTCCAAAGTAGAGTAAAATGTTTACAAGCAGACTCACACAAGTCAATGGCCTCAATTCACTAAGATCATGCTGGAGATAATAAAGCAAGAGAAAACTTACCTCCACACGTGAGAGAGTTATCTTATCTCTTCATTCCTTAAGTTACCTCTCCTGTAGTTAATTTACCTCCTCTGTAGTTAATTTACCTCCTCTGTAGTTATTTTCACACGCAGTTAATTAACAGCCTGTCTTTAACTCTGGAGTTATTTTAAGGATTGAAGAGTTAACTTAAAGACAGAAGAGTTAACTTTAGGCTTGCCTGAGGTAAAATGTTTCCTGAATACTACATGCCTTATCACCATGGTAACAACTCTAGAAGAGTTATTAAAGACAGGAGATAAGCTTAGTGAATTGAGGCCAAAGTATCAAAAAAATGTCTCTTTGTTCAAAACTCCAAATTTGGAGTTATGAATAAACATAATTTTTTATTTTTGCTGATAAAGAGAATTTATTTTTGCTCCTCTGTTAAACCACTCATAGTGCATCATAACAAAAAATGTTGGAGATGTAGTCAGGTAGATGGGGCAGATATCCACATGTGGTGAAGTTGCCTAATAGTGAAAAACATTCCGGGGAGAAAGCTTTGGAAAAAAAACCTGTCAGACTCAAATAGCCAGACTGCAGCCACTAGGGCGTGCTCTATAGGAAGTAGCAGTGTTCAGGAGTCTTGCCCAAGGTCTCCTCACCATATAGGTGCAGGCTTACTGATTAGGAAGAGCCAAGATTCGAGACCCTGGTCTCCTGTGTCAGAGGCAGAGCCCTTAACCAGTACACTATCCAGCCGCTCATCACAGCCAAGGCATCTGTTTGAGGAAACTGTTCCCTAACTAGCAAGGCAGATCATTGCTAAACATTGGAAAGAAGCAAATCAACTGAGTATGCAGGAATGGTTTATGAGGATGTGTGGCCATTTTATGGAGCTAGATGTAAAGGAGATGGAAAATCCCTATTCTCATAAAATCTAAAACTAGAAAGCTTTGTAGGATACCCTCCAGAAGCAGCAAGAAGTAGGCCAAGGGGAAAAGGATGGAGAGAAGACCTGCTGGTAAAAATCGAAGACTATTGGTGAAGATGTAATAGGTAGGAAGGAAGAATTAGAATTAATAAGGGAAATAAAGCAAACCATATATTGGCTGGAGCATTTAGGTGATGGATGTGGCTTGCCTGTATGTGACTTGAGGAGCTGGATGAATGAGTTAGGATGATTGTATACAGTATATGGTAACTGGTTGGGTGTTCTGTGTAAAGGATTAGGTAAAGCGGTATGCCAGCGCAGGTTGGTTGGTTTTGTTTTTCTTTTCTCTGTCTTATTTGTTTCTTGTTGTTTTATGGCTTTGTTTTTTAGTTTTGTTGTGTGTATTTTGTTGGTTTCCCCTTCTTCTTTGCTGATTTACATTACTTATTAATAAAGAAGGATCGTCTGATTATTACTGAAAATAACCTCAAACAAATGATGCAAAATAGAAACCCAACAAAGCAGCATTGTGATGAAGTCCTCTTTATCCTTGTGCTGTTAGGTGCATAGAAGGCAGATCGCCCCTGCCACCGCTAGACCTCCTCCAGAAGGTCCAGGGCAAATAGGATAAAGCATGACCCCTCCCACCCTGGCAGTAGATGGTTCAACCTGCTCCCCTAAGGCCACCGCTACAGGACCATCCTCACTAGAACTTTCAGGCACAGGAACACCTTTATCCCCTAAGTAGCCCTCCTCTGTCTTAAACTCAAGCCCCTTCCTCAGCAGATCCCCCCCAGTCTTCCTCTACTGTCCTGAACCCCTGCATTACTGTACCTCTGCCATCATTTCTGTATGTGTATCTTCAATGTTCGTTACCCATCGACTATGTTTGCACTTTGTCCTGTTTTACTGCACTGTGTCCTGTTCTTTGCACTATGTCCTATGACAGCTACCATGTACCAAAAGCAATTCTGGGTACGATAACTGTCCCACTTGGTAAATAAAGTTGATTCTGATTCTGATGCTGAACTGCGTGCTTCCAGGCTGTGCTGAGCAAAGTAAATACCTACTCAGTATGTGATCCAGTATGTTTATTTTGATTTATATATATATATATATATATATATATATATATATATATATATATATATATATATATATATAGGCTTGCAAAAGTATTCGGCCCCCTTAAAGTTTTCCACATTTTGTCACATTACTACCACAAACATGAATCAATTTTATTGGAATTCCACGTGAAAGACCAATACAAAGTGGTGTACATGTGAGAAGTGGAACGAAAATCATACATGATTTCAAACATTTTTTACAAATAAATAACTGCAAAGTGGGGTGTGCGTAATTATTCAGCCCCCTGAGTCAATAGTTTGTAGAACCACCTTCTGCTGCAATTACAACTGCCAGTCTTTTAGGGTATGTCTCTACCAGCTTTGCACATCTAGAGACTGAAATCCTTGCCCATTCTTTTTTGCAAAACAGCTCCAGCTCAGTCAGATTAGATGGACAGCGTTTGTGACAGTAGTTTTCAGATCTTGCCACAGATTCTCGATTGGATTTAGATCTGTACTTTGACTGGGCCATTCTAACACATGGATATGTTTTGTTTTAAACCATTCCATTGTTGCCCTGGCTTTATGTTTAGGGTCATTGTCCTGCTGAAAGATGAACCTCTGCCCCAGTCTCAAGTCCTTTGCAGACTCCAAGAGGTTTTCTTCCAAGATTGCCCTGTATTTGGCTCCATCCATCTTCCCATCAACTCTGACCAGCTTCCCTGTCCCTGCTGAAGAAAAGCATCCCCAGAGCATGATGCTGCCAGCACCATATTTGACAGTGGGGATGGTGTGTTCAGAGTGATGTGCAGTGTTAGTTTTCCGCCACACATAATGTATTGCATTTTGGCCAAAAAGTCCCATTTTGGTCTCATCTGACCAGAACACCTTCTTCCACATGTTTGCTGTGTCCCCCACATGGCTTGTGGCGAACTGCAAACAGGACTTCTTATGCTTTTCTGTTAACAATGGCTTTCTTCTTGCCACATTTCCATAAAGGCCAACTTTGTGCAGTGCACGACTAATAGTTGTCCTATGAACAGAGTCTCCCACCTGAGCTGTAGATCTCTGCAGCTCGTCCAGAGTCACCATGGGCCTCTTGACTGAATTTCTGATCAGCGCTCTCCTTGTTCGGCCTGTAAGTTTAGGTGGACGTCCTTGTCTTGGGAGGTTTACAGTTATGCCACACTCCTTTCATTTCTGAATGATCGCATGAACAGTGCTCCATGGGATGTTCAAGGCTTTGGAAATCTTTTTGTAGCCTAAGCCTGCTTTAAATTCCTCAATAACTTTATCCCTGACCTGTCTGGTGTGTTCTTTGGATTTCATGGTGTTGTTTCTCCCAATATTCTCTTAGACAACCTTTGAGGCCGTCACAGAGCATCTGTATGTGTACTGACATTAGATTACACACAAGTGCACTCTATTTAGTCATTAGCACTCATCAGGCAATGTCTATGGGCAAGTGACTGCCCTCAGACCAAAGGGGGCTGAATAATTACGCACGCCCCCCTTTGCAGTTATTTATTTGTAAAAAATGTTTGGAATCATGTATGAATTTTGTTCCACTTCTTACATGTACACCACTTTGTATTAGTTTTTCATGTGGAATTCCAATAAAATTGATTCATTTTTGTGGCAGTAATGTGACATTTTATTGGAATGCCACATGAAAAACCAATACAAAGTGGTGTACATGTGAGAAGTGGAACAAAATTCATACATGATTCCAAACATTTTTTACAAATAAATAACTGCAAAGGGGGGCGTGCGTAATTATTCAGCCCCCTTTGGTCTGAGGGCAGTCACTTGCCCATATACATTGCCTGATGAGTGCTAATGACTAAATAGAGTGCACTTGTGTGTAATCTAATGTCAGTACAAATACAGCTGCTCTGTGACTGCCTCAGAGGTTGTCTAAGAGAATATTGGGAGCAACAACACCATGAAATCCAAAGAACACACCAGACAGGTCAGGGATAAAGTTATTGAAAAATTTAAAGCAGGCTTAGGCAACAAAAAGATTTCCAAAGCCTTGAAAATCCCACGGAGCACTGTTCAAGTGATCATTCAGAAATGGAAGGAGTATGGCACAACTGTAAACCTACCAAGACAAGGCCGTCCACCTAAACTCACAGGCCGAACAAGGAGATCGCTGATCAGAAATGCAGTCAATAGGCCCATGGTGACTCTGGATGAGCTGCAGAGATCTACAGCTCAGGTGGGGGAATCTATCCATAGGACAACTATTAGTCATGCACTGCACAAAATTGGCCTTTATGGAAGAGTGGCAAGAAGAAAACTATTGTTAACAGGAAAGCATAAGAAGTCCCATTTGCAGTTTGCCACAAGCCATGTGGGGACACAGCAAACATGTGGAAGAAGGTGCTCTGGTCAAATGAGACCAAAATGGGACTTTTTGGCCAAAATGCAAAACGCTACCTGTGGCGGAAAACTAACACTGCACATCACTCAGAACACACCATCCCCACTGTCGAGTATGGTGGTGGCAGCATCATGCTCTGGGGGTGCTTCTCTTCAGCAGGGACAGGGTAGCTGGTAAGAGTTGATGGGAAGATGGATGGAGCCAAATACAGGACAATCTTGGAAGAAACCCTCTTGGAGTCTGCAAAAGACTTGAGACTGGGGCGGAGGTTAACCTTCCAGCAGGACAATGACCCTAAACATAAAGCCAGGGCAACAATGGCATGGTTTAAAACAAAACATATCCATGTGTTAGAATGGCCCAGTCAAAGTACAGATCTAAATCCAATCGAGAATCTGTGGCAAGATCTGAAAACTGCTGTTCACAAACGCTGTCCATCTAATCTGACTGAGCTGGAGCTGTTTTGCAAAGAAGAATGGGCAAGGATTTCAGTCTCAAGATGTGCAAGGCTGGTAGAGACATACCCTAAACGACTGGCAGCTGTAATTACAGCAAAAGGTGGTTCTACAAAGTATTGACTCAGAGGGCTGAATAATTACGCACACCCCACTTTGCAGTTTTTTGTTTTTTTTTAAATGTTTGGAATCATGTATGATTTCCGTTCCACTTCTCACGTGTACACCACTTTGTATTGGTCTTTCACGTGGAATTCCAATAACATTGATTCATGTTTGTGGCAATAATATGACAAAATGTGGAAAACTTCAGGGGGCCGAATACTTTTGCAAACCACTGTATATGTGTATATATATATATATATATATATATATATATATATATATATATATATATATATATATATATATACTGTTTATATATATATATATATATATATATATATATATATATATATATATATATATATACTGTATATATATATACAGGGTGGGCTATTTATATGGATACACCTGAATAAAATGAGAATGGTTGGTGATATCAACTTCCTGTTTGTGGCACATTAGTGTATGTGAGGGGGGAAACTTTTCAAGATGGGTGGTGACCATGGTGGCCATTTTGAAGTCGGCCATTTTGAATCCAGCTTTTGTTTTTTCAATAGGAAGAGGGTCATGTGACACACCAAACGTATTGGGAATTTCACAAGAAAAACAATGGTGTGCTTGGTCATAACGTAACTTTATTCTTTCATGAGTTATTTACAAGTTTCTCTTTGTTTACAGCCATTGGCATGTCGCCGAGATGAACACGTGAGGAACGGATAGAAATTTCAATGCAAGACACCCTATGGGACCACCCATCTCCCATGATACAGTTAGCAAACTGCATGCTAAGTTTCGTGACACTAGTTCAGTGTTGGATTTGCCAAAATGTGGATGCATGAAATCTGTCACTAATGAAGAAACATCAGTGGCTGTCCTAGCTTCATTCAGCAAGAGCCCACAGCGTACCACTCACTGTATGTCACTGGAGAGTGACATTAGTCTAACATCCCTTCGGCGGATATTAGCTACTCACAAATGGCACCCTTACAAACTTCAGCGACTGCAGCATCTCAACGAGGATGACCCAACCCAGATCGACACACTGAATTTGCAGAATGGGCAAAACAAAAATTGGAACAGGACCCTCAGTTTACGCAGAAAATTTTGTTCAGTGATGAGGCAAACATTTATGTGAATGGTGAAGTTAAAGAGGAGCTGTTAGGTATAAGGTCTCAGAAAAAATAAACACATATATCAGTAGCTAAATATTGGCTGTACTTATATTACATATGCATTTCACTGTCCACGTTTGGATTTCCCAGAATTTTTATATAGTATATGCAGAGATTGATGCTCCTGACAGCTCATTGCAGGTTCCATGTTTGTCTGTCTCCTATGAAGTCAAATGTGTGGTCATGTCCTGCCTGCTTCCTGATGATTCCACTCACAGAAAAGCTTGTACTGAATAACAGTACTGTGCAGTGAATATTAATTAGCCATGTGGCTAGGAACAATAGCGGACTCCTGCAGTGTACTCTGCCCAGAGATTTATCAGTGCTGTGCGCTGGACTGAGTTACATGCTATTGTAACTTGACCCTGTAACTTCTCATTAGCAGCCGAGGGGAGGGCCCCAGAATGCTTTGCAGTATGGTATGCGGCTTTCGGCTTCTTAAGAGCTTGGGTCTAACAGCTTTGCTGATAAGCACACATCAAATGAAAGAGATTTTTATCTTCAGTGTTGCCTTTTTGGCTTCCTTCTAAACTGTTTAAGGGCTGGTTCAGACGGACGTCTGGAGGCGTCGCGTTTGTTGGCGTCGCGGCGGCAATGCGTTCAGGCTTTCAGCAGCGTTCGCATTGCGTTCGGATGCGGTCGCGTTTTTTCTTCCCCTAGGGGAACATCACCCGTCGCAGTTAACCGCCCCTGGAAGCAACATGTAGCTTCCAGGGGCTCCTTGAACGCCAGTGAAAATCGAGACCCGAACGCTGCATTCGCGTAAACGCGCGTAAAAGCTTGGTACAAACGCTCCCATTCACTTGAATGGGAGTGTTTAACGCCAAGCCCCGAACGCTGGCGGTAAACGCTGCACAAACGTCCATCTGAACCAGCCCTAACACAGGAGAATAGAGGTTTAAATTAGCTTTTGCAGCCTGACAGTTACTCTTTAACAAACAAAACCACCGCTATTGGCCTGACACTAACCCACATTGGATAGATCCCTCCAAGACTGTTAGAATGAAAAAATTGATGGTATGGTGTGGTATATGGGGTACAAAGATAGTGGGGCCATCAATGGAAAACTCAAGGCCACTGGATATGCAAAATTGCTACATGATGATGTGTTTCCCTTTTTATGCACTGAAGCTGGCACATTCCCTAAGTTTTTCCAACAAGATGGTGCACCACCGCATTATGGGTGTCAGGTCCAAGCATTCCTAGATGAACAGTTTCCTGCAAAGTGGATTGGTCTTCGTGGGCCAGTTGAATGGCCCCCAAGGTCTCCGGATCGGACCCCCTTAGACTTGTATCTTTGCGGTCATCTGAAGGCAATTGTCTATGCTGTGAAGATACAAGATGTGCAGCACCTGACACTACGGATACTGGAAGCCTGTGCAAGCAATTTCTCCTGCGGTGTTGCTATCAGTGTGGGAGAAGAGGGTTGCATTGACAATCCAACACAATGGGCAGCACATTGAACACATTTTATAAGTGGTCAAAACTTGTAAATAACTCATGAAAGAATAAAGTTAAATTAAAACTAAGCACACCATTGTTTTTCTTGTGAAATTCCCAATAAGTTTGATGTGTCACATGACCCCTTCCTATTGAAAAAAACAAAAGTTTAATTCAAAATGGCCAACTCAAAATGGCCGCCATAGTCACCACCCATCTTGAAAAGTTTCCCCCTTCACATATACTAATGTGCCACAAGCAGGAAGTTAATATCACCAACCATTCCCATTTTATTAAGGTGTATCCATATACACCTTAATAAAAGGTGTATATGGATACAAAAACCCACCCTGTATATAGTACATGCAAAATCCACTAGAAGAATATTGGTAAAATTACAGATATTCTACTATTGGGCAGTGGAAGTTCCAATAGTAAAATATTCATATAGCCAGTAAAATTGTACCAATATTTTACTTTTGCTAAACCTAACCCTAACACAAGCCCTCCTTCTACTGATGCCTAACCTTAAACATTCCCCCTCCACCAATGCCTAAACCTAACCAACACCCCACCACCAATACCTAATCCACCCCCCGACTCACTCCCCCACCGATGCCTAACCCTAACCGGACCCCTCCACCGATACATAACCATAACCGGCCGCCCCACAGATGCCTAACCCTAACCGATCCCCCCACCAATGCCTAATTCTAACCAACACCCCCCCACTGATGCCTAACCCTAACCGTCCTCCTCCCACCGCAAACTGGACGATATCCTCCGCATCTTCGCCGCTATATACAGCAAATATTGGATGCCGGGTAGTTTAGGCACCCCACAGGTGTCCATGTTAATATCAACTACAAACATAAATTTGGGCACTCATTATTTGTAGCTGCAGTTTGTATAACAGGCAGCCCCGGTGCCCGCTATTTCATTTCCATTTATAATAACCAATATTAACATATGGAGCGCCCAAACTTCCCCGGCAAAAATTTCCCATTTCGAGTTTGTGACCTATGAGGACTTTAGCCTTGCAAGCGATACAGCTTTCCAAAGCCAGGCAGTCACAGTATCTGAAAAATATTTCCTCACAGTGACAGAGTTGATAACTTTTGCATTAATGTCAGCCAGGAAAGCACAGAGGTGCCATTGATGGTTATCAATTAGTTTTTAAACCCCGACCTCTTCCTGTCATGTAAGTCACAGGTATGCAGGAAATGCCACTGTGTAACCTTCAAACCAGTTCTGCGTGTTGTTCTCAGGTAACAAGTGAAAAAACATTAGAAGCACTGCTTTGTCAGTGTCTGAATTCTCAGATGTACTCTGTGAAGCACTACAGAAAATTTCAGTGCTATATAAATGCGTTATAATAATAATAATAATAATAATAATAATAATAATAAAAAATATCTGTATGCCATTATCACTGAAAACAATCATACAGTGTTCCTTTAATACCACTCCAGATAAAGTGAGAAAGGATACCGTAACTGTCATGGATTCAAAACTGTTTTCTCTTTCCCATCAAGTATTTTATTGTTGTACCTCACTTCTTTCCCTGGTGACACCCTAGGTTTACATTAGTCATATTAGACCATTAGGTGTCACTAAAAAAATGAAGTGAATGGAATTTTCCCACTGGGGACACAGACAGGAGTCGCAACCTGGTACAAATTTCAGCGAATTATCCAAAACTTATAAAAATTTCTAGCGAGGAGAACGCCAGCGCATACCACTAAGGCTGCATCTGAAATGACCACCAGCTTAGTGTGAAGCACCTAAATAGATTTTCTGCACACTTTGCATTCAATTCAGATGCAAATCATATGCAAGGGACGCGCAGCCTTTCCCCCAACCTTTTTAAAAAAAAATTCTAGTCAATTCAATTGTTTTATAACATTGACCAGAAAACAAAAGTTTAAATAAAGGTTGTTTCTATTTCATTGACTGTATAGTTTGACCTTCTTGTTGATCCATGCAGTATTTGACATTCAGAAAAATATTTCCTATTCAGAGGAACTTGTAATAGAGTTGAATGACTAATAACTATAACATTCCCAAACTTTTTTTTTTATTTTGTACATAGTGGAAAAGGGTTAGAAAAAACATTATTTTTTAGTTCTGTATATATCCCCATCCTAAAGATTACCTCTAAAAGAAAAAAAAAACCTTGATAGAAGGAAAGAAAAAATATATCAATCACAACACTGACAGAAATAAAAAAAATCCAAATATTTTCAACATTTTTAACCACTTCAGGATCACAGGTTTTCCCCCTTAAAAACTAAAACAACTTTCACATTTCAGCGCTCCTCCCATTCATTCAGCGATAACTTTATTGTTACTTATCACACTGAAATGATCTATATATTGTTTTTTTCCCCACAAATTATGCTTTCTTTGGGTGGTAGTTTTTGTTCTGAATAATTTTATTTTATATGCATTGTAAAGGAAATAATAAGGAAAAAAGAAAAAAAATGATTATTTCTCAGTTTTCAGCCATTATAGTTTTAAAATAAAATGTGCTTTGGTACATAAAACCCACAGATCTTATTTGCACATTTGTCCGGTTTATTACAACGTTTAAATTGTGTCCCTAGTACAATGTATGGTGATAATATTTTAACTGGAAATGAAGGAGCATTTTTCCATTTAGGGATTTTTAATACTTTTTCACTTATTACAAGAACTTTTTTTGAAAAAATATACTCATGACAACCGTATTACAAAAGTCCCTAAGGTAACTATTTATGTAAAAAGAATTAAATGATGTAATTTTTTTTTTTTTTTTAACAAGTGTTTTATTTCTGTAACTGTGGGGCAGGGATGGAAGGGGTTAAAAGTAATAAAATAAAAAATAATAATAATAAACTTGCTATGGAAAACAATATAGTGGCATAAATAGGTGTATTTTACTTTTTGGCCACAAGATGGTGCTATTGAGACCGTGTTTCTATTAATAGAACACAGCCGTGTGGGGTCTCAGAGCTTATGCGACGTTAAAAAGCTCTGCGAAGACATAGGAACGGTGATCGGGATTGAGAATCAAAAGATTCTCACATCCTGATCACAGATGGAAGGGGCTGCGACGGTGAATCGGCGGAAAACAGCGCAGGGATCGTGAATGCTATGGTAAGGCAGCAGTACGCATATCTACGCCCCTGATCCGCACGTGAAGTTTAAAGGGGCGTGGATATGCGTACCAAGGATCCTGATTAAACAACATTTAGGGCTCTTGTGTGTGAACTGCAATGTAGACTAGAGATGGCCCGCACGGTTTGTCGGCGAACCGATTCGCTCGAACATCGCTGCTTCGCGTTCGCGGTGAACTGCGAACTATATGCGAGTTCGACCCGCTCCTATACTACATCATTAGGCTAAACTTTTACCCTCTACAACACAGTCAGCAGACACAGGGCAGCCAATCAGGCTACACTCCCCCCTGGAGTCCCCCCCCCCATATAAGGCAGCTGCATCGGCCATTATCTCACTCGGTGTGGCTGCAGTAATTAAGGGAGAGAGGTTGCTGCACAGATTAGGGAAAGCTTAGTTAGGCTCTTGTTAGGCTTGTTAGCTTGCTCCTTGCTGATACTTATTGCTAAAAAGCACCCCACTACAGCTCTTTTGAGAGCTAATGTTGTTCTTGTGATCTGTTTTTTTTTTGTGTGTGTGGCTCACTGACACTTGCATATACAGCCCTGTCAGTCAGTCGCAGCTGGCCTTTGCTAATTCCTACTGTGCCACTGCCAGGCCCAGCACATTCAGTGCCTACCTTTTCACTGCACGAGTGTGACAGCTGCACATTTGTAATACCAGTCACTGCATACCTGTTCAGTGCACCTGCGTAACAGCACACAGTGTTAGATTATATACCAGTCACTGCATACCTGTTCACAGTACCTGTGTGTGTGACAGCTGCACATTTGTAATACCAGTCACTGCATACCTATTCACTGCACCTGTGTTACCGCACGCAGTGTTATGTTATATACCAGTTACTGCATACCTGTTCACAGTACCTGTGTGTGTGACAGCTGCACATTTGTAATACCAGTCACTGCAACCTGTTCATTGCACCTGTGTGACCGCACGCAGTATTATATTATATACCAGTCACTGCATACCTGTTCACGGTACCTGCGTGTGTGACAGCTGCACATTTGTAATTCCAGTCACTGCATACCTGTTCACTGCACCTGTGTGTGTGACAGCTGCACATTGTATTGATACCAGTCGCTGCATACCTGTTTACTGCACCTGTGTGACTGCACGCAGTGTTATATCATATACCAGTCACTGCATACCTGTTCACGGTACCGGTGTGTGTGACAGCTGCACATTTGTAATACCAGTCACTGCATACTTGTTTACTGCACCTGTGTGACTACATGCAGTATTATATTATATACCAGTCACTGCATACCTGTTCACGGTACCTGCGTGTGTGACAGCTGCACATTTGTAATACCAGTCACTGCATACCTGTTCACTGCACCTGTGTGTGTGACAGCTGCACATTGTATTGATACCAGTCACTGCATACCTGTTCACTGCACCTGTGTGACTGCACGCAGTGTTATATCATATACCATTCAATGTATACCTGTTCACAGTACCCGTGTGTGTGACAGCTGCACATTGTATTGATACCAGTTACTGCATACCTGTTCATGGTACCTGTGTGTGTGACAGCTGCACATTTGTAATACCAGTTACTGCATACCTGTTCACTGCACCTGTGTGACCGCGCGCTGTTTTATATACCAGTCCATGCATACCTGTTAACTGCACCTGTGTAACCACATGCTGTTTTATATACCAGTCCGTGCATACCTGTTAATTGCACCTGTGTGACAACTGCGCATTGTATTGTAATAACAGTCACTGCATACCTTTCACTGCACCTGTGTGACTGCACATTGTATTAGTCAAGTCAGTGCATACCTTTCACTTCATCCTCCCCCCCCCCTGATATGGACAAAAGAGGCAGAGGCAGACTCAGAGGCAGGCCACCCGGCAGGTCTGTTCGAGGCCGTGCTGACGTGATTTCGTGCGGCCCTGTACCAAAGTGCAGTGCTCAGAAGAAGGCATGTTCCATCAACTCCCAAGATTGTCAGGACATAGTTGACTATTTAACACAGAACACCTCATCTTCCGCCGCCACCAGCGCTACTACTAGCACCACATCTGCTACATTTGACACTTCGCAGGAGTTATTTGGTGGGGAATTAACTGATTCACAGCCATTATTGTTACAACAAGATGAAGGCGCTAAGCAAGTTACACCACCTCATATGTCTGAGTTAGGCGGCACTATGGACGTAAGCTGTGAGGAGGAGGATGATGAAGTACCTCCTGTTGGTGCAGTTTTGGAGGTGTCAGATACAAGCGAAGCTGTAGAGGAAGATTATGATGAGGATGATTATGATGATATGGATGTCACGTGGGTTCCCAATAGAGGAGATGAACAGGGGGACAGTTCAGAGAAGGAGTCAGAGAGGAGTAGGAGGAGACGAGTTGCTGAAAGAAGCAGGAAGAGCTCGTTGAGAGAAACAGCTTGTGGCAGTGTCCGGCGCCATGTATCGCCACCTATGGACAGCCAGCCAACATGCCCTTCAACGTCAGCTGCTGACGCCACCATAGTGTCATCACCCCAGGGCTCAGCGGTGCGGACATTTTTTTGTGTGTCTGCCTCAGATGAGAGCAATGCCATCTGTACTCTCTGCCACCAAAAATTGAGCCGTGGAAAGGCCAACACCCGCGTAGGCACAACTGCCTTACGAACACACATGGAGAAAAAGCACAAACTGCAATGGGAAGACCACCTGAGGAAAAGCAGCACACAAAAGCAAAACCTTCTCCTCTTCCTCCTTCAGGTGCATTATCTTCAGCCGATTTCTCCCTTGCACCTTCACAGCCACCCTCCTCCACTCCTCCTCTCACCTTGAGCGGTTCCTTCTCCTCTGTCCACAGCAGCAGCCAGGTGTCCATGAGGGATATTTTTAAGCGGAAGAAGCCAATGTCTGCCAGTCACCCCCTTGCCCGGCGTCTGACAGCTGGGTTGGCGGAACTGTTAGCTCGCCAGCTGTTACCATACCAGCTGGTGGACTCTGAGGCCTTCCGAAAATTTGTGGCCATTGGGACACCGCAGTGGAAGATACCAGGCCGCAATTATTTCTCAAAAAAGGCGATACCCAAACTGTACCATGAAGTTGAAAGGGAAAGGAAAGTGGTGTTATCTCTGGCACACAGCGTTGGGTCAAGGGTCCATCTGACCACGGATGCCTGGTCTGCAAAGCATGGTCAGGGCAGGTACTTTACTTACACAGCCCATTGGGTCAACCTGGTGACCGCTGGCAAGCAGGGAGTACGTGGCTATGCAGCGGACCTAGTTGTGACACCTCCACGGCTTGCAGGCAGGCCTCCTGCCACCTCCTCTCTTTCTCTTCCGACTCCTCCTGCTACATCCTCTTCTCTGTCGTCCTCCTCGGCTGAGTAGCAGTGCTACTCTACTGGTGCTGCGATCTCCTCTCCAGCTACACAGCCTCAGCTCCCCAGGGCCTATGCTGCATGCCAGGTACGACGGTGTCACACCATCTTAGACATGTCTTGCCTCAAAGCGGAGAGTCACACTGGAGCAGCTCTCCTGGCTGCTTTTAACAAACAGGTGGATCAATGGCTGACCCCGCACCAACTGGAGATCGACAACGGGGTGTTTGACAAAGGCAGGAATCTAGTTTTGGCTTTGAATTTGGGAAAGTTGACACATGTACCTTGCATGGCACATGTGCTCAATCTAATAATTTAGAGATTTGTGTGTAAGTACCCAGGCTTACAGGACGTCCTGAAGCAGTCCAGGAAGGTATGTGGGCATTTCAGGCGGTCTTACATGGCCATGGCACGCTTGGCCGATATTCAGCGGAGAAACAACTTGCCAGTGAGGCGCTTGATTTGCGATAGCCCAATTCGCTGGAATTCAGTACTCCTGATGTTTAACCGCCTGCTACAACAGGAGAAAGCCGTCAACCAGTATCTCTACAACTACAGTAAAAGGACATGCTCTGGGGAGATGGGGTTGTTCTGGCCAAAGTACTGGACACTCATGCAAAATGCCGTTTGAGGAGGTGATAAACATGGTGAGTTGCAGTGAAGGCGCCATCAGCGACTTGATCCCATATGCTTTCTTCCTGGAGCGTTCGGTGCATAGAGGGGTGGATCAAGCTGTGGAGGAACGTGAACAGGAACAAGAACAGGAGGAAGAGTTGTGGAATCAATCACCAGTAGAACCAGATATTTCCTTAACACCTGCGGCAGCACAGAGGAGGGGGCAGGAGGAGGATGAGGAAGAGTCCTGTGGGGAAGAGGAGTCAGATGAGGAAGGTGGTTTTTTTGAGGAGGAGGTGGAAGAACAACTGCAGCAGGCGTCGCAGGGGGCTTGTGCTGCTCAACTTTCCCATGGCATTGTTCGTGGCTGGGGGGAGGAGGAGAACTTACCTGACATCACTGAGGAAGAGCAAGAGGAGATGGATAGTACGTCTGCATCCAAATTTGTGCAGATGGGGGCTTTCATGCTGTCCAGCCTGTTGAGGGACCCCTATATACAAAAACTGAAGGGGAATGACCTGTACTGGGTGGCAACGCTACTAGACCCTCGGTATAAGCAGAAAGTGGCGGAGATGCTACCAACTGACCAGAAGGTAGAAAGGATGCACAACAAGCTGGCAAGTATGCTTTACAGTGCATTTAAGGGTGATGTCACAGCATAATGGAATAAAGGTGCCACTGCCAGTAATCTTTCTCCCATGTCCACGCAGGCAAGGACAGGACGCTCCAGCGATCTCATGGTGATGTCGGACATGCAGACATTCTTCAGTCAAATGCCTTGCCTTAGCCCTTCCGGATCCACCCTCCACCAACTCCTCGACCGGCAGGTAGCCGACTACCTGGCCTAAACTGCGGATGTAGACAACAGCGATGAACCCCTGGACTACTGGGTGCGCAGGCTTGACCTGTTGCCAGAGCTGTCACAATTTGCCACCCAACTGCTATCTTGCCCTGCCTCAAGCGTCCTGTCAGAAAGGACCTTCAGCGCAGCTAGAGGCATTGTCACTGAGAAGAAAAGTCGCCTAGGTCAAAAAAGTGTTCAGTACTGTGAGGAAACGCGGAAAAGCCGCCGCAAGGGCTCAGAGTGAGGCGGCTGTTTCCGCGTCTAACATGGCGGCACAACGCGAAGAAACCGCCGCAGGCCGCATGGGCAGAGCGGTGGAGTCCGTGTTGGATGTGGCGGATTGTACGCATGGCAAAGCAGATGGCATTGCGGCTGGACGCGGGGAAACCGCCGCTCGCTTAGAGAGCGGGGCGGCGGTCCCCGCACCTGAATCAGTGGTCACATTACAAGACATGTCTGGTGTGGCTGGGACTGCTAGTCCACACAGATTCAGAAGGACGCGCGCGCGCGCGCTGAGAGGCAGAGCTTATATGACAGCCAGAAAAAGGTCAGCTGACCAGGCGGGTCAGCTGACATTTTCACCACCTGCCATTGGTCCAGCACTTAGGGGAGGCGCTGGAGAGCGCTTTGCTATATATACTGGGTGCTGGTCATTCTCTGGTTGTCTGCCGTTGTGATCACTACGTGGTAGCACTCAGACCTTGTCTGTATCTGTGTTCTAGCATAGTTTCCAAAGGTGTTGACGATCACTGAACTTACACCTTAGCATTAGGAATATTGAACCGTATTATTTGTTATGACCTTCTGCCTGTCTGACCATTCCTCTGAACTCTGATTCTGTACCTCGCTATTTCTTTTACCCTGTTGCCAATCTCTGCTCGGTCCTGGACTCTGTCTTGGCCTCCTGATTCTGTACTGTGCTATTCTGATACTCCGTTGCCAAACCCTGTCTGTTTATTGGATTCCGTATCTGCCTCCTGAATCTGTACCTTATCTATCTGTGTGTTAACGACCTGGCTTGCCGACCCCGAGAACTGGCCTTACTGTTAGAGGCAGTTCACAGACCTGTTAGTGACACCCTCTCCCACGGGTGTCACTCTCGCTCTGTCCTTCCTCCCCTCAGCCTAGCTCCTCCCCCCTGGAGAGTCTAGGCCAGAGGAAGGAACATACTTCTGTAGAAGTACTCAAAGTATACTGTTGCATTTAAACACTCACTCGTTCTATCAGGTGTCCAGAGGTTAGTAGATATATCTGATTATCGGTGATACTGCAGATCACCAATAATCGGGTATATTCTGTATTCTCGGTGATACTGAAGTTCACCAGTAATCAGACTCTCTCTGTGTTACACCGATCGTTACAGAATGGCAGACCAAAAATACCAATGGACGCACACACTGATCGTCTGGGCGCACTTGCCACTTCAGTGGACAACATCAATCAAGTGCTGGGTAGTCACAAGACTATGATTGAAGCCTTGTCTGATTCTTTACATACCCTCCAGACAGCAGTGGATGAGGTGCGATCCCCTCCTAGCTCTGACATGCGATTGCCTGTACCTGAGAAATTTTCTGGTCACAGATCAGACTTCCGAAATTTTAGAAGTAGAGTGTTATCTTACTTTCAGTTGAAACCCCGATCTTCAGGAACTATGGCCCAAAGGGTCACATTCATTAAGACTTTGTTATCAGGCGATTCTCAGACGTGGGCGTACAGTTTGCCCACCGGGGATTTGGCCCTCTCTTCAGTGGATGAATTTTTTAAAGCCATGGCAGTAAATTACGACGACCCAGACCTTGCCGCGACTTCTGAGCGGAAGCTCAAGCTCTTGCGTCAAGGCAAGGGTCCGGTCGAAGATTACGCAGCCGAATTTAGGAGATGGTCAGTTTCAGCCAGGTGGGACACCTATGCCCTATTAGATTGCTTCTTATCAGGGTTTTTGGATGAGGTTTCAGATCTCATGTTAAGTCTGCCTGAACCTAAGACACTTGATGAGGCCATTTCATCAGCCATTCGAGTCGATCGCAGACTGCGCTATCAAAAACAGACCCAGGGTAGTAGTCATGTAAGAATGGTGTCCTACGCTGCACCTCCAGTAACTCCACCTCCTCCTGTCTCGCCTCCACCCGAACCAATGCAAATTGGTCGGTCGAAGCTATCCCAAGTAGAGCGAAGACGCAGGATGTCTGAGCGGCTTTGTCTTTACTGCGCAGAGGGGGGTCATAGAGTAGGTAATTGTCCTAACAAGCCGGGAAACGCTATCGCCTAGGAGTTGTAGGGGGTAGCACCCTAGGCACGCAGCTTTTACCCCTAGAAGATAAACGGTTACTTCTTCCCTGTACAGTCACATGGGAAGATAAAACCGAGGTTACTGAGGCTTTTGTTGATTCAGGCTCTGCAGCTAATTTTATGGATTTTGAATTCGCAAAGAAATTGGGTATTCCGTTCACCCCAGTAAAACCACCCATTCAGGTTATGGCAGTAGATGATTCCCCTCTGCAAAGTAATCATCCGCTGTCCCAGACACCAGAGGTGGAAGTCACTATAGGGGTGTTACATAAAGAGAGACTACAGTTTTTTGTGTTACACATGACCATCTCCACAGTCATCCTTGGCATGCCATGGCTACACTTACACTCTCCTCAGATTAATTGGGCTACCGGTCAGCTAATTAGCTGGTCAACCCACTGTTTTCAGCAGTGTTTAAGGAGAGTGACACTGTGCGAGACCAGGATCCAGTTGGAGGGGGTACCAGTACAATATTCCGAGTATTCTGATGTGTTCTGTCCCAAGGCTGCAGACAAGTTACCTCCACATCGCCCCTTTGATTGTCCCATTGATCTCCGATCAGGTTGTATGCCCCCTAGGGGCCATCTTTACAATTTGTCTGGTCCAGAGAAAGTAGCCATGCAGGAATACATTCGTGAAAATTTAGCCAAGGGGTTCATTCGCCCTTCCCGGTCACCTGCTGGCGCAGGTTTCTTTTTTGTTAAGAAAAAAGACGGAGGCCTGCGGCCTTGCATTGATTACCGGGGTCTGAATAAAATCACAGTAAAGAATCGCTACCCGTTGCCCTTGATAGATGACTTGTTTACACAGATAACCGACGCTAAGATCTTTTCAAAATTGGATTTACGGGGTGCATACAACCTGGTGCGGATCAGAAAGGTCGATGAATGGAAGACGGCCTTTAACACGCCAGTACTTGGTGATGCCCTTCGGGCTGTGTAACGCCCCGGCCGTCTTTCAGGAACTGATCAATGAGGTATTCAGGGAGGTATTGGGCAGGTTCGTGCTGGTTTACCTAGATGATATACTTATTTTTTCCAACAACCTCTCTGAGCACAGGACACATGTCAAGTTTGTATTGGATAAACTAAGACAAAACATGCTTTACGCTAAATTGGAGAAATGCATCTTCGAGGTGACATCTGTCACCTTTTTAGGGTACATAATTTCCACCTCGGGCCTGTCTATGGATCCTGCCAAGGTCTCTGCTGTGTTGGAATGGCCTCATCCAGTGGGGTTAAAATCTCTTCAGAGATTTTTAGGCTTTGCCAATTACTATAGAAGGTTCATAAAGGGGTACTCCACTGTCATTGCACCCCTCACCAGTCTCACTAAGAAAGGGGCAGATACTACCCACTGCTCTCCAGAGGCTCTGCATGCATTCTCCACTCTGAAAGATTTGTTTTGCTCTGCACCCATCCTAAACACATTGGCACCTCCTATCCCTTTATTGTTGAGGTGGACGCCTCAGAGGTCGGGGTAGGGGCTGTGCTGTCCCAGCGGTCAGGGTTGCAGGGTAGATTGCACCCATGTGCCTATTTTTCTCGTAGGTTCTCTCCGGCAGAGAGAAACTACGATATAGGCAACAGAGAGCTCCTGGCCATCAAATTGGTCTTTGAAGAATGGCGTCATTGTTTGGAAGGAGCAGAACATACGATTACAGTTTACACTGACCACAAAAATTTAGAATATATCAAGGGAGCCAAGAGATTAAGCCCCCGGCAGGCTCGATGGTCATTATTTTTCTCGAAATTCAGATTTATAATTACGTACACCCCAGGGAGCAAGAACATTAAGGCAGATGCCCTGTCTAGATGCTTTGAGCAGGAGACAGCACAGCCCTCCCTCCCAGAGACCATTGTCCCACAGAGACTGGTATTAGCTACAACTGAGACTTGGGAAGATTGGACAGAGACTTTAGGTCCTTTTCAGCAGGACATCCCGGAGGGGAAGCCCAAAGGGGTTATGTTTATTCCACTGCCATTTCGCCTTCAGATTTTGCAGATGTTCCATTTACACAGGAATGCGGGACACCCTGGGGCCTCCGGAACACAGGACCTTGTAGCCAGATGCGCTTGGTGGCCGTCTCTGGCAGCCGATTGTAAAGAGTTTGTTAGGGAGTGTGCGGTGTGTGCGAGGAGTAAGCCCTCCCGACTGGCACCTGTGGGAAGATTGCAGTCCTTGCCCACCCCGAGTGAACCATGGACCCATTTATCCATGTATTTTGTGGGTGAGCTCCCCAGGTCTGAGGGCATGTCGGTCATTTGGGTGGTAGTCGACCGCTTTAGTAAAATGGCCAATTTTGTGCCCTTGAGAGGACTCTCCTCGGCCCAGGAATTAGCCGATTTATTCATCATCCACGTTTACCGATTGCATGGCATTCCGGAAAACATCGTGTCAGATAGGGGAGTCCAATTTGTTTCCAGATTTTGGAGAGCATTCTGTCACCAAATGGACATGGAACTGTCATTTTCGTCGGGCTACCACCCACAGACCAATGGCCAGACGGAAAGAGTCAACCAATCATTGGAACAGTTTTTGAGGTGTTACGTTGCAGAAGCGCAAAATGATTGGGTCAAGTTTTTACCCTTCGCAGAATTCGCGCACAATAATTTGAAAAGTTCCTCTTCTGGATTTTGTCCATTCCAGGTAGTGACCGGGAAGTTGCCTAAATTCTCCCCATTGCCAGTGGCCTCCACTCCGTTTCCAGCTCTGGAGGCCTGGCAAAGGTCATTTAAAGATATATGGTGGATTGTGAAAAATAATTTGGAGAAGGTGTTTCAAAGTCAAAAAGGTCAAGCTGACAAGAGACGTTCCTTAGAGTGGAGGTTTTTGCCAGGAGATTTAGTCTGGGTGTCCACACGTCACTTGACCTTGAAACAGCCCTCGGCTAAGTTGGGGCCCAGGTATGTGGGTCCATTCCCAGTAACCAGAAAGATCAACAATGTCACTTATGCCATTGACCTCCCTGCCAGTATGCGCGGCGTAAAATCCTTTCACGTGTCCCTGCTTAAGCTAGCAGTTCATGTAGGTCCCACTCCTCCTCCTCCTGTGATGATAGATGACCAACCTGAGTACGAAGTAGAGAAGATTTTAGACTCTCGCATAGTTCAGAACTCAGTACAATATCTGGTTCATTGGAAAGGGTATGGTGTTGAGGAGAGATCTTGGGTACCTGAATGTTGTATGCATGCTGACAAATTAAGAAGGGAGTTCCACGCGTTGCATCCTGAGAAGCCTGGTAGGAGCTGTCCGGAGTCCACTCCTCAGGGGGGGGGGTACTATGAGGAAACGTGGAAAAGCCACCGCAAGGGCTCAGAGTGAGGCAGCAGCACAGAGGAGGGGGGAGGAGGAGGATGAGGAAGAGTCCTGTGGGGAAGAGGAGTCAGATGAGGAAGGTGGTTTTTTTGAGGAGGAGGTGGAAGAACAACCGCAGCAGGCGTCGCAGGGGGCTTGTGCTGCTCAACTTTCCCATGGCATTGTTCGTGGCTGGGGGGAGGAGGAGAACTTACCTGACATCACTGAGGAAGAGCAAGAGGAGATGGATAGTACGTCTGCATCCAAATTTGTGCAGATGGGGGCTTTCATGCTGTCCAGCCTGTTGAGGGACCCCCATATACAAAAACTGAAGGGGAATGACCTGTACTGGGTGGCAACGCTACTAGACCCTCGGTATAAGCACAAAGTGGCGGAGATGCTACCAACTGACCAGAAGGTAGAAAGGATGCACAACAAGCTGGCAAGTATGCTTTACAGTGCATTTAAGGGTGATGTCACAGCACAATGGAATAAAGGTGCCACTGCCAGTAATCCTTCTCCCATGTCCACGCAGGCAAGGACAGGATGCTCCAGCGATCTCATGGTGATGTCGGACATGCAGACATTCTTTAGTCCAATGCCTCGCCTTAGCCCTTCCGGATCCACCCTCCACCAACTCCTCGACCGGCAGGTAGCCGACTACCTGGCCTTAACTGCGGATGTAGACAACAGTGATGAACCCCTGGACTACTGGGTGCGCAGGCTTGACCTGTGGCCAGAGCTGTCACAATTTGCCATCCAACTGCTATCTTGCCCTGCCTCAAGCGTCCTGTCAGAAAGGACCTTCAGCGCAGCTAGAGGCATTGTCACTGAGAAGAGAAGTCGCCTAGGTCAAAAAAGTGTTCAGTACTGTGAGGAAATGCGGAAAAGCCGCCGCAAGGGCTCAGAGTGAGGCGGCTGTTTCCGCGTCTAACATGGCGGCACAACGCGAAGAAACCGCCGCAGGCCGCATGGGCAGAGCGGTGGAGTCCGCGTTGGATGCGGCGGATTGTACGCATGGCAAAGCAGATGGCATTGCGGCTGGACGCGGGGAAACCGCCGCTCGCTTAGAGAGCGGGGCGGCGGTCCCCGCGCCTGAATCAGTGGTCAAATTGCAAGACATGTCTGGTGTGGCTGGGACTGCTAGTCCACACAGGTTCAGAAGGACGCGCGCGCGCGCTGAGAGGCAGAGCTTATATGACAGCCAGAAAAAGGTCAGCTGACCAGGCGGGTCAGCTGACATTTTCACCACCTGCCATTGGTCCAGCACTTAGGGGAGGCGCTGGAGAGCGCTTTGCTATATATACTGGGTGCTGGTCATTCTCTGGTTGTCTGCCGTTGCGATCACTACGTGGTAGCACTCAGACCTTGTCTGTATCTGTGTTCTAGCATAGTTTCCAAAGGTGTTGACGATCACGGAACTCACACCTTAGCATTAGGAATATTGAACTGTATAATTTGTTATGACCTTCTGCCTGTCTGACCATTCTTCTGAACTCTGATTCTGTACCTCGCTATTTCTGTTACCCTGTTGCCAATCTCTGCTCGGTCCTGGACTCTGTCTTGGCCTCCTGATTCTGTACTGTGTTATTCTGATACTCCGTTGCCAAACCCTGTCTGTTTATTGGATTCCGTATCTGCCTCCTGAATCTGTACCTTATCTATCTGTGTGTTAACGACCTGGCTTGCCGACCCCGAGAACTGGCCTTACTGTTAGAGGCAGTTCACAGACCTGTTAGTGACACCCTCTACCACGGGTGTCACTCTCGCTCTGTCCTTCCTCCCCTCAGCCTAGCTCCTCCCCCCTGGAGAGTCTAGGCCAGAGGAAGGAACATACTTCTGGAGAAGTACTCAAAGTATATTGTTGCATTTAAACACTCACTCGTTCTATCAGGTGTCCAGAGGTTAGTAGATATATCTGATTATCGGTGATACTGCAGATCACCAATAATCGGGTATATTCTGTATTCTCGGTGATACTGCAGTTCACCGGTAATCAGACTCTCTCTGTGTTACACCGATTGTTACAAGTACCTCGCCTTTTTTCAAAATAAACGAGGCATGGATCCCGGAGGGCTACTGCCCGCCTGAAGACTGTCAGTCCCCACACACAGCATCTCTGCCTGCACGCCATGTGACTGCCTGCCCCAAGACTAAGTTGGCCCCCACACAGCATCTCTGCCTGCAGGCCACTTTACTGCCTCCTCTGCCACCACCAACAGGGTCCAGAACTCCAGGCGGATTCCTGAATTTTTAAACAAAACCGATAACAATTTTTTCTGGTGTGTGTAAATGCCTGCCTAATTTTTCTGGCTACACTGCAGCTGCAGCAACAAAATAAAAGGCATGTACTTGTGTCAATTCCCCTTCGTGATCATGACCTTGCCGCGGTGAAGGGGCTTGCGTATCACAATGAAGCAATGACCGTTGGCCAGGGGTGTAACTAGGTCCCCCCAGGCCCCCCTGCAGAAATTCTGAGCGGGCCCCACGCTCCGGGCCGTTTTGGGGGGCTGGAGTGGTCGCAGCATGAGGGGAAAGCCATGCTGCCCTTCGGCGGGGAGGGGGGACGGTCCCCCCCTCCCTCACCTCGAACTCTCCCCTCTGCGCTCCCCTCCAGCATCAATCCATTGTGTGAGCAGCGGCGGGCAGCGGCAGCTACATACCTTCCGTGCGCTCCAGCGAGGACGTTCCTCTCTCTCTAGCCTCTGACGCGACTTCCTGTATAAACAGGAAATCGCGTCAGACACTAGAGAGAGAAACGTCCTCGCTGGAGCGCACGGAATGTATGTAGCTGCCGCTGCCCGCCTATGCTCACACAATGGTAGTGATGCTAGAGGGGAGCACAGAGGGGAGAGCCCGAGGTGAGGGAGGGGGGGCCGTCCCCCCTCCCCGTCGAAGTGCAGCATGGCTTTCCCCTCATGCTGCGACCCCTCCAGCCCCCCAAAACGGTCCCAAGCAGGCCCCGGGGGCCGGGCCCCCCGCAAGGGCAGGGGCTGCAGGGCCTATTGTTACGCCAGCGTCGGCTATATGAGTGTGGCGGGGGTGGGGGGCACACCCAAGATAATAAGGGTGTTGCTTCATTGTGGACAGACCAAATTCGATTAGCTGGACAGTCACTGTTGTTCTGTCATTGAGCTATCTCAGCCCGGCGACCATCTGGGCTTGAAAACCGCCACGGCCTGGTGCGCACCAGTCCAGCACGGCCGTCACTACACAAACAGCTGTTTGCGGTGCGTTACACAGCGAGTTTGGTCTGTCAGTGTGAAGCAGTACACTAATTACACTACCTGATTGATGTATACACATTCAAGATGTTTTAAAGCACTTTAGGTCTCCAATTTAGCATGCAATGTGATTTCTGCCCTTAAAACACTGCTGTGCGTCAAATCCTGATTTTTCCCCGGGAGTTTTGGTGTGTATCCCACTCCGCCATGCCCCCCTCCAGGTGTTAGACCCCTTGAAACATCTTTTCCATCACTTTTCTGGCCAGCATAAATGTGCAAGTGAATTGACATCTAAAAACACACCACAGACAATGAATGTAAAATGGTGCAACTTATCCATTCTCCTTGGTCTACTGATTGCCAGTGCACATGCACCGTGGTGTTTTTTTTTCTGACATTGTCATTACATGAAATGTAAATGGCCGTTGCGAGATATGACCACAAAACAAACATTTTTTAAAAATGTACAGTAGATCTACACTTAAAGAGATCCCGAGGTGGGCTCATGGCATTGCGGTTGAGCTGATCAGGTAGTCTCCAAAACCACCGCTCCTGTGGGCTGCGAGTGCCCACTTTCACTTTTATTCTCTCATTCACAGCGTGCAAGGAGGCGGTGGAGCATCAGGGGGCATGGCTAGGGAGATAAGCTGCCCGATGGCAGCTCTGGAAACCCTGCAGCATCGCCCCCTGGAGGGCATTTTAAACAGGGAACTCCTCTCCCACTTGTTTACAAATATTGTTGCTAATCTCGGGCCTATAGCGTGGCAGTGTGTGAGTATGTGTGTGTGTGTGTGGGGGGGGGGGGGGCGCAGAGATCGGAGGTGTTGGGACACAGAGGCATGTCATGAGGCAGATAACATGCCCCTGTGTCCCATCTGTCCCCCCAAAAAACACCTCGAGTTCTCTTTAAACTAAAGATGTCACCTGCAGTGATACATTTCAGAATGTAAATCAAAGAGAGGAAAGATTTTACAATGGGCAACACTGACAAAATAACCTATCAATGAATCATGCAAACAATAAGCTATTTTATGCATTATGTTATTTTCATAATAGTTCCTCTTTACTATACGCAATATTTTAATTATACTTTATAATACTTCAGGTAACCATAGGCTCAAAAAGACCACAACAACACTGTTGACAGAAATATAAAGTGCTTTTAATTAACTTTAACTTCCTAAATAATTCATAAATCAACAAATGAAATTCTTATATAGATTTTTTTCCACAAGATTTCCAGGTGAAATTAACAGGAAGCCAAATTCACAGAAAAGTGACAAAAGTAACTTATATCTAGGTATAGCTGCCTATCACAATAGAGTGTGGGTTGGTTTCAGGGTGGGACCCCCACTGGCAGGGGAGAGGAGTGCTATGTAACCTCTTTCAGGATTAAAAGCCTGTAAGCAGAAATCCCAAAATAGTAACAACAATAGCTCTAATTATAGCATCAAGGATATAATGACACAACCAGGGGCATCTATTATGGTCAGAAGTTTGAGGAGTAGCAGTGGCAGACAGACCCATTAGAAGCCCAGAAAGTAGATACACACAGGAGGTGTCATTTAATAATAAATAAGAAATCTCCATATAATGATTAATAAGAGATTTAAAAACATAAAAATTAGCCCCATGCATTATTATTAGTCACATAATTTGTGTTTTCATTTTGTTTTGTTTTTTTGCAGAGTGATCTACAGTACTTCCCCTATAGAGACGCTATGCCTGAGTGAGGTCAACTATTCATCATCTTCCCTATCAGTGGTTGATTTAGGGGTAAACTTACACTTTCACAATGGTTGTCTCCCACAAGGATTGGGACTTGATCCCTTGGTTGACAGTTCAGGGGCTGAGCAATGTACAGAAACCTCACTCTGCTATAGCACAGTTACAGGTATGGACTCTATGAGGATGGAAGGAGGGGTGATGGTTCAGCAAATAATAGAACGGCTTGTGGCAAGAGGGGTAAGGAGGACAACAATAAACACAGGGCCGCTACCATTTAAAGGGCACCTGAATTGATGTAGAGAGATTAATACCGATCCACCCCTATTAACCAAACCTACTGGATGGAATGGATCAGGTAGAATGCCACTTACAGTTTTTCCTACATGCTAAAGGCTGCTTCAATATCTCCATCCTAAAAGGACAGGTGTGAGAAGAAAATAAAACAACTACTACTTACCTGGGGCTTCCTTCAGCCCCCGGGAACTTATCTGTCCCTCGCCTCTACTGCAGTGTCCCGGGATCTCCTCTCGCACTCCCATGCACGACTGCAGGACAATACTGGAGCCGCCTCCATGCTGTGGAACTCTCTTCCACTGCTCGTTAGGCTTGCCCCCTCTTTCAGCACCTTTAAACAGGTGCTTGAAACTCGCCTCTTCGAGAAGGCCTACCCCACCTCATTAATTCCCTAACTCTCTTGATGCAGCCCCCCACCTGTCATGTGTGGACCAGTCATGTAACAAATACACAGGACTTTAGATTGTTGCATGGTGCGATAAACGTAGAACTAGGCTGTGTTCCTTTTTTCTTTTTCCTTCGGCCCTCACTGTAGGGGCTTAGAAAAGACCAGGCCAGTAAATTACAGTTTCTGTACAGTCAAACTGCAGTAGGACGGTAGCAGTGGCATAGCAATAGATGGTGCAGATGTTGCGACCGCAGCGGGACCCCTGGACTTGAGGGGCTCACTATTTCATCCATCTTATTAGCTTATCATTGGTGCTATGCAGGTGCTGAACACCTTTATATGTGCATTGCATAGTGGTACCCCTTAAAAAAAACTGTTCACTTACTCTAAGGCTTCTTGCACACCAAGACGTTGCATTAGGTGGCACGTTAAGGTCGCATGACGTGCACCTAACACAACGTATGGTGCTGCAAGAGCCGACGGTAGAGTGAGCCGCGTTAGGCAGCTCGAGTCCTATAATGTCTCCCAGAGTGGCGCTGATTGGCCAGCGGGACCACGTGATGCGGAGCGAGACACTCCGCATCACGTGGTCCCGCCGGCCAATCAGCGCCCGCCAGTGCAGTGAATATTAAGTAGCCATGTGCGCGGCTACTGTAGCTGGCTCTCCCCGCCTCCTCTCCGCCCCCCACTGCGCATGTGCAAACAGTTAACGCGGCTATAGCCGCTCCAACGCCGTAGCATGCTGCACTTTGCACAGAACGTGCAGCGTTACATGTAACGCAACGTGGGCTGTGTGAACAGCCCACTTGTGTTACATTGCTGTGCGTTGGGGGAGCGTTACAGGCGCACTAACGTGCGCCTGTAACGTCTTGGTGTGTAAGCAGCCTTAATGCACCTCTTCGATACTGCAACTTATTGTGGGGCTCCTTATCAATAGAGTGCTTGGGGACCCATGTAAATTTCACACAGGGGCCCCAAGCTCCTTAGGTACGCCACTGGACAGTAGCATAATTCTCATTGATAACTAATTAAAGATTGGAATACAGGTTGTAAAACTCTGTGTGGCAGGTCTGAGTGCAGTAAACAGATAAAAAGTTCAGTAGTTCAGATTTGTCTTTATTGAAGCTCAATAACAATTAAAAAAAAGCTGTCATTCACCATAACACATAATTCACAAGATAATAAAATCTTTAAACCCAAATTTCAATCTTAAAACATGAAATAAAACTATGGGATTCAAGAAAAGTCTTCAGGTTTTCCTTATACCTGAGCTGAAGTATCCACACACAAAAACAAACAAACAAAAACTTAGAAACACCATAGTGATCATTTCAGAAGCAGACGTGTTGTGTTTCCATTCTCTGTAGCTCTCTGTTGATGTTCCATGTATGCACGTGAATGTGTAAAAGGAGAGGCAAAATAGGAGTGCTCCAAGCAGAACAGAATGGATTCACACCACAAAGAGGGTGTGGTTGCACCTTGTAAGAACATGCAGTCCTTGTTACAGACGAGTAATAAAAGTAATTCTCATACTGTTAACAGAGATGATCATTTCCAAATGCACTGATTGCCTTCCCCAGCCATTTACTTCCCATTATGCAGGGCAAACGATGATGAAGGGAAGGGCCCTATTTCAGCCGTTAGCAAAGTGCTATGTGAGTGTACATGTGCTTCTATCATACACTTTCTCATGGGCACAGGCCTTCCATTTAGTGTTTTCCAACTCCAGCCCTCAAATACTCCATGATCATGTTTTCAAAGTTTTCTTGAATTGAAATATTGTATTGTTATTACTGGGTTAGCAAAATAACATATGCAGGTTGAGGTTAATTAGGAAAACATGGCCTGGTAAGAATATGTGAGGACTGCAGCTGAGAAATACACATGCTGACTATAGATATTTGACTGAGAACAAGGGGCCCTGAGGAGTACTTATTATCTCGGCGGTTGTTGAGTTGGGCACTGGGTGAGAGAAGAGAGTTAGAATGTCTGTAATATAATATTACTAGTATCCTACTATCAGCTATCCAGGGGCGTAACTAGACGTAATAGCCCCCCCCCCCCCCCCCCCGCAAAAATGATATTATATGGCCCCCTTGGTCCCTGAACCCCATGAGGGTCACGTGATTGGGAGCTACGCCCATGCAGCTATCCTAGCACCTAATACTATCAGATTAACACTAACCCATCACCCAAAGCATACACCTTTCTTAATGCCCAACACTAACCACCTCCCGAAGCATATTGTTACCCTAACACCTAACATTAACTTTCCCACCTTCATGCCTACCACTAACTTCCTCTCCGTAATGCCAAACCTTTGCAGTACTTCCTCACCCTGACCCCTAACACCGATTTGCATGGTGGCGGTAGGGGACTACTGTACACATGCCTGATTATCGGCTGAGGCGGTAGTTATCGGCTATCTCAGATGACTTTAATTATGCGTGTGGTCATAGCTTTACACTCACTTGCTCACCCTGACTCCTAACACTCACTTTCTCACCCTAACGCCTAACACTAACTTCCTCACCCTGATTCCTAACACTAACTTTCATAACTTGACTCTTAACACTAAATTTCTCACCCTGACACCGAACACTAACTTCCTCACCACAACGATGAACACCAACTTCCTCACCCACCCACCTCACTTACTCTCTAAAGACTGAGCAGGACGCTTAAGGTGACCGGCATGATGATGCAATGGATGCGCAGCGGGGGCGAGCTCGCGCGACTTCAGCCAAAGTCACCGGATTACCGGAGCCGCCAGCGGGACCGTGGAAAGGAAGAAGAGGATGCCCGGGGACCTAGCGGCCTATGGGGGGCTGTAGGAAGCTCCAGGTAATTCCAAATTTCTTTTAAGGGCACTGCTCAGGGTCCCTTTAACCACTTTACCCCCACCCGTATGAATTTCTCTGTCCCTTTTTCCATCCTTTCACCCCCAGGAACGGAGAAATCCGTACTTTCCACGGACCCGCCACTGCCCGCGCTCCCGCTCGCTCTAGCGCGCACTCCCGCTCGTAAACGCCGCCCACCGCTCGCCCGGAGATCAATGAATGGGAAAATCCATTCCTGTTCGTTGATCTAAGCCCCGCAATGATCCGCTGCTTCTCCGATAAGCAGCGCGATCATTGTGAGAAAAAAAACTTTCCCAGCTTCCTAGTACTTCCTCAAAGCGTCCGGAAGGACGCTTGGAGGTCGCATTAAACAAAAAGTTACTGTTGCCATCTTACTTACACCCTAAAGCATTTTTCACATACAAATTCATTACTTATACACAAAAAATTAACTCATTACCTCCCACACGCCCCATTTTTTTTTTTTTTTTGTAATTAAGGAAAAATTAAAAAATTTACAATTAAAAAAAATACATAAATAGTTACCTTAGGGACTGAACTTTTTAAATTTTTATGTCAGGAGAGTACAACACTGTTACTTTATAAACTATGGGCTTGTAATTAGGGATGGACGCAAAACTGAAAAAAATGCACCTTTATTTCCAAATAAAATATTGGCGCTAAACATTGTGATAGGGACATAATTTAAACGGTTTTATAACTGGGACAAATGGGCAAATACATTTCATGGGTTTTAATTACAGTAGCATGCATTATTTAAAAACTATAATGGCCGAAAACTGAAAAATAATGATTTTTTTCCCACATTTTTCCTATTTTCCCATTAAAACATATTTAGATTAAAATAATTCTTGGCATAATGTCCCACCTAAAGAAAGCCTAATTGGTGGCGGAAAAAACAAGATATAGTTCTATTTATTGTGATAAGTAATGATAAAGTTATAGACGAATGAATGGAAGGAGTGCTAAAAGGTGAAAATTGCTCTGGTGCTCAAGGGGTAAAACCCCTCAGTGGTGAAGTGGTTAATAGTAACATCTGATCGGCTTTACAATAGCAATTAATACCGGGGCGCAGCTGATAGGCCATACAATTGTATTGTAATAACTGATCAGCTATATAATAGTCAATTCCAATAGTCAATCCCAATAGCCAAGTGCCAACACCTAACTCAAGCTCCTGTGCGCATACGGCCGAAACTTTACATTATGGTCTGTGGTGAGCATCTGTAATAGCTGATGGGCTGTGCAGTGTGCAACCAACTGATCCGAGCACTGAAACCTCTATCCATCTTTAGACTTCTGGCCAAAATATACTTCCATCTCCTTCTCAAATTTTTCTGAGAGCTATAAAGTTGTAAAGTTGTGCACACATTTTCAGAGAATTTCACCTATATAAAAATCTTGTGGGAATGGTCAGTGTCCAGACACACTGCTTGGCATCTGTTCTATGGGGGGGCATTACATGTGGGGAATGCTTGGGCTGTTTTCTTGCTCTATGTCTTTGTATTTCAGGTGGAATGTTGCCCTCGCCTACCAGGAGACCAAAGAGGGCTGCTGCTGGGAGATACTACATGGAGAGCTACTGTGGAAGCTGAGAAGTGGTGGCTACCTGTGATTAATTTTCCCTGCAAAACTGCTCCACCAAACAGGATTTGTTTAAAAAGAGTCTGAAGCCATTAATGTTAACTCTTTATATTTCCCAGTCTTCCTCAGCATTAAGATCAAAGAGGATTTGCCGCATCCCAGCGACAGAACAATTTATTTATCCCCCCCGAAATCCCCGGGGCAAAATTCTGCGTTACTTTCTGGAAAAGGCAGAGCTGAGCGCAGTAGCTCTGCCTCCAGTCAAGTCAATCTCCGACGGTCTCTGCCTCTCCCCACCCCTCTCTATCTTCTTTCACTGAGAGGGGCAGGGAGAAGCGGAGATCGGCAGAGATTGACTGAACTGGAGGCAGAGCTACTGTGTAAAGCTCTGCCTCCCCTGGGCAACAAAATCTGCGACTTGGAAAGTCATAGAATTTTGCCCCATGGATTTCTGGGGGATAGATAGCTCGTTCTGCTGCAGGGATGCAGCAAATTATCTTTGATCTTAATGCTGAACAGGACTGGGAAATAAATAAATGTAATGGCTTCAGTCTCTTTAAAGCTAATTTATTATTCTCCCACATGATTCTGGTCAGCTCAACCCCACCCCCCACACACACCAAAAAAAATCCACACACTTCTGCATTTTTCTTTCATGATGCTTTGTCATGACAAGCATGTACAAATTTAGGGGTAGAGTCTTCAACTAAGGTGGGAGTACAGAAGCATCATGGTGGATTTTATGATGGTAACTTATTGTGGTTGCTGGAATCTATCTGACCAAGCACCAGGAATAACGTTTATGGTTAGTTAATATTGGATGTTATTATCAGAATCAGAATCAGAATCTACTCAATCAATCAATGTTATTATTCTGGTTCATGTTTAAAGGGAACCTAAACCAAAGGTAAAAAAAAAAGAGTTTAACTTACCTGGGGCTTCTACCAACTCCCTGCAGCCGCCCTGTGCCCGCACCATCACAAAACCTTCCCCCCGCAGCCCCTCAGTTTCGATCTTGGCGACTGGGCCAGTTGATGGCCACTGCGCCTGCATGGCCCTGGCGGCGCGTCCAGGATCACGCTCCCACTGCTGGGATCATCCTGTGAATGTGCAGTACCAGATTTTGTTCCCGGAGGCTGGAGCATGATCGAGGATGAGCATGGCTGTAGGGGGCTGGTAGAAGCCCCAGGTACTCTTAATTTTTTTGGTTCCCTTTAAGAGGAGACCCATTTCAGCGCTGGAGCAGGTAAATATACACTGCTCTGCTGCACTTGGGGAGGAGGAGTTGGCCCCCACAGCCTCCTGACCCTCCCTTGGTTGAGTCTACTGTCACACCAGTCTTTAATTATAGTAATTTGCATTATGACATGCATGCATGCATTCCCATTTTCATATTCTAGGGGAGACCCAAACGGCAAGTAATGCTCACATCTGGAAAAGTGCTTCATGGGATTGGGCAAGTTATAACTGCTTGTTGAATCACACGGGTGGATGCTGCTAGGGATAGTGTAGGAAAACATGACAATAAGCCAAATGTGTATGTTTTGCTGGTAAATGAAATCTGTACTCAAGAAAACTTAATAAAACTCACAGCATAAGTATTCAAATATTGTGTTCCAATTCAACAGGGAACCACCAATAGAACAAAATACCTTTGTACCTGATCTAGCTTTTTTTCATAAGAGAATTATGGGTGGGTCTTTAGGAATCGAGGTATTTAGGATTTGAAATAGAAATTTTTGAAAACTAAAGTAAAATTTGGAGACTAAATAAAGTGGACCTGTAAAAATAAACCCCATCTTATCAGCCCAGACAGCAAAAGTTATAACAGAGAAGAAGGAAAAAATGTCTAAAAATTTACCACTTGAGTTATAAGATCCAGGTTTTGATGTTCACCGATGTCCGATTCCTGCAAAACTGCCATGGCAGTTTTCAGTTATTGCAAAGACTGCTAAGAGATTGTGTAATCTGTGGGAGGGAGGAGCCATTGTGTGGCCTGAGGGATACTCTGCTTTTACCTGTGCCACTGAGCCAGCCTATCCCAGAGAGGAGCAGTGCAGTGCCAGCCACAGTATGTTGCATTCCAGAGCTGCCACAGTGCTTCCTGCAGCTTAACTACCTAAAGACCGCCCCACGCCAATGGGAGTGATCGCGGCGGCAGCCCCAAGACTGCCTAATGCCAATTGGCGTCAAGTCCTGGGGCTCTAATTTGCATGAGATCGCGCGCACGCTGCGCACGCATCTCATGCTTGGAGGGCGGTCTCCGCCCCCTCTGCAGTCTCCGAGCGGGAATAGCCGCTCGTGAGACTGTTAGACAGCGTGATCGCCGTCTATTTACTTGTACAGCTCTGTGATCGGCAGCAGCACTGTACTGGGGACAGCCGTGTCCCCTCCTGAGGCTGCACAGTGATCGGCTGTCATAGGCTGAAGCCTATGACAGCTGATCACACTGATTGGCTGGCGGGGGGAGGGAGGGAGTGAGGGGACAGCACAGAAAAAAAAGCATATTTTATTAAAAAACAAACACAAATATTTATATTAAAAAACAAACAAACAAGGGGGGGGGGGGGGTGATCAGACCCCACCAACAGAGAGCTCTGTTGGTGGGGAGAAAAGGGGGGGGGGAATCACTTGTGTGCCTATGCCTTAAAGCTGCAGTGGCCCATTTAGTTAAAATTGCCCTGGTCTTTAGGGGGGTTTACCACTGCAGTCCTCAAGTGGTTAATGAAGTAGTCAACCATTGCTGTGTTGGGTAAAAAAAAGAGGGCAAACAGTCATAGTAAGTGGCAGTCTGGATCCTTTTCACTTTGGAAAGGTCCACTTAAAGGCCATCGCATTGCACCGCAAGCAGTGTGCCCAGTCTCATAGAAACTAATGGTCACTGTGACAGGGGCATGACGGGGGAGCGTACCATGACACAAAGCACCATGTGTGAAAGGGGCCTTAAAGCTGCATACATTTGCATCATCATCATAATCCTCCATGAACTTGGAATGATTTGCATTATTTGCATCTCATTCAACTCTTAGATTATAGGGTTGAACCAAGGTGGATTCAGTTTCCACCCAAAGTGGAGCACGTTCCTTCGCACTGATAGCAAGGATCTGTGCTAACTACACTGCTGCTCCTTCACTTCAAAGACTCTGGTAAGCAAGCAGAAAGGAAATATAAGTTGCGTTTTTCTGCTGGGAATTCCTGTGAAGAAGTCAAATGTGCCAGTTTTCCCTGAAGCACTCACTTGAGCAACCAGGCAGGGAAAACATTGTCAATTCATTCAGAATGCTAATTTCTGACTCCCTAGTAGAGAGACTGAACTATGATGAAAGTAAAAACACCTGCCTTTTTACTGAGCAAACTACATAGGTGTAAATGCATGCCTTTACCTGTACATCAGCTAAAAGGGGAGATTTCAGTTGCTGCCTAAGGCAACCACGCTGAGCACAATCCTGACTACTGATGCTTGGGTAAGAAACTAAATGCTGTTTACAGGGAACCTGTCAGAAAAAAAATACCTTTGTGTTTAAATTCTCACAGATTAGTTTGTGCATTGGGGTTGATGCCGAAAGGGACGGTAACATTGCACCGTCCCACCAAAAATTACGTAGTTTACGAAGAGTTGTGTTTTAATCTCTAAAGGGCAGAAATCACGGTACATTCCTAAATTTGTGGAATTTAGTGCTTTAAAACATCCAGCGTGTGTACATGGTGATAAGGTAGTGTAAGGGTTAGCCCGGTTCACACTGACAGACAAAACGTGTTTAACTCACCGCAAACAACCACAAAGAGCTTTAGTAATAAGGTCAAGTGAACAAATCATTGTTTTTACTAGTTGACACCTCTAGGACATAAATGTTAGTCCTCTCAGAGGCAATCTGTGTAGTGGTGTGCAGTGGCCACCGAGCTTGTGCGCACATTTGCAAGAGTGCAGGCGATCACAGTTTCCCTATGGTCAGGCTAAGGTAGTTAAATGACAGTTAAAGAGAAACTCCGACCAAGAATTGAACTTTATCCCAATCAGTAGCTGATGCCCCCGTTTACATGAGAAATCTATTCCTTTTCACAAACAGACCATCAGGGGGCACTGTATGACTGATATTATGGTGAAACCCCTCCCACAAGAAACTCTGATGACCGTGGTACTCCTGGCAGTTTCCTGTCTGTGAACATTGTTGCATTGTGGGAAATAGCTGTTTACAGCTGTTTCCAACTGCCAAAAAAGCATGCAGCAGCTACATCACCTGCCAGCAGTAAAAATGTCACCATGTGATAATTGTCAAAATGTTAATCAGGGATTTAAAAGATTTTACAATATGCAAACACTGACTAAATCATTTATACATAATTATACATAATTATTGTAAAAATGAAGCACTTTTTTATTGCATTATTTTTCCTGGAGTTTCTAAGTGACTAAAAAAAAACACTTATTCTGCACTGATGACTTATACAGGGGGCAGTAGTGGATACTAGATTCCAGTAGTGGTGGTGAAGGATTATTGGGTTATGGTTGGTGCACTACTAGAACCAGCAGACCTGTCTGCAACAGCTAATGGGTGCACTTAACACACAACTGCAATATAACAATAGCAAGAACAAGAAAAACAGCCCTTAGAAGGGTGAACTACTGTAGCACTAAACCATGCCTGTACCTGTCTGCAACAGCTAAAGTGCACTGTGTGGACACACTAAACAGCAATATCACAATTTCAAAACACAGCCTTTAGAAAGGCGCTTGGGATTACGTAGATGGTGATTTGGTACTGTAGCAGCAAAAAATTCCACTGGGGACACAGAACACAGGCCTAACTAACGCTTTCCCTAATAGCAGTACAGCTCTTTCCCTAGTCTCCTTCACAGCAGCCACAGGCAGAGTGTAAAATGGCTTTCTGATAGGTTGGGATGGGTGGTCCAGGTGGGAGGAATAGCTGATTGGGTGAGGGGTCAATTCTTGGCTCCATTATAATGTATAGGGGGACGGGTCAAACACGCCATATTCTCGCGAACATACGCGAACACGCATTGTTCATGGCTATCTGTAATCGACAGCCCCTCCGCCCCCCATAGTTGTATCTGAGCATGGCGGTTGCAATACTCAGATGCAACATGAGATGGCTTTTCCACTGCATGTCAAAAGTAACGCATTAAGTGTTACCGAAAGTTGTTATTCAGCTTATGAAATTGCAGCAGATTGACGCTTGTGGCTAGCAAATGAGCAGTTCAGTTGTCCATGTAAAAGAGGCCTCATCTAAGCTGCTTTATATCAATTTTTCAAGAAAAGTTTGGCTTGCCTTTAAACAGATGGAATCAGCACAAAGTGAATAAGTAGCACCATGCCAACCTATCAGTCATCACAGATTCAATCTAATTCTTCTAGGATGGCCAATCGATGAAAAGATCAAGACAGGAAGGAGGGTCCGCACCAATGTCTCCACAATCGATAAATCGATAAATTTATAAATTTATTCAGGACATATCCAGATACAAAAAGAAAAGCACTTGACTAACATGTTTCGGACACTTGGTCCTTAATCATAGTCCATAGCCCAATGAAAAGATCACTTGAGGCTAGGTTCACAGTGGTCAGTTGCATATCGCACATATTATAATGAGTGCTGCTATGAAGACTGGACATAGACTTTAATACAAATCCTACATGCAGCGAGTTAGAATAATGCGATCTGTTACATCGCAGTACTGTGAACAGGCCCATAGAACTGTGTGGGCAGTGAGTTGACATGAGGAATTATTCTGCTCCACAACTGAGCACTGTGAACTAGCCTGAAAGCTTGAAATGAATTATTTTAAGTTAAAACTGTAATTTTGTTTCATACAAATGTGATAATGTATTCATTTGTGAAGATTTAACCACTTTACCCCCCCCCCCCCCCACGGTACGGATTTCTCCGTCCCTTTTTCCATCCTTATAAAACCAAGGGATGGAGAAATCCGTACCTCCCGTGCTACCGCCGCTGTCCACGCTCCCGCCGCTAGTGCGCGTGCTCCCGCCGCTCATGCACGCAGCTGCCCGCTCGCCCGGAGATCAATGAACGGGAAAATCCATTCCCGTTCATTAATCTAAGCCCCCGCAATGATCTGCTGCTTCTATGAGAAACAGCGCGATCATTGTGATTTTCCCAGCCTCATAGTGCTTCCTGTAAGCGTCCTTCCGGACGCTTACAGGTCGCATGAACAAAGACTCACTGTGGCCATCTTGTGGCCAAATAGTAAAACTACACCCTAAAGCATTTTACATATACAAATACATTAGTTTTACACAATAAAATCAACTCATTATCTCCCACACTCCCCAAATTATTTTTTTTTGTAATAATGAAAAAAAAAATACAATAAAAAAACAACATAAATAGTTACCTTAGGGACTGAACTTTTTAAATATTTATGTCAAGAGGGTATAACACTGTTACTTTATAAACTATGGGCTTCAAATTAGGGATGAATGCAAAACTGAAAAAATTGCTCCTTTATTTCCAAATAAAATTTGGCACCAAACATTGTGATAGGGACATCATCTAAACGGTTTTATAACCGGGACAAATGGGCAAATACATTTCATGGGTTTTAATTGCAGTAGCATGCATTATTTAAAAACTATAATGGCCGAAAACTGAAAAATAATGATTTTTTTCCCACATTTTTTTCCTACTTTCCCATTAAAGCACACATTGAATACAATAATTCTTGGCATAATGTCCCACCTAAAGAAAGCCTAATTGGTGGTGAAAAAAACAAGATATAGTTCATTTCATTGTGATAAGTAAAAATAAAGTTATAGACAAATGAATGGAAGGAGTGCTGAAAGGTTAAAATTGCTCTGGTGTTTCAGGGGTAAATCCCCTCGGTGGGGAAGTGGTTAATGTATTAATAGATGGTTCAGATCAATCATTTATTTAGATTGTTCCATGTATGACCAAAATATGGGTTGCTTAAAACCAATCTTAGCATGTGGTCAGTGGCATAGCTAAGGAGCCATGGGCCCCAATGCAAGTTTTGCATTGGGCCCCCCAAGCATTCTATACATAACAATTGATATAGGGCACCAAAACCTGCCAATGGCAACTACAGTGTCAGAGGTGCAAGAAGGGGATCGGAAACAGTTGGGTAATGATTACTACTATTCAAAGCATAAATAGAAGTGATCATTACCAGCACGGGACCAATAAAGAGAAAATACTGCAATTGAGGGAGGGCCCTACACCACTGGCGTAACAATAGGGCCTTCAGCCCCTGCCCCCTGGGGGGCTGGAGGGGTCGCAGCATGAGGGGAAAGCCATGCTGCACTTTGGCGTGGAGGGGGGACGCCCCCCCCCCCTCACCTTGGGCTCTGCCCTCCAGCGTTGAATAGTTTGTGTATGCAGGCGGCGGGCAGCGGCAGATACATACCTTCTGTGCGCTCCAGCGTGGACGTTTCTCCCTCTAGTGTCTGACACTACTTCCTGTATACACAGGAAGTCGCGTCAGAGGCTAGAGAGAGGAACATCCACGCTGGAGCGCATGGAAGACACCCCGCCCGAAGTGCAGCATGGCTTTCCCATCATGCTGTGACCCCTCCAGCCCCCCAAAACGGCCCCAAGCGGGCCCCAGGGGGGGGGGGGGCACTCAGTATTTCTGCAGTGGGGCCCGGTGGGACCTTGTTAAGCCCCTGCCCTGCACCCTCTGGCCCAAGGGCCCCGATGCAGTCGAGGCCTCTGCAACCCATATTGCTACGCCACTGCATGTGATACTTTGCCCTGTGTTGGTGTATAAGCATGTATAAGCAAACACATCTGTAGCAGCTTGTGATACATTGAAGCATCACATTGTCCGTGTTAATTCTGAAGACCAATTGTGCAATTATGTTGCATTGTCATATTTTTAGATCATTTGCTGGCTGAATTTTATTTAATGATGTATAATAAAGCAAATTACATGTTTTGAACTTTAGTTGGGACAATCATTCTCTATTTTTAACCTATGTAGTACCTCTAAGGCTGAGGGAACACTGTGCGTGTTGTATAATGTATACGTTATAATGTATGGGCACTGTAATGGATACTATAGCCCCTACTCAGTTAAGTTTTTCTCCTAGGTGAGAGATTTTCAAACCATATTATTAAAAGAACCGGTAAGCAAAAGAATACTTTTGACAATACTTTTTCATATGCTTTTTATTTTAACCACTTTGCATTCCTGGGTTTTTTCCCTTAAAGAGAACCCGAGGAGGCATTTTCATCTTAATAGGACACAGAGACATGTCCTGTGCACAATGACATGCCTCTGTGTCATTGTGCTGCAGCCGCCAGAGGGTTCTTCCCAGAGGGGCCATCACAATGGGGCCTATTCACTAAATAGCAGTAATATTGCCATGTGCAGGCTGCTTTACTTCTGCCAGTTGCATAATAGCACAGCCCGGGATATCTAAGTAATGTGCATGCTGCTAGTGTAACATGCACTCTGCAAATGGGTTAAAGGGAACCAGAGACGTTGGGGGGAAGCTGGTATACATACCTGGGGCTTCCTCCAGCCCCATACGCACGGATCGCTCCCACGCCGCCGTCCTCTGCTGCCTGGATCGCCGGCACCGGATCTCGTCGTTGCCGCGAGTCGGCCGGCAGACGCGGCCAATTGTCCGCATCACACGGGGCTCCCTCCATATATGTACGCATGAGGCTGCTTACTGCGCAGCCTCATGCGTACGTATATGGAGGGAACCCCTGCGATGCGGACAATTGGACGCGTCCGCCGGAAGTGACGGGACCCGGAACCGGCGATCCAGGAAGCGGAGGATGGTGGCGTGGGAGCGATCCAGGCTTATGGGGCTGGAAGAAGCCCCAGGTATGTATAAAAGCTTGCTCTTTTTTTTAATTACCGTTCCTCTCTGGTTCCCTTTAAGTAATGGTGACATTGCTGTGTGCTTCATAGGCGCTGCAATTTTACCTCTGTTTAGTAAATATACCCCAATGTACTCATTTGTCTTCATTTGTTGGTACTGTTTTATGACCCAGTGTGGGGGTTGAAATCATGGGGGTGTAACCTAAGGCTGGCACAGCTATGAATATATATTTTCAATTAGCTAGATTAGTTCTATAATGTGTAAGATTCTACCAAAATACATTTTGTAGAGCTGCATTTCTTGCTAAAGCATCATACAATGTTTTATTGAGCTTTTTAAATTCAATCCATTTTTTGTCTGGTCGTATTTAATGGCTTAGCTACAGATCTCTGGGCCCCATTGTGGAATTTGTATCTGCCCACCACCCCAAATAATAAATCAGGATCCAACTACAGTATTTGCTGTCTGAACAAACACTAATCTGTCCAGAGTTATATTTTTTCCCTTCACAATTATTCGTATTCAGTAGCGAATAATTCATTTCCTAATCAGTGAATGAACAGGACACTTTGCACTTTTGTCTAGTGTATGTTACTTTTGGTACTGTTCTAATTCAATAGGTGGCATTAGCATAAATACAGTAACTTAAAGAGACTCTGAAGCGAGAATAAATCTCGCTTCAGAGCTCATAAATAGCAGGGGCATGTGTGCCCCTGCTAAAATGCCGCTATCCCGCGGCTAAACGGGGGTCCCTTCACCCCCAACCCACCCCCCGCAAAATTGTGTCGTAGAAAGGTCGCAGAATTTCCCTTCCTGGAGGCAGGGCTAACGGCTGCAGCCCTGCCTCCAGTCGCGTCTGTCAGCGGCGCATCGCCGCCTCTCCCCCGCCCCTCTCAGTGAAGGAAGACTGAGAGGGGCGGGGGAGAGGCGGAGATACGCGTTGACAGACGCGCGTGGGGCAGGGCTGCGGCGGTTAGCCCTGCCCCAACCAGGAAGCGCTCCCCGGGTGTATCGAGGGGGATTTGGGGGTGAAGGGACCCCCGTTAAGCCGCGCTATAGCGGCGTTTAGCTATTTATGAGGTCTGAAGCGAGATTTATTCTCGCTTCAGACTCTCTTTAAGCAGAAACAGTCGTGGTAACTAATTAGTCTATAAGCAGAGGCAAATAAGAACATGAGGGAATAGCTGATACAATAAGACATTACACTAGCATCTAGTTGTTACAATATAACATTACACTAGCATCTAGTTGTTACAATATAACATTACACTAGCATCTAGTTGTTACAATATGACATTACACTAGCATCTAGTTGTTACAATATGACATTACACTAGCATCTAGTTGTTACAATATGACATTACACTAGCATCTAGTTGTTACAATATGACATTACACTAGTATCTAGTTGTTACAATATGACATTACACTAGCATCTAGTTGTTACAATATAACATTACACTAGTATCTAGTTGTTACAATATGACATTACACTAGTATCTAGTTGTTACAATATGACATTACACTAGTATCTAGTTGTTACAATATGACATTACACTAGTATCTAGTTGTTACAATATGACATTACACTAGTATCTAGTTGTTACAATATGACATTACACTAGCATCTAGTTGTTACAATATAACATTACACTAGTATCTAGTTGTTACAATATGACATTACACTAGTATCTAGTTGTTACAATATGACATTACACTAGTATCTAGTTGTTACAATATGACATTACACTAGTATCTAGTTGTTACAATATGACATTACACTAGTATCTAGTTGTTACAATATGACATTACACTAGCATCTAGTTGTTACAATATGACATTACACTAGTATCTAGTTGTTACAATATGACATTACACTAGTATCTAGTTGTTACAATATAACATTACACTAGCATCTAGTTGTTACAATATGACATTACACTAGTATCTAGTTGTTACAATATGACATTACACTAGTATCTAGTTGTTACAATATGACATTACACTAGCATCTAGTTGTTACAATATGACATTACACTAGTATCTAGTTGTTACAATATGACATTACACTAGTATCTAGTTGTTACAATATGACATTACACTAGTATCTAGTTGTTACAATATGACATTACACTAGCATCTAGTTGTTACAATATGACATTACACTAGTATCTAGTTGTTACAATATGACATTACACTAGCATCTAGTTGTTACAATATGACATTACACTAGCATCTAGTTGTTACAATATGACATTACACTAGTATCTAGTTGTTACAATATGACATTACACTAGTATCTAGTTGTTACAATATGACATTACACTAGCATCTAGTTGTTACAATATGACATTACACTAGTATCTAGTTGTTACAATATGACATTACACTAGTATCTAGTTGTTACAATATGACATTACACTAGCATCTAGTTGTTACAATATAACATTACACTAGCATCTAGTTGTTACAATATGACATTACACTAGCATCTAGTTGTTACAATATGACATTACACTAGCATCTAGTTGTTACAATATGACATTACACTAGCATCTAGTTGTTACAATATGACATTACACTAGTATCTAGTTGTTACAATATGACATTACACTAGCATCTAGTTGTTACAATATGACATTACACTAGCATCTAGTTGTTACAATATGACATTACACTAGTATCTAGTTGTTACAATATAACATTACACTAGCATCTAGTTGTTACAATATGACATTACACTAGCATCTAGTTGTTACAATATGACATTACACTAGCATCTAGTTGTTACAATATGACATTACACTAGTATCTAGTTGTTACAATATGACATTACACTAGCATCTAGTTGTTACAATATGACATTACACTAGTATCTAGTTGTTACAATATAACATTACACTAGCATCTAGTTGTTACAATATGACATTACACTAGCATCTAGTTGTTACAATATGACATTACACTAGTATCTAGTTGTTACAATATAACATTACACTAGCATCTAGTTGTTACAATATGACATTACACTAGTATCTAGTTGTTACAATATAACATTACACTAGCATCTAGTTGTTACAATATGACATTACACTAGTATCTAGTTGTTACAATATGACATTACACTAGCATCTAGTTGTTACAATATGACATTACACTAGCATCTAGTTGTTACAATATGACATTACACTAGTATCTAGTTGTTACAATATAACATTACACTAGCATCTAGTTGTTACAATATGACATTACACTAGCATCTAGTTGTTACAATATGACATTACACTAGTATCTAGTTGTTACAATATGACATTACACTAGCATCTAGTTGTTACAATATGACATTACACTAGTATCTAGTTGTTACAATATAACATTACACTAGCATCTAGTTGTTACAATATGACATTACACTAGCATCTAGTTGTTACAATATGACATTACACTAGTATCTAGTTGTTACAATATGACATTACACTAGCATCTAGTTGTTACAATATGACATTACACTAGCATCTAGTTGTTACAATATGACATTACACTAGCATCTAGTTGCTACAATATAACATTACACTAGCATCTAGTTGTTACAATATAACATTACACTAGCATCTAGTTGTTACAATATGACATTACACTAGTATCTAGTTGTTACAATATGACATTACACTAGCATCTAGTTGTTACAATATGACATTACACTAGCATCTAGTTGTTACAATATGACATTACACTAGCATCTAGTTGTTACAATATGACATTACACTAGTATCTAGTTGTTACAATATGACATTACACTAGCATCTAGTTGTTACAATATGACATTACACTAGTATCTAGTTGTTACAATATGACATTACACTAGCATCTAGTTGTTACAATATGACATTACACTAGTATCTAGTTGTTACAATATGACATTACACTAGTATCTAGTTGTTACAATGTCTATAGATTAGGCATTTGCATTTGTGCCTTGCATTGCATAGTCTGTTTCCCTGTTTTACAGATAATTTCATTCAGGAACAGTCTTGTGCCATTAAATGACACAGACAAACGAGTGAATAACACAGGGGCATATTCACTAAATAGCTGTAAAACTGACGAGCATAGGAAGCACACAGCAATTGTACTGCTACTTACGCGTGTGTTACACTAGCAAGGTATTATGCAATTGGCATAAGTAATGCTCTCTATTTTACTGGTATTTAGTGAATATGCCCCATTGTGTTTTTTCTTCCCCATTTTCCCAGACAAAATTTGCTTATTTAACAGTACGGGCTGCTCTGATATAGCTGAGAATTGTGTCTGTACAGTGTTCATGCCCCCTGTCATCCTAACAACAGATGCCTTTATGTGGTTGTGGGGTGGGGGGGAGTAAGGGCTGGTATGAAGGTGCTGTGAAGTGAGTGGATGAGAACAGAGGGGGAGTTGTTGGGGGGCTGTGGAGGAGATGGTGAGGCTATTTGGGATGTTTAGGGATGTAAGAGCAGAAAGTGGGGCTTATTGAGAGTTTGAGTGGAGAGAGTGATACTATTGAGGATGCTGGTGGGTGGGGAGAGAAAGGGGCTTACTGTGGGTCAGGTGAGGCGGAGAATGAGGCTACTGAGGATACTGAATGGTTGATCGGGAGAGAGAGGGTCTTACTGAGGGTCTGGAGGGAAGATAGTCAGGCCCCTTTCCCACTGGCGTGTTGTGTTACCCTATTTTGCTGCCCCCACGGAGCCAGGTATAGGTGCCCACAGTACAGGTAAGCCAGGTCTAGTTGCACTCAGTATAGGTCCCCCCAGTATAGGTAGCCAGGAATAGGTACCCCAGTATAGGTAGCCAGCTATAGGTCCCCCCAGTATAGGCAGCCAGGCATAGGTGCCCCAGTATAGTTGACCCCAGTATAGGTTAGCCAGGTAGGTGCCTCCAGTATAGGTAGCCAGTATAGTTGTCCCCAGGATAGATTAGATAGGCAGGTACCCCCGGTATAAGTTAGATAGGTAGGTGCCCCCAGTACAGGTTAGCTAAGTGGGTGCCACTAATATAGGTAGCCAGAATAGTTGCCCCCCGCACAGGTTAGATAGGTAGCTGCCCCAGGTATAGATTAGTTAGGTAGGTGCCTCCAATATAGGTAGCCAGTATAGTTGCCACCAGTATAGGCTAGTTAGGCAGGTAGGTGCCCCCAATACAGGTTAGATAAGTAGGTGCCTGCAGTATAGGTTAGATAGGTAGCTGCCCCCACAGTATAGGTTAGATAGGTAGCTGCCCCCCAGTATAGGTTAGATTTGTAGCTGTCCCCCAGTATAGGTTAGATAGGTAGCTGCCCCCCCCCCCCATAATGGTTAGATAGGTAGCTGCCCCCCAGTATAGGTTAGATTAGGTTGGTGCCCCCCAGTATAGGTTAGATTAGGTTGGTGCCCCCCGGTATAGGTTAGATTAGGTAGGTGCCCCCAGTATAGGTTAGATAGGTAGCTGCCCTCCAGTATAGGTTAAATTAGGTAGCTGCCCCACAGTATTGTTTAGGTAGGTAGGTAGGTGCCCCCGCATAATAGAGGGGAAGTCAGCCGCGGGGAGGGCAGCCCAACCTCTCCCTCCCTTTCTCACCTCGGGCCGCCCTCCGTGTTCCCCCCTCAGATGCAGAGTGATTGCAGCAGGAAGCGCTGTATACAACTCACCTCCCTGCGTTACAATCGCCGCTCGCTCACTTGCCACCGGTCTCCTCCTCTGCATCGATGCTGATACACACGCTGCTTCTTGCTAAACAAGAAGCAGCATGTGTATAAGCGTCTATGCAGAGGAGAAGACCAGTGAGTGGCGATTGGAACGCAGGGAGGTGAGTTGTATACAGCGCTTTCTGCTGCAATCACTCTGCATCTGAGGGGGGAACATGGAGGGCGGCCCTAGGAGAGGAAGGGAGGTAGAGGTCGGGCTGCCCTCCCCGCGGCGGTGGCTCCCCCCTCCATTACATCGCCCTCCCTCCCTCAGCGCTCAGGGCGGCCGCACGTGCCGCACAGCCCTAGAAACGACCCTGATGTAAGTCTATTGCATTGCAGAGATTTTAAAATGTTTGGCGTTCGCGTAGCAGCATGCAGTACTTTTTTAAATTGGAATCAGAAATCGTATCGTATAAAAAAATTGGAATCACATGTAGTGTGCAAGAGGCCTTACAGCTCTGCTGCCTAGCGTCCGGTTTCCACAGTTCCGGCTGGCAGTTCTCTTGACGTCACTTGGTAACATATACTGGTCTGGAAGGGAGGTGTGAAACTTGGACAACTGGCTACATATACTGTACTGGGCTACAGGGGACAATCTAGTTACATAGAAGGTTCATGTACATGGGGCTCCGCCTACTGTTTTTACAGGATAACTGATACAATATACACTAGTGTCTAGTTGATAGAATGTCTATGGATTAGGCATTTGCAGTTGTACCTTGCATTACATAGTTATCTATGTACTGTTTTACAGATAGTTTCATTCAGGACGGACAAGGAACTAGACTTTGGTGCCCTAACCCAGATTATGACCCCCCACACCAGGCTTTTAAATTATACCAACAAACAAGTGAAAAACGACCACTGGGGCATATACATTACCCACTTCCCCTCCCCCGGGACAAGTAACTACGTCCCTGCAAAATGCCATAACTGCTTGCGGGGCGTAGCTACTATGTCCCTCCCTGCCGCGCGTTCCCGCTCGCCCCCCTACCCCCACGTTTGATACCGCCATTGATTGTTAGCTGCAAGATCAATGAATGGGAACACAGTTCCCATTCATTGATCTAAGTCCCTGTGTGAATGAACGCAGCGGTCCATGAGACAGCGCTGCCATTCACAAAGACCGTCCATGCATCACTTCCTCTATGCACAGTAATACCATGCATAAGGAAGTCAGGCGCGAGGACATCTTGTGGCCAAATAGTAAAACTTCATCTACATTTTAGTTTCAATAAAAGACCTATTTTGACATTATTTTTAAATTTTAAATTAACCCCTGACCTCCCACACTCCCCAATAGTTACCCCTCTAAAAAAAATAAAAAATTACAAATAAAAAAATACATAAATAGTTACCTTATGGACTGAACTTTTTTAATATGTATGTCAAGAGGGTATATTACTATTACTTTATAAATTATGGGCTTGTAATTAGGAATGGACGCAAAACTGAAAAAATGCACCTTTATTTTCAAATAAAATATTGGCGCCATACATTGTACTAGGGAAAAATGTTATGCGTTGCAATAACTGGGACAAATGGGCAAATAAAATGTGTGGGTTTTAATTATGGTAGCATGTAATTTTTTCCATTTTTTTTTTTATTTTTCCTGTTAAAACACTTTTAGAATAAAATAATTCTTAGCAAAAGTACCCCCCGAAGAAAGCCTAATTTGTGGCGAAAAAAACAAGATATAGATTGTTTTGTTGTGATAAGTAGTAATAAAGTTATAGGTGAATGAATGGAAGGAGCAATGACAGATGAAAATTGCTCTGTTTTTTTAAGGGGCAAAACCCTTGGAGGTGAAGTGGCTAAATAGCTGTAAGGCCTGGAACCCACTTCAAAACACTATCGCTAATCGCAGTCGCTAGCGTTTTGTATGAGCAGTTTCTAAGCGATTTCATGAGCGTTTTCGGGAGCTCAGAAAATCGCTCTAGTGGCCCTCAAACTGGTGTGCATAGGAAGCACACAGCAATTTTACTGCTACTTTCACCAGTTGTGTGGTGTGCGTTACACTAGCAATGAGCACATTACTTAGGTGATACGCAACTGGCATAAGTAATGCTCTCTGCGCATGACAATTTTACCAGTATTTATTGAATATGCCCTATTGTGTTTGTGCTTACCCATCTCCCTGGACACCGCTCGCCTATGCGCTGTCCCTCCTCCCCACTCTATTTAACAATACAGGCTGCTCTGACATAGCAGAGAAGAATGTCTGAATATAGTCCTCTTGTCCCTAACTGCCACCTTAGCAATTGATGCATGAGTGTTAAGGTGGCCACACACCATACAAATAAAAGAGCCAATTTTATACCAATTCGATGATTGTCTCGAAAAATGGAAAGCTTTTTTGTTTTCAATCAAGAAATCCGATTGGACATGTTGAAAAATTCTGACCAATTTTATTAAGAATTGTATGGTGTGTGATAGATTGTGAAATTGTATTCAACCAGAAAAAATTGTATGCAACTATTCGTTTTTTCCCTTGATTTCTCTAACCAACCAATTTTTTCAGAGTTTACGATCTTTTATCCTAAAATTGCAGCAATCTCACAAATAAGTGTGTGGTTCCTCGAAGATTCTGATCAAAACTTCCGATCAATTGGAAAATTGGATTGGAATGCTCGAATCAAATAAAAAAAAAATTGTATGGTGTGTGTCCACTTTTAGGGCAACAGTTGCGTATGTGTGCACCTTTATTGTGGGTCTGGGGGGGAAAGAGTGAGGGCTGGTTTGAGGGTGCTGCGGAGTGAGTGGGTGAGAACAGAGGGGGGTTGTTGAGGGGTGGGGGAGGAGGCGGTGAGGCTATTTGGGATGTTTAGGGATGTAAGGGCAGAAATTAGGGGTTATAGAGAGTTGGAGGGGAGAGTGATACTATTTAGGATGCCGGGATGTGGATGGGGAGAGAAAGGGGCTTACTGGGGATCTGGGGGAGCGGAAGAGTGAGGCTACTGAGGATGTGGGGGGTTGATGGGGAGAGAGAGGGGCTGTATGGCTCTGCAGAGAGCTCTTAAAGCTGCAGAGCCCTAAATTATAAAAAATAGCCTTGTCACTAGGGGGGTGTAAGCCTATGGTCCTGGTTAAGGAAGCAGCAGGTGGGAAAAGATAGACAAACAGTGGGGCTAATTGAGGGTGCTCAGGGAGGAGAGAGGGGCCTACTGAGGTTCTTGGGAGAGAGCATAAAGTCTTTGAGGGTCTGGAGGGGTGAATGTGATGCTAATGAGTATACTAGATGTCAATGGGGGGAGAGAGGGGCTTACTGAGGGTGCTGGGGGTATGGGGAGAGAGGGGCTTACTGAGGGTGCTGGGGGGATGGGGAGAGAGGGGCTTACTGAGGGTGCTGGTGGGATGGGGAGAAAGGGGCTTACTGAGGGTGCTGGGTAGAGAGGGACTTACTGAGGGTGCTGGGGGGATGGGGAGAGAGGGGCTTACTGAGGGTGCTGGGGGTATGGGGAGAGAGGGGCTTACTGAGGGTGCTGGGGGGATGGGGAGAGAGGGGCTTACTGAGGGTGCTGGGGGTATGGGGAGAGAGGGGCTTACTGAGGGTGCTGGGAGTATGGGGAGAGAGGGGCTTACTGAGGTTGCTGGGGGGATAGGGAGAGAGGGGCTTACTGAGGGTGCTGGGGGGATGGGGAGAGAGGGGCTTACTGAGGGTGCTGGGGGGATGGGGAGAGAGGGGCTTACTGAGGGGGCTGGGGAGAGAGGGGCTTACTGAGGGTGCTGGGGAGAGAGGGGCTTACTGAGGGTGCTGGAGGGATGGGGAGAGAGGGGCTTACTTAGGGTGCTGGGGGATGAGGAGAGAGGGGCTTACTGAGGGTGCTGGGGGGATGGGGAGAGAGGGGCTTACTGAGGGTGCTGGGGGGATGGGGAGAGAGGGGCTTATTGAGGGTGCTGGGGGGATGGGGAGAGGGGCGAGAGGGGCTTACTGAGTGTGCTGGGGGGAGAGGGGCTCACTGAGGGTGCTGGGGGGGGGGGGGTGAGGAGAGAAGGGATTACTGAGGGTGCTGGGGGGATGGGGAGAGAGGGTCTTACTGAGGGTGCTGGAGGGATGGGGAGAGAGGGGATTACTGAGGGTGCTGGGGGGATGGGGAGAGAGGGACTTACTGAGGGTGCTGGGTAGAGAGGGGCTTACTGAGGGTGCTGGGGGGATGGGGAGAGAGGGGCTTACTGAGGGTGCTGGGGGGATGGGGAGAGAGGGGCTTACTGAGGGGGCTGGGGAGAGAGGGGCTTACTGAGGGTGCTGGGGGGATGGGGAGAGAGGGGATTACTGAGGGTGCTGGGGGGATGGGGAGAGAGGGACTTACTGAGGGTGCTGGGTAGAGAGGGGCTTACTGAGGGTGCTGGGGGGATGGGGAGAGAGGGGCTTACTGAGGGTGCTGGGGGGATGGGGAGAGAGGGGCTTACTGAGGGGGCTGGGGAGAGAGGGGCTTACTGAGGGTGCTGGGGAGAGAGGGGCTTACTGAGGGTGCTGGGGGGATGGGGAGAGAGGGGCTTATTGAGGGTTCTGGGGGGATGGGGAGAGAGGGGCTTACTGAGGGTGCTGGGGGGGGGGGGGGGGGGGGTGAGGAGAGAGGGGATTACTGAGGGTGCTGGGGGGATGGGGAGAGAGGGGCTTACTGAGGGTGCTGGAGGGAAGGGGAGAGAGGGGCTTACTGAGGGTGCTGGGGGGATGGGGAGAGAGGGGCTTACTGAGGGTGCTGGGGAGAGAGGGGCTTACTGAGGGTGCTGGGGGGATGGGGAGAGAGGGGCTTACTGAGGGTGCTGGGGGGATGGGGAGAGAGGGGCTTACTGAGGGTGCTGGGGGGATGGGGAGAGAGGGGCTTACTGAGAGTCTGGATGGGATGCAGGGAGGGGGCTGGAGAATGAATGGAAGCTATTGAGTGTCAGGGAGGAGAAGACAGAATGATCACTACTGAGGGTGCTGGGGAGTACAATGCTCCCATTAAGGTCTACGGAACTTCCCAAATAGTCTGATCGTTAGCATTACATTCATAGTTTTTTTCCCCAAGTCATTTGCATGAAGTTGCTTTTTTGAGGATCCAGCCTTTACCCCTTAAGGACCAGCCCTGTTTTTTGTGATCTGTGCTGGGTGGGCTCTGCAGCCCCCAGCACAGATCAGGTGGCATGCAGAGCGATCAGATCGCCTCCCCCTTTTTTCCCCCCTATGGGGATGATGTGCAGGGGGGGTCTGATCGCTCCGGTCGATAGGCATGTTGCGGGGGGGGGGGGGGGGGGGGGTGGGTGTCACCTCAAAGCCCCCCTCTGCGGCGGAATTCCCCCCCTCCCTCTCCTACCTGTCCCCCCTGGTGATCTGGGCTCCAGAGGACGCTATTCATCCTGTGCAGCCTGTGACAAGATGGCCTCTGTCACATGGCGGCGATCTCCGGCCGCTGATTGGTCGGGGATCGCCGATCTGCCTTACAGCAGCGCCGTTCAATGTAAGCAAAGGAGACATACGTCTCCTGCGTTTACATTTAGTCTGCGAGCCTTGATCAGCGGCTCGCAGGCTATTCACGGAGACCCGCTCCGTGATCTAACAGGAAACGGCCGCTCGCGCTAACGGCCTTTCCTGATTAATTAGGGAGGCACCTGGCGACGCAGATCTGCGTCGCTGGTCCTCCAGCTACCACTTTGCCGCTGCACGGTATGAGTGTGCGGTCGGCAAGTGGTTAAGATCATTCTTGAACAATAGATTGTGGAACGATCATTCATCTGTAGATTTACACAATCTATTGTGGACAGCTGTTGTGCCAGAGAGCAAGTTTTTATACTCTGGGTTTTTCTGTTGTCTGATTGGTTGACAGTGTGATTTCTTGTCAAAAGATTCGCCGTGGTGGAAATTTCAGGTAATTGGATGGTGTAGAAAAGATTGTAGTTTTTTTTTAATATAGTAATTTGAAATTTAATTCAAAATGTTTTCGATAATTGTTTTTATAATTATGGAAAATGTAATGCCTGGTACACACCATGCAATTTCCCGTAAGACTGGCTGTCAAATTGGGGATTTCCAATCGTCTGATCTATTTTGTATATAAGTGATTGGAAAATCGATCAGAAAAACTATTTGAAATCAGATTGGACCTGCTGGAAATGATCGATTTGACTGCCATTCTGATGGGAAATTGCATAGTGTGTACCAGGCATAACACTCATGTGATACATTTGTCAGATTTTTCATGTTACAACCAACCAGAAAAATCAATAATTTTCAAATCGAAAAAAATATATATAAAAAAATTGTACTGTGTGTGGCCACCTCTAGTCAGATGATAATAGAATATCAAAACAATGCATTTTTTATTCTACTGTAAAAGTGCCCATACACTGGTAAATGGACAGCAGATTCAAGATAGATTCCCCTCTTATTGAATCTGATCAGAGATTGCTCTATTGCTGCCACAGATCTGCACACAGATATCCAACAAATTTCAGCATGAAATCTATTGGAAATCTGTGCAGCCGCCTCTGTCTGCCAGCTCCCCTCCAGTATCTCCAATGTAATGTGTACTCCCCGGGCCTGTAGTTAGTGTGGAAGCGGTGCTGCTCACCTATCAACCGGCATGCCTCCTCCAGTGACCCGTGTCATCTCTCTATTGCCACCCCATGATCTGACAACACATGTGTGATCTTGTACATGCCATCATCCCTAGCAGCAATGAGGAGAAGACACGGGACACAGAAGGAGCCCACCAACGGACAGGCGACTTCCACACTAACCACAGGACTGGGGGGGTACACATTACACATGGGGGTGGAGACCGGCTGAGGGTCGGTCTGTTGTCAGGAAATCGAATGCCGCGCACCTGACCTATTCCCTTTGATCGAGATCTTTCCAGCATACCAGATTGATTGTTTAGAATAGATTGATTCCAGATGGAAATCCATCAAAATTACAATCAGACGGCCACTTCACAGTGTCGATCATTATGATATCGATACCACAAATGTAATAATGTATGGGCGCTAGAAACCTGTCTTTTTATTCAGTCTTCTATCGATAATTTGTTTTAATTGATGGCTTGCAGCGATAGCGTTATGTTTTTGGCCAGTCACGGTGTAATCCCTAACGTATCTTGTACCGCAATGCGTGTCTGAAGTGTGTGGCAGGAAAGCCAAATGCTGACATAGTCTATTAGAAGAAAGGTCGTGTCCAACACAAAAATACATTTCCCCAAACATTCTTCTGCTGGGATATTATGCTGGGTACACACTTTGAGATTTTAAGGCAGATTTACTGTTCGATTGATTATTTCTAAGATCTTGATCGATTTCCGATCAATTTTTATAGCAGTGAGCGGAAAACGGTCGGAAATCGATCGGAAATCACATCGGACATGTTGGAAATAATCGATCTGACAGTAAATCTGCCAGAAAATCTCATAGCGCGCACCTAGCATAAGACATCATACAGACAAACATGTGAGAGCTGTGGAGGAACTACAAGTGTCAGCATGCCTGCAAGGTTCACTAGTTATGAAGATGCTTATTAGGGATGGTCAATCAGATGCAAATCATTTTGAGTTGATGCAGGCTTATGCAAACTGTGTATGCAAATTTATTTAGCTTGAAAACAGACCAATCGAATTTTACCTCAGCAGCATTTGATTGGTCCATTTTCAAGCTGCATAATTTTGCATAAGCCTGCATCAACTCGAAATTATTTTCATCTCACTGACCATCCATGAATTATATTATACATGTAAAACAGGCAGGACAAGCTGATCTAGAGCTGGGAATATGACTGTTACATTGGGCTCTATTCTCAAAGACTTCCCGCATGCGGTAAAGTACATGCGGGAAGTTTGCACCCAAAATACCGTCAAGTTTGCATTCTCTAAATTTTCCGCATGTTTTTCCCGCATGCGGAAAAAGTGCGGAAAAAGTGTGGTAAAAGTGCGGGATTCATGCGGAAAACTTTCCGCAAAAGTCGGTATTTTCCGCAATAAAAGATCAATTCTCAAAAATGTTCAGGCGCATCATTTCGTCGTTAATTACCGATTTTTTATCACCTACAAGTAGTAGGTGATATATTCCGAATCCCATTGACTTTAATGAAGTGTGGAGGCTTAAGGGCTGTGCTTGCTGGACTTTTAAAAAAAAAATTTTAAACACTTTTTCATGCGACCTTTTTACTGCATGATTCCCGCATGAATAATGGCTGTTTCCGCATCTTTTTTCCCGCATGCGGCAAACATGCGGAAAATGTTAGTGAATGCTGAAAAAATGCGGAGTTTACCGCTGGCGGGAATTTAGCGGTTAAATTTTGCGGTACTTTTGGCTCTTTGAGAATAGAGCCCATTGTGGCACTTTATCATTTTTGTCATAAAGCTAGTGTATCTCCACATAACCTATCCTGCACTGCTAAAAAAACAAGGAAAGAAATTAAATGATACCAGTTATGTAACCAGAAATCTCAAAATGTATAACAGTCTATTGTGGGGAGGGGGAAGTCATTCTACTAAAGAAACGTCTGTGTGTGAACACTACAATGCAGTGATTGTTTATAGTCTTTGTGGATTATAAATTCAATGGTGAAAGGAAAATGTATTAAAAAAACAAACAAGTAGCAGAAATAGCTTGTTAGAAGCTTGAGTATCACTCCCACAGAATATGTATAAGCTGTTACGTCCTATCTATGGATCTGTGGTTAAAAGGTGACAAGCAGGTCGCTGCTGGGGATCTGAATAGGAGACACTGGGTCACCTCAAAACCAGCATTAGTCACTATAGTCCTATGATGTAATTAAGGATGAGGTAAAAGTTTCTTTCACCTTTCTCATCATCCCCCGCCACTTCCTGCCATAAATATTTGTTTGTCCCCTGACTTTCTAGGCTGACTTTTTTTGTCACAGATGATACCAGGGAACTTCTGCAGGAGTTGATGACACACACACCATAAAGTGACTAGTTTGTCTGTCAAACAGAGGGGGGAGGTGAGGGCGGCTGAAACCTCTCATTGTTATGACAAAACAGAGAATCTAGCTCGACTGGTTTCATGGCTCATGGTGAGTTTCTGTGAGATGGAGAACCGGATCGATGCAGACAGGCTCCTCCCATGGGTGCAGGAGGGCTATATCTACCTTTCCAAAATTTCCACCTCACACACTCTCCTTCCTGATCAGCCAAGAGACCGCAGCTTGACTCTCCACAGCTGAGCAACAAGCCATGGCTTCTATGGGTCTACAGATCTTGGGCATTGCCCTCTGCATCATCGGCTGGCTGGGCTGTATAGTCACCTGCGCTCTCCCCATGTGGAGGGTGACTGCCTTCATTGGAAACAACATCGTGGTGGCTCAGATCGTTTGGGAAGGACTATGGATGAACTGCGTGGTGCAGAGCACAGGGCAGATGCAGTGCAAGGTGTACGACTCCATGCTTGCCCTTCCCCAGGACCTGCAGGCAGCCAGAGCCCTGATCGTCATTGCCATCGTGGTGGCCCTCCTGGGAGTCTGCCTGTCCATCATTGGAGGCAAGTGTACCAACTGTGTGGAGGATGAGTCTGCCAAGGCCAAGGTGATGATCGTCAGCGGCATCGTCTTCATCGTGGCCGGGATCCTCACCCTGATCCCCGTGTCCTGGTCCGCCAACAACATCATCCGTGACTTCTACAACCCCTTGGTGGTGGAGGCTCAGAAGAGAGAACTTGGGGCATCGCTATACATAGGCTGGGCAGCAGCTGCCCTCTTCCTCCTCGGAGGTGCCATGCTGTGCTGCAACTGCCCACCAAGGGACCAGAAACCCTACTCTGCCAAATACTCTGCAGCACGATCTGGACCAGCCAGCAACTATGTGTAATCACCAGCAGCCCTCAATGGACACTGCCTTGTGCATGAAGGCACCAAAGGACACAGGGACTCTCATCACTCAGCCACCATCCTCATCCACGCTCCTTTACAACCAACTGTGTGGACTTTTCATCCCTGAAAAATCACTGGTGACTGTTTGTTTTATTTTTTTATTTTCATCCACATAGACTCTGACCGATCTAGCCTGGGCAAAGGACTCTGTATAGCCCCACCCAGCAGAGGACGCTGTCCGTCACTGCTGAGACTGTGATCGATGAAGAGGGTGCAATCACTAATCATCGGGGTGGAGGCGCACACCTGGGAGTTTGGGTGGGGGAGGCGTTCTGTGAGTCAAACCACTAATGCAAGAGACTGGGCTAAGCAGCAGGTGCATCATGACAGCGTGCTGAGCACAATGCGCCCCTGCTGGTCACAGCGCAGTACTGCTGATAGAGTTCTGTAACTTGAATAACTCAGGGAGGTTATAATCCGTGGAGTCTGCAGGTTGCCGACTAGCCAGAGAGGGGAATGGGGGGAGGAATCTAGGATCCACTTTTGAGCTCCGCACTATTGATTTTTCAACCAGATTCTGCAGGTTACTATATTTCAGTATTGGAGATTTCAGGCAGGGCAATCCTCTGTGCATATTGCTGACACCCTGCTCCTATGCACTGGTGATTCCCTGCTCCTATCCGTGCCTTATTCCGCCAAATCAGAATGTGATCTATACATTATAATCTATTCCACTTCACCTAAATGATATGCTATGTATTTAAGACGAACCCAGCTTTATGTGATCTCATCTGTACAGTGCTAAATACTCCTCCAATATAGATCTGTGTAGAAATGCTGTGTATATACCCCTTAATCACTCACCATTTAGATTAAGATCAGTGCAAACTGTACGCAGCTATACCTGTTTAGTTTGTATAAGGTCTGCGATGTGAGACCGTGCAAAGCCAAATCCAAGTCTTTTTTAATTGTTATTTTTATATATATTTTTTTTGTAAATGTTTGCTTTTCAAAATGTTTAATGTTTCTACAATAAACAAATGTTACTCTTTAATATGATTGCTTTTGTATGTTTAATTGCTATTGGGCATGCCTACATGGTAAATGTGTTTGGGGGAGGGGGTAGATTTGTTTTTATTGTGTGTGTGTGTTGTTTTTTTGTTGTTTGTTTATTTTTTTTGCCAATGTAATGCTATGTGTGTTTGCACTTGAGCCAGGGGCGTAGCAATAGGGGGTGCAGAGGTAGCAACCGCATCGGGGCCCTTGGGCCAGAGGGGCCCCAAAGGGCTCTCTCTCAACTACAGTATTAGCTCTCTATTGGTCCTGTGCTCATAATAATCACTTCTATAGATACATTGAATAATGGTAATCATTAGGAAACTTCCCCAGCCCCTTCTTGCACCTCAGGCACTGTAGTTGCCATTGGCAGGTTTTGGTGCGCCGTATCAATTGTCATGTATAGAGTGCTTGGGGGGGCCCCATGTAAAACTTGCATCGGGGCCCACAGCTCCTTAGCTACGCCACTGACTTGAGCTATGCATTAGCAAGAGCTTTTTAAAGTGAATGGGAACTGAAAAGGGGGGGGGGGGGGGGAGAAATCAGCCAGATTCTTAAAGTAAACCGGAGCTGAAGATATAAGAAAAATGTGATACTTACCCGCTGTTTACTCCAGCAGCATAAACATGTTTGAGTCCCTCGCTGGTCTACTGTTCAGTCATGATCAGCCCCAGTAAGGGCCTGAGACCACTAACATAGTTGAATTCGCTTTTCAGCATCTCCGCAGATGACCCAGACTGGACGCAACTGAGACCGTTACTGGGCCTGATCAGAAGACCACGGGAGGACGGCGAGGGGCTTGCTTATGTGTTTATGTTGCTGGGGGGAGCAGTGGGTAAGCATTAAAAAAAAAAAATCCTCTTTAACTCTGATTTACTTTGTGAGGGAAGGCTCTGGATCTGCTGGCTCCCCCTGGTAGCAGTATTTATCCAAATTGGTCAAATCTGCTTTCTGCTGCCAAAAGAGACTTTGGAAGTCTTTGGAGCCCAAGTGCTCCTGAAGATGGGTGGCTCTGTAGTGCGCCTGTGCTGGCACACTCTCTTGCATGCTCACACGTGCAGTATGGAGCTGTCTGTCTTTGGGAGCACTCACTCCGAAGACTTCTGAAGTTTCCTACGACGGGGGAGCTGCCACTCAAACGAGGGGACTGTGAGAGGAGTGGGAAGGCTCTGCAGGGGTCCCCAACCTTTTCAGGCCCGGGGACCACTTTTTTTTTGGGGGGGGGGGGGTTGGTGGTATTGGGTGTGCAACCTAGTGGACAGTGTCGTGTGCAGCGGGTTACGGGGGGGGGGGGGGGGTGCTGGGATGCGGTGGCATAGCTAGCATAGTTGACCCAGTATAGGGAGTTATAGTTGCCCCAGTATGGCTAGTATAGCTAGTATGGGCAGGTAGTAAACCCCCCCTCCCCCACCGCGGCTGCCGCTCATGTTAACTTATGAGCTGGTGGATGCTTTTTCTATTAGATTTCCCAAAGCGCCGGTCTCCTCCTTCCATCTCCTATTACAGCAGTCAGCAGCGCATCTTGTAGCTGCTGTAAAGGAGGGAAGGAAGCAGGACAGTGGCTTCCTGTAGCGGCGATATGCATCGCCTTTACCATGGGAACCGCTTCCTTCCCTTCCTTACAGCAGCTACGAGACGCGGTGCTGACTGCTGTAATAGGAGATGTGGTGCCTGGGGGAATCTAATAGAACAAGTGGCCGCCAGCTCATAAGGTAACACGAGCGGCGGGGGTGGTGAGGGGGGAGATGACAGGCCTGCCGCGGCCCAGCTGGAAACTGCCAACGGACCGGCAGTGGGCTGCGGCCCGGTGTTTGGGGACCCCTGCTCTATAGGACCAAGAGCATTCCCTCTCCTTATATAAGTATTTGGCTTTTTAACTTCTAGATGGGTGTGATCGCAGTTCCAGGACTGCCTAATGTCAAGTCATGGGTCGGGGTTTTGCAGGAGCTTGCGTGCGCATCTTCGCTTGGATAACAGAGCTCTGCCCCGCCATCAGTCTCCCAGCAGCGCTCGCCGCTAGGAGACTGTTAAACGGTGAAACCGCCATCTATTTACTGTGCAGTGTTGCGATCCACGGCAGCGTTATACTGGGTACAGCCGTGTTACACGGCTGTCCCCCTGGGGGAGACAGGAGCGATCTGCTGTCAAAGGCTAAAAGTTTATTTGTAAAAAAATAAACAATACTAGGAGCAGTCAGAGCCCACCAACAGAAAGCTCTGTTGGCAATGATGGTCTCCTGAGTAATTACAAGTGTCTAAGCATTCGAAGTTCGTGATTTAAATGAGGCTTAATTGCCTCAGGTGTGCAGCAGGAAAATAAGGGGGTTATTCACCCATAAGTCCGTGGTATATCGTGCACTCCAAACAGCTTGCACATGTCCTATTGGATGCTTTGCAAGCCTCACTACGCGCACTTCCTCCTTAAAGTCGGATGGAGGAAGTGCTTGGTGTTGAGGCTTGCAACGCATCCAATAGGACTTGTGCAAGCTGTTTGGAGCGCACAATATACCATGGACTTATGGGTAAATAACCCCCTTATTTTCCCGCCGCACACCTGAGGCAATTAACCTCTTGACGACCAGCTAACGCCGATCGGCGTAAACTGGTTGTCTGTGGGTTTCCATGGAAACGGCCGCTCGTTCGAGCGGCCGTTCCATGTCAGTTCACGGAGGGGGTCTCCGTGAACTGCCTGCGAGCCTCCAATCGCGGCTCGCAGGCGAAATGTAAACACGCGGGGAAGAAATCCCCGGTGTTTACACTGTACGGCGATGCAGCAGCGCCGTAAAGGAGATTGGCGATCCCCCGGCCTCTGATAGGCCAGGGATCGCCGCCATCTGATAAGCTGAAGCCAGGATGTATCGCCGTCCTGTACCGCCCACAGAGCCAGGGAGAGGGAGGGGGGAATAGCGCTGCGGAGGGGGGCTTTGAGGAGCCCCCCCCCGCAAGGCATAGCAGAGCGGCGGCGATCAGATCCCCCCCCCCCCCCCAGCAGAACATCCCCCTAGTGGGGAAAAAAGGGGGAGGAAGTCTGATCGCCCTGCCTGCAATACGATCACTTGGTCGGCAAGTGGTTAAGTAATTCAATCACTTTGAGTGCTAAGGGCCTGTTTCCACTACCCTGTGATTTGATTCTGATTGCAAATTGCAAGCTACATTAAACAAATGGAATTGGCAGAAGCAATTTCCATTAGTGCGATCCGATTGCGTCCAAGCACGATCGTTGTCCTGATGTGTTTTGGATGCGATTGAGCTTTAATATACTGAGTATAGTAACTCAATTGCATGGTAAAAAAATGAAACTCGATTGTGATTACATTTGCAATCTCATTTTGTAGTGGAAAAGAGCCCTTATGCTGGGCATACACGGTGAGTTTTTTTTTTTTATTATCAATCGAGCCGCTGATGGCTTGATTGATAGTATCTGACGTGTCCATTGACCTGTCGGATCGATTCCGCGCTCGATACCGGCGGGCAGGACAAAAGAAAAAACGAAGTGCAGATAAGCCGCCCGCGGGTACGAGCGGGAATCAATCCGGCAGCGCCGCAATCTATCGTGCAGCTGGATACAAGGTATAAAACGTACCGTGTATCCCCAGCATTAGACCCGGCATGGGCAAACTTGGCCCTCCAGCTATTAACCTCCATGCCGGTCTAAAAAATCCGGCAAGGAGGCAGTGCCGCACTTTTTTTTTATTTATTTTTTTTCTAAATCATGTAGCGAGCCCAGGGCTCGCTACATGATAGCCGCTGAGCGGCGGCATCCCCCCACCCACTCTGATCGCCTTCGGCGATCAGAGTATGCAGGAAATCCCGTTGAGAATGGGATTTCCTGCAGGGCTTCCCCGGTCGCCATGGCGACGGGGCGGGATGATGTCACGGACGTCGGGACGTCACAGGGAATCCCGGGCCACCCCTCAGCGCTGCCTGGACCTGATTGGCCAGGCTGCGCAAGGGGTCTGGAGGGGAGGGGGAGGGGGCGGCGCGACGTTGCGGATAGCGGCTGATCGGCGGCGAGCAAAGTGCTAGCTGCTTGTAACGAAAAAAAAATTATGCAAATCGCCCCAGCGGGGCCTGAGAAATCCTCCTGCGCAGGTTACCCCGAGCTGAGCTCGGGATAACCGGCAAGGAGGTTAAGGAACTACAAATGCTACAAAGCATTTGCCTTTGAGTCATGACTGTGGCTGTCAGACTTCTGCAATGCATTGTGGGACTTGTAGTTCCTCAACAGCTGGAGGGCCAAGTTTGCCCATGCCCGCCTTAGACACTTGTAATTACTTGTGAGCCCAGCCTGTCTGGCAGAAAAGGGGGGGGGGGGGGATCACTTGTGTGCTGAGTTGTACGGTCCTGCAGTGAAGCCTTAAAGCTGCAGTAATTGCAAAAAAATAGCCTGGTCACTAGGTGGGTGTAAGCCTACGGTCCTCAAGTGGTTAATACATGTATATTATAATTTCCCATTAGCTTAGAGGGCTGGTGCACACCAGAGCGGTTGGTTTTTTTTTTTTTCCCCCCAAACGCAAATTCGGGGTCTGCAGCATTTTTTAGATTTCTGAGGCGTTTCTGCCTCAATGTTAAAGTATAGGAAAGTGGAAAACTGCTCTGAAAAACGCTAGATCAGAGCAGTTTTCCAGGTGTTTTTGTTACAGAAGCTGTTCAGTAACCACTTTACTGTAACTATATATATGAAATCTGCTACACCAAAACGCTGCAAAAAATGCTAGGCATGTTTAGAAAACCTCTTAGGCCCCATTCACACCTAAAACCGCAAAACGCTGGCGATTACCGCTAGCGTTTTGTGAAATTAGTGATATTTGAACTTTCTCAGCCATTATAGCTGAACTTGTGAACTAAGAATTTACGATACCTCTGTGTCAGTCCAACTCCCAGGTCTGTGAGCAGGTGTTAAACAAGGATCCTTATCTTAGCTTACAACTTCTAACCCCAGGTGGATGGTCTGTGTGAATTAAGGCATCTTAATGACATGTATTTATGCTTGAAAAAATATCTGTTTTCCCTTTTGATGTTGCATGTATATAAGCTGTCTGTACCACCAGTTTGCAAACTAACAGGATATAAGCCAGACGAAGGCTGCAAGGCCGAAAGCTTGCTTATTTTTATTAATTTTTAGTTAGCCAATAAATGGTATCATCCTGGACACTGCAGCGTTTTGGGAGTGATCGTGATTAGCTGTGCTATGCATGTTAATCGCAATCGGTACTAGCGAATCGCTGGCAAAACGCTGCATGTCATGCGTTTGCAGTAAACGCTAACTGCAAATGTGGCAGTGAGAACACTGCCATAGGCTTACATGGGCTAGCGGTTTTAAAAACCGCTAACGTTTTGCGTTGAGCGGGAATTGCGCAGTTCCCTCTTAAGTGTATACGAGCCCTAAACATGCCTAGGAATAGCTCTGAAAATCTGATTCAAAAACCTCTAGTGTTAGCAGATCTGCTAGAGGTTTGTGGTGTGCACTGGCCTTAAATCACACTAGTTTTTGCAGTCTGAGTTATGGTGAGGGTGGGTTTTTTATTTCTTCAGATGGCTCGATCATTTCCTGAGAGGTCTGATCTGATTTTAATCATTTTTCTGATAAATTTTCTCATAGATGTGAATGGAAATTGATTGGAAAAACGATAGGTCAGTAAAATATGCCGAAAAAAACTTGTTTATTCCCAGCATGAGAGATTAACAATTTACATTGTAAAGTGATGGATATGTACACACAGCAGGAACAATCACTCATTACATGCTATTCGGCATTCTGGTAACAAACACACACCTACCTCCCACTCCACCACACACTCAACCCCGCCCAAACATTTTGTGAAATGTCATTTCACAACAGCTGCATACACACCTCAGAAGTCTTTGGAAAACGAACCATCAGTAGACAGTTTCCTCCCCAACTGATGGCAACAAAAGATATTTTATTTGTCTTTTTTTTTTTTTTTTTAAAAAGTCCAATTTTGATTTTCTGCAGTATTGAACTCAAAGTTAATCCCTTTTTCGATTTGAAGCAGATCTGGCATGCTGTCAATTATTGAACGATGGGAATTTTCCCGTTGATATGAATCGTTCAATAATTGACAGCATGCCAGATCTGCTTCAAATCGAAAAAGGGATTAACTTTGAGATCAATACTGCAGAAAATCAAAATTGGACTTTTTTTTTTTTTAAAAAAGAGACAAATAAAATATCTTTTGTTGCCATCAATTGGGGAGGAAACTGTCTACTGGTGGTTCCGTTTTCCAAAGACTTCTGAGATGTGTAAGGCCTGGAACCAACTACAAAGCGATATCGCTAATCTGAATCACTAGGATTTTTAATGAGCATTTTGTAAGCGATTTCATGAGCGTTTTCTGGTGATTTTGGTAGCGATTTTAAAAAGTGTAAGGTTTTTGCCAGCGATTGTGTAGCGATTAGCGGTTTTCATTCTGATTGGTCCTTTCAATTAACTTACATTTTTATTACAGTTTACAGTGATTTCAAAACGGTAGTAAATTGCTCTGTATAGTGATTCATGAGCGATTACGCCAGCATTTATATACTTTACATTGCAGAAATGCTGACGCAAAACGCTAACGCTCAAAAATGCTGCATGTCCTGCATTTGTGATTTTGCTAATCGCAATCGCTCCAGTGGAATTTACATTACATTAGCTGAGTGTTTAGGGAAATCGCTAGCGTTTTGAAAACCTCCCTAAATGCTCAAAAAATCGCTCTAGTGGGTTCCAGCCCTAAAGCCTACTACACACTTTCAATTATGATTGGCCAATCTCTGACCATATGAGCCTATACTGTCTGTATGCAATTTGCCCTAAATTTACATGCCAGAGGGAACTGTTCACTTGTTATTGACCACCTATAGCAGGACACATTGCTGTCTTCCTGCTGAAAATGCTGCTTGTCTGGCAGGTGTGCTGATTAGCTACACATATGCAATTACTGTCAACCGGTGGAGATCGGGATAAATCCCTCAGATGACAGTTTGTTTCCCAATGATGTACAGATGTGTAGTTAGCCTGTAGGCTATTGACACATTCTGCTACTATGGAGGGAAGAGGAATGGCTCACAACAGAGTGGGAGGAAAAACAATAGACAGTGTTCTGCCGGAATGATCTGGCAAGCCAGATCTGATGTGTCGGGGCCGGGGCTGCTGTACACAGAAGATTTTCTGCAGAGGTGGTCTTCTTCAGTGGCCGCCTGGCGCCTACATGGAGTTTAATCTAGTGTGTGTACGAACCGTAAATGACCCCCGAGTGTCAACTAGAAAGCTGCTCCGTTGTGCACCGCATGTTGTTCCTCCTGCCACCCCCATAGCAGTAGAGTCTGTAAGGGCTCACTCAAACCAAAACTGTTGTCCAAGGGACCGAGTCCCTACCCCTGCCGGGTGACATGCCTGGCACATGTGTCCAAGGCTTCACTTTGCTCCAGCCCTGAAGCAATATGCTGATCTTATCTGACTTCCCTGGCTGCATTCTTGTGTCAGGTGTGTCACTCAAAACCATAGAAACCAAAAGTACAGCATGGGCAACGGCAATAAGCATCTATAAGGGCTCGTTTCCATCTGCACGATTTTAACCCCGCTTTTGGAAATGCAGTGCAATGCGGATCGCAGGGACATAAAAAAGTGCATAGACTGCACTGTCAGATGTTTCCATACATGCGTTGGAATTCACCCTGGAATTGCAACACATGGTTGCATTAATTTTGGCAGATTAGAGCTGCAATACTATCCACTTTGTCCTTTGATACAGTATATCTACGTCAGCTGTGGCTCTCTCCAAGCCACAGCGACGTAGATATACTGACCTGCTTGCAGCCTTGTTGTGCAGGAACAGGTGCGCTTCAGAGCGCACCTCCCAGCACAAACAGCTGCAATACTAATTGGTGAAAGGGAAAATGTTCCCTTGTAGCCAATTAGTAACCCCTCCACGGATGAACGATCACCGCTGTAGCAAACAGCGGTGATCCTTCATCTCTCCCCTCGGTGGCCAGATCTGTTAAAAAAAAGGATTAGAAAGCAGCTTGACTCACCTTTTCCTGTTCCAGCGATCAGCCTGCAGCCCAAGCCTCCGATCGCCGCTCTGCACGCAGCTCTGTGATACTGAATAGCCGAGTCCCGGCTTGATGACGTCATCAAGCCGGGACCCGGTAACTGGCATCACAGGGCTGCGTGCAGAGCGGCGATCGGAGGCTTGGGCTGCAGGCTGATCGCTGGAACAGGAAAAGGTGAGTCAGGCTGCTTTCTAATCCTTTTTTCCCAGAACGTCTCAGGACAGCAACCCTGAGACTTGTCTCCTTCCATAATTCACTGGACAGGAAGCTAGATAAGAATTTGCATAATAGATTAGATAGGGATTAGACAGGTATATACAACATAGTTCCCGCTTACCCCATCAGTTGTTATCCTGTCCAGCAGGATGCTAGGTGTGGGGATATGGCTGGCCACCCATGCTAGTTGCAGGAGCCGCTGCTTGTGTGATCTCCCTGGCTGCGCAGGCTAGTTGTCCTCGCGCGGGATCACGCTGCACGCTGTAGCCTTCCCCAGGATGCGGAAGTTCGTACGGATTCCGGAAGTCCCGCCCGCGCATCACGTGATTGGCACCCACGTGACCAGAAGCCGGAAGCAGGAAGTCTCCTGGCCCGGCGTGCGCTCCAGTGCAGCGTTTAGCACGGATTCCTCCGGACAGCGGACGTGCAGGCTGCAGTAACCACTTGGAAAGCTGTGGAATCTTCTGGACTGGTAGGATCTCTGGTGATAGCCAGGGATAATGTTATTATGCTGTGGGCAGGTACATTCTACTTAACTAACTTAGTCACTCTTTACAGTGTCTGTGACTATGGAGGCTGCCTCTGGATCTTCCTCCCAGGGCTCTGTGGAGTCAAGCTCCGTACCCTCTCTGGTATGCATCATTGTGGTTCCTTGATTCATATTGGCTGATTATTGAGGGTTATCAGGCTGATTGGGGTTTTTTCTTTGTGTTTTATTTTAGCCTAAAACCCGGAAGATGGACACTAAGTCTGATAAAGAACTCCCTAACAAGCCTGATAAAACTGACACTGATAAATCTAAAGGCTCTGAAGCTAAAGCATCTCATAAGCCTTCTAAGAAATGTGCAGTTTGCAAGGGTCATTTGTCTTCATCCTCATCTAAAATGTTATGTCAGTCTTGTACAGATAAAGTGGTCAGAGATGAATCTCCTTCTATGTTTAAAGATTTAAAAGGATGGATTAGAGCAGAAATCTCTTCAGCAGTAGAGACTATGAAAAGCTCAGCTACCTCTCCAGTAAGGGCAGGTTTGACAAATCTGTCCACCGAGGGGGCTGCCTGGGTGGGGGGTGGGACATCTGGCTGGCCCTTATGGGGGTTGTTGAACCCCTGGTGGGGGGTAAAATGTACAGCTGGGCGGGGGGGAGGATAAAGTAAGAGGGGATACAATTTTATTTAATGTGCATAATTTTATACTGGGGGCAGATCTGGCTATAATGGTGGGGGGGCCTTAATCCAGGGTGCACCCGCTAATCCTGAGGGCGTATCTGGCTATAATGGGGGACCACTATTCCTGGGGACACATTTAGTTATAATGAGGGGCAGTAATCCTGGGGATACATCTGTCTATCTATACTGGGAGGTGCCAAACAGAGGACACATCGGGCTATACTGGGGGTGACTGATATTGGGGACACATCTGGCTATAGGGGGGGGGGGGGGGTCTGATACTTGGGACACATTTTGCTATCTATACTGGAGGACAGAATACTGGTGACATGTTTTTATCTTCTGTGGCACTTTTTATTTTTAAACTGGAATTGATAAAAACTGAGCAAAAATGCATTTTTTTCATTTTTCCCCTCTTTTTCCCATTAAAATGCATAGAAAACGTTTTTGGTCTAGCGACAAAATACCCGCCAATGAAAGTCTAGTTTGTCCTGAAAAAAACGATACCTAGATCATTTAGGTGTCATGAGTAGGGATAAAGTTATGGCTGATTAAAAAGGGACATAGCTAAAATGTCAAAATTGCTCTGGTCAATAAGGGGAAAACAAGGTCTGGATGCGAAGTGGCTACTCATTATAAATGAATGGGAATGCAAGTGCATCTGGGAATATTGTCTTGCAGTAGTGTGCGTCACTATGGCCACCTCTGTTGGCCATGGTGAGAATGGAAACAAGGTCTAAAAGGGCAGAAAACAGGAACGTCAGCATCACTGTTCATTTCTAGTTTTCTTTAATTAAAATTCCTGGATTTATAAATTAAATAACTGTCCCTCACCTCTGTAAATTAAAGGTAACCATACATCTAGTGATGATGGGCAGATTGGACCAAGAGATAAATCTCTCTCTGACTGAATCATATTAGAGAGAGATCTGTCGGCTGCCCATACACCACAGGCTGATTCCTAATCGATTTCAGCATGGAATCTCAAAGGAATCGGCTGAGTCCACCGCATCCGCCACCTCGCCGCTGCCCCTCTAGTGTATAAATGTACCCCATGTGTGCATGAATACATTACCTGTCCTGTGTTGCCCACCACGCAGTGCCCATTTGTGTTCAGGACCCCCACGCTCTTCCATAAGCGGTATACACACCCCCAGCGCAAAGCACGCAGAGTCTGTATGATGTCAGCGCTGGGGGTTTTTGTTGCTCGTCCCGATATTGATCACTGTTACTGTCGTGCACCCAATCGACCATAACGGCTCATCTTGCAGCATGTTTGGTCGATTCATGAGATCAATTTCAGGCCTTGGCAGTCTGGGCAGCACAGATTTTCATCCAATCTGTTAATAATTATCGAATTGAATGGTCGATCGGTCCCCAAGTCGAGAGATGTATGGGCACCTTTAGAGTATACCAGAGATTAAAAAAAAGTAAAACAAAAAATCATACATACCTGGGGCTTCCTTCAGGCCCCTCCGGCTTGATGGCTTCTTTGGTGCCGTGTTCCACCTTCTGTAAGAGGTCCCAGTATCTGCGGCCAGTCGGCGCTCCTGTGGGCAGGAAAGTTCTGCACCTGCGCAGCAGTACTGCTTAGACGCAGAGTGTTCCCAGCGACGGTAGGGTGGCGCGGTGCATGCGTGGCTGTGCCGTGCATGCGCAGTAAGCCCCGACTGCCAAAGATACCGGGAGCCCTTACCGAGAATACGGAAGGCGGAGGATGGCAAAGAGGGAGCGATTAGACCAGAGGGGGCTGTAGCAAGCCCCAGGCAAGTTTGATTTTTTTAATTTTTTTCTTCATCTCAGGTTCCCTTTAAGGTGCCCATTAAGAATCCAATTTGAGAACAATTGACTGTCCAATCTGATATTTGCGATTGATCGGAAAACAATCGTTCAGGCCCACCAACGGAGGGAAAGTGATGAGGCATCCAATCAGACTAAAATAATTGTTATAAGTGTGAACTACAGTGCAGACTGGACTTAAAATGCCTGCATAGGCTGTTCAGTAGTGCATTGTAATGGATCGCATTATTCTCAAGCCAGGTACACACTTTCAGTTATGTACCATGTAGTATGAGGGTCAATAGGTATTGAATACTATGATCAGATTATTTACATTAACCATCATACTAGTCGTGGGTGGTGAAATTTGTCACTAGTTGGCCAATCATAATTGAAAGTGTGTACCAGGGTTTAGAATAACACGATCTTTTACCACGCAATACTATGAACGACCCCATAGAACTGTACGGGCAGTGAGTTGACAAGCATTATTATTCTGCAACACACCTGAGCACTGTGAACTAGCCCTTACTTACACGGGGCATCTTCCAGGTAGTTTTTATGCTCCGCAGTGTCCTGGAGGGCTACTACGCATGCGCGCGCCTCCTCGATCACGCTTTTGTCACTGGGAGCATTCTGCGCATGCACGGTACAATTCTTTTGCGAAGCCTATAATTAAAAATTGCCAGGGATATTTCTGAGGGGGACAGCAGCACAACAGAGGGAATCCGAAGCACACCGAGGAACCTGAAAAAAAAACGAGTGGCTGGAAGTAGCCCCTGGTAAGTGAAAGTCATCTTTTTTGGCACAGCCCAGCTGTGCTTTACATATGTAATCTAGCAGTCGTGTGACCACAGCGCTGATCTTCATATTCCTGGCACAGTATAGATGTGGTTACGGTAGTGGAGGGGCAAGTCTGGAACTGTCATGTGACCTGGCAGCCTTGGCATACAGAAGGGAAGAGCTGTGGTCACGTGACTGCTGGATTCCAAAGTTAATACTTTATAATCTTAATTAATAGCATAATAGCACATATTCTTGGGATTCCAGAAATATATGTTAGCTGGCTCAGGCTCAACACATAAAATTGAGCTAGTAAGGAGCTGAGTCACATTTACAAGGTTAGTATTGAATATGACATGGCAGAGCACTACTATTTGTATTGTAAGGTTATTTCCTGTTCTGTGTTACTATTTACTAAAAGTATCCTGTAAAGCTAACTACAAGGGTCATCCGGAAAGTAAGCATGGTACATCATTTTAAATTGTGATTGGCAAATGAAAAATGCCAGATTTATATTTTTCCCACCCCTAGGCCAAGTGTGTTGGGGCTCCCTTTCCAAGTGCAGCATCGCCCCTCCCATTCCATGTTCAGCCCCCTCTTCCATATGTAACATCTATGTACTGCAGCCCCTCTTTTATGTACAGCTCCCTTAAACTGTACCAGAGACTAATGATTAAAACAAATCAATACTTACCCAGGGCTTCCTCCAGCCCCATAAGCCCGTGTGAGTCCCTTGCTGTCCTGCAGACTGCCATTCAACTGCGATCACCCTGGTAACAGGCTCAGTCGGGTCCAGTCTGGGTCTTCTGCACATGCGCGGACCTCCCACGGATGCACAGTAGACCTGGACTGACACGACTGAACAGCAGACCGTGGGACTCGGGAGGACGGCGAGGGACTCACACGCGCTTATGGGGCTGGAGGAAGCCCCGGGTAAGTATCGATTCTTCCTATTTCTTAGTCTTTTTCATATGTAGAAACCCTCTTTCATGTCCAGGTGCCCCTTGGGTTTTAGTTGCCCAAGGCCCTCGTCTTTGTGGCCTTTCCAGAAATCCAGCCCTGCCAATGATTGGCCAATTTTAACACCTCCGTGTAGTATGAAGGGCAACAGACTTTAAATACTAATGACATTGTGTGGGTAAACTCTCATATTAAACGAAGATGGTAAAATTGGTCACTGATTGGCCAATCAAAATTAAATGTTTGTATGCACCATAAACATGCTTATTACCGGTACAATCCCACAGCCGATTGTTTCCAATCACCGCGGTAAATGAAACTATCTGTCTGGTCATGCTCATTAATGTCTGAATTCCTGCTAGCCAATTAGATCAGATTAATGTAACCGATCCATTTTTCAGATCGATCTCATCGTTCTGATCGAATTGGTTAGCAGCTTTTAGCCATCAATGGGCACGACCGATAATTTCTGAGCAATTACCACGGCGATAGGAAACGATCGATAGGTTGGGGAATTGAACCGTTAAACGGCACCTTAAAGAGAACCTGAAAATAAAAAGTCAAAATAACGATGCACAGGTCATACTCACCTTCCGGTCTTCCGTCCTTCCTCAGATGAATAACGAGGAAGGACGGAAGTCTGTAACATGTAATGCAGTGCTTTGCTCCATAATACACAGTAACAGTTTTGCAGCCAATTGTGTGCCATCTCTTTTTTGTTTGTTTATGGTGAACCAGCGACCGCTTGGGCAATCCGGTCGAGACTGAGCACCGGCAAAGGGTACAGGTCATACATACCTGGTGTACTGCTTCCAAGGCGTCCCTTCCACCAACTACATACTCACCTTCCGTGTAGTTTACTCCTCAATCTCTTTCTCCTCCCCTGCATCCCATTTGTCCACTGTCATCAATAGATTTCTCCGTCTTCCATTTTAAAAGTGGTTATTACTCCATAACAGCTTCCTGGTCAGCACACTGTTAAACTGTAATATCCCCCACTTGAGCCATAGGGAAACATGGACATTACCTTGCACATTCAGTTGTAACTGACAGCAACTGGTATGTTTCAGTTCTGACAAAATATTGTCAGAACTGGAAGGGATCACTGTAAGAATAAAATGGTGAGCTTCTGAGAGGAACTGACGGTGAGGTAAGTATGTAATATTCATTTGCAGCTACGTCATGTGTTTATTTTAAATAATTTTACTTGCTTCAGGTTCCCTTTAAGCCTGGTGCACACATTCAATTTTGATTGGCTGATTGTGAGGATCCGCTCGGCTGCCTGCGCAGGCAGGCAGCTTTTTGACCACTGTTCAGGTCTGCATTCTGCAGGTCTCTGGAAGAGAGACCTTTTGTCAGTTTTGCAGCTTGCTGCTGAGGAATTTGCATACGTTTGTCATGCAGATTGCCTAGCCACATCCTTTGTAGGCTTGCTCTATAAATACCATGTGATATCACAGACCTGGGCTGGTCATAAGGGTTAGTCCTGTGAAACACTCCTGGAGTGTCAGCCTTGCTCATTGTTTAAAGATTAGCTTAGAGTAATTCTTGGGACTGCACTAGGCAGGTTCCCTAGTGCAGTTAGGATTGCATATCTGTTTATTTGTCTGTTACGATTGTCCTGTCCCAGCGGTGGTCGACAGGAGATCGTTCTGTGTGACTGGGTGCTAACCGGAACAGCGGTTGTTACTGGTAGCTCCTTCTAATCTGTCTTGCCTGGATCGCACTCGCCTGGCGCTAGTGCTGTGGATCCGTCTGATCTCCATCACTCTTGCTGTACTTGGATCGCACTTGCTCTGGCGGAAAGAGCAGTGGATCCAGCTCACTCTGTTTCTATACTTGGATCGTACTCGCTCTGGCGGAAAGAGCAGTGGATCGTATCTCTCACTTATTCCTGTTTTCGTGTATCTGTCTTGTCTGCTACGAACACTTGCTGGAGGCTCGGTGAGGTAACCGTTAAGCAATCGCTCGCGTCCTCTGTTTCATGTTTGTCTGTCGGTGGTTAGTTAGGCGTGCTTGTCTCTGTTGTGCTTAACACACGGAGACCGCGCATAAACGCGTGCACTGTTGCGAATGAGTGCGGTGTTCGCGTTTAGTTAGCGTTTGTTATTTTCCTTACCTTCTCATTGTATGATTTGCTGTGCCTTTGCTACTCTCGTGCTCTGCCTTGCTGTAGCCTTGTGTCACCTCTGGCAATCGCCTCTCTCGCGATTGCGTTCCTACTTCATATCTGCTGTTGTATGTGCACCGTCGCGGGTTGGCGACTAGATTGGGGCACATACATACATTCTGTCCCTGTGCTCTTTCTCTTCCGCAATCGCTTCTCTTGCGATTGCGTTCTCACTTGGTTTCTTCTGTTGTGTGTCCACTGTCGCAGGTTGGCGGTTCCTCATCATTATCTACATTCCTCATCTGTGCTTATTCGGTCTTGTGTCTCTGTTAGCAATCGCCATATCTGTCGATTGCCTTCTCACTTTATCTTCATGGTTGTGTGTTCATCGTCGCAGGGTGGCGACTAGATTGGTGGACACACATACCCTCTGTCGCTTTGATCTCTCTCTTTCAGGGCTATCTTGTCCTGCGTTTCTTCCCTTCGTACAATTCCTGTCTGGCGTCTGTTGCAGGGCAGAGGAGCTGTTCCTCTGCATTTCACAGCTCCACCTGTCGACAGGAATTTCCCTCTACAGGTGCATTGCACCTTTTGCTGGGTTCCCTCAAATTATACGCTTGTGGAGATTTTCCGCAGTGTCAGCGCACGTCTTGTGCGCTGATCACGGAGAGAATTCCACAATCGTTACACTGATGCTTAGCCAATTTTACTCTATGTAGTATGAGAGTTTACCTACACAATCTGTCCATAGTTCTCAAAATCTGTTGGCCTCATACTAAATCAATGTGGTAAAATTGGTCAATCCGTGGGCAATCAAAATTGGTTGTGTTTATGCACCCTGCAGTCATTTTCATTTAGTCAATTAAGAAATCATTTAATTTTAAACACGCTGTATCTTCTGATTATTTCTCCAAATATTCACCTCCTTTATCTAAAGCAAACCTGAAATGTAAATAAAAAAACAGACACTTAGCTGAGGAGAGGGAAGGCTCTGGGTCCTATAAAGCCTTCACATTCCTCTCACTGTCCCCTCATTCGAGCGCTGGCTCCCCCGTTCAAATCGACCACTGTGGGAGGCTTTGGAAGTCTTCGGGAAACCAAGCACACCTTAAACATAAAGGGAACCTAAACTGAGAGGGATATGGATGTTTCCTTTTAAACAATACCAGTTGCCTGACTCTCCTGCTGATGTCTTTAGTTGCAGTAGTAGCTGAATCACACACCTGAAACAAGCATGCAACTAATCCAGTCTGGCTTCAGTCAGAGCACCATGCTTGTTCAGGGGCTGTGGCTAAAAATATTATTGGCAGAGGATCAGCAGGAGAGTCAGACAACTGGTATTATTTTAAAAGGAAAATCCATATCCTTCTCAGTTTAGGTTCCCTTTAAGTACCAGCGGTCTCTGCCCGCTTAAGGACCAGAGACCGCTGGTACAATAACGACGGAATCCAGACGAATCGCTACATATACCCGCCGCACACCGGGATCCTCGGGACATCCACTCTGCCATCTCTATGATGGCAGAATCATGTGAGCCGGTCAGGAGCTGCATTCATTGGCTCCTGACCGTGTCTATCCATGTAAGCCTATGGGAGTTGCTTACATTGATAGACACGGCCAGGAGCCCCTGACCAGCTCACTATAAGGGGCTCAGAGACTCAGGGCTCACTATGAGCAACACACAAAATAGGGGCCACTGTAAGGGGGTACAATATCAAGGCCTCTATAAAGGACGTCCCGGGTCGGTCTCTCCTGCCTACATAAAGATGGCTGCCGGAGCTGGCCGCGGCTGCGCAGTCCACATAGCCGCGAGTGCAGCTGCACAGCTCTAGGGCCAACCCCCCGATCCACGCTACAGGAAACAGCCTGTTACGTGGATTGGGGGGTTGGCCCTAGATCTGCGCAGCCGCACTCGCGGCTAGGCGGACTGCGCAGCCATCTCCAGCGGCCATCTTTATACAGGCAAGAGAGCCCGACTGGCCCGTGCGGTCGAGAGCCGTTTGGGGGGCAATTGAGCGGGAGGGACCCGGCGGAACAGCACGGAGGGTGCGGACGGTGTCCTCCATGCCTTCCAAACTGATGCAGGCATCTAACTTTTTACATTTTTTTTCTAAATTTGGCCTCGGAAGTCCTTTAAGGTAGCACAACATAGGGGACACTATATGGGGTGCTGTAAATGGGAGATCACTATATGTGTAGAGATGCTGGGACACTTTAGTAGGGGCACTAAATAGATACACAGAATGCTGATAAATAATTGGAGCAACTTGCTAGAGGGGATGCAATAAGAACAAAACATGGGGCTCTTACAATACAATTTTCATTTCTGTCCACACTTTGAATGCTATACTATATTATACTTTATAGTACATAGTATGAATACACCTCTTAGATAAGTAGTGCTAAAGTTATTACTGCATAAATTGGGACTTAGTTGAAATGTCAGAACTGCTCTAGTCCATAAGGGGAAAACAACCTCTGTATGCAGAATGGTTAAACTAGCTTTGCTACCGCTACCTTATTTTGCATAATATGCTAATACAGAGGTAAATTTGGAGTTTAGATCCAGTATAATTTCCCAGGTTTGATTGCTGTCTGTATAGTTATGGATGGATCATCAGTTGCCTTCATTCTGTGGAATTATTTTCTTTATCCCATAACACTTTTCCTCCACCTCTGACATACTAAAAAGGTCCTGCAACGCCTACCTGTTTACAACTGCCTGCCCATCTTCTTCTCTGTATTGACCATTCACCAAGTAACAAGTCACACCCAACATCTCCAGTGACTGGTATCTTTCTTATCTACTTTATTATGTTTTACCTCACTTTTAAAGGTGCATATAAACACACCATGGGCTTGATTCACAAAGCAGTGCTAACCTACTTAGCACGTCTAAAGTCTTTAGACGTGCTAACCAGGGTGCTAAGTAGGTTAGCACCGAATTATCTGATTCAGAAATTCGGTGCTAACCTACTTAGCACCCTAGTTAGCACGTCTAAAGACTTTAGACGTGCTAAGTAGGTTAGCACCGCTTTGTGAATCAAGCCCCATAAGTTTTACCTGTAAGGACTGAACCCGCTCCTTAGTGCGACAGTGTGTGGAACTAGTGGTTTTGGAATTAGGCACCATCAGGGGAGGGTTCTGTGTGAGAGTAGGGAGAAGTTAGGTCATAGTAATCACTTTTCACAGCCATATCTAGCGCCCTTTTATAGCCCAACAAATTTTGCCTACAACAGCATTCTTTTTATAAACTAAAACTAGCTTTTCGGCTACAACAGGCACCCTTTGTAGCCGAATTTGGCATATGGGCTACACCAGGCACCCTTTGTAGCCGAATTTGGCATATGGGCTACACCAGGCACCCTTTGTAGCCGAATTTGACATTTTGCCTACACCAGGCGATGTGTGTAGCCGAATTTAGCTTATGGGCTACACCAGGCACCCTTTGTAGCCCAATTTTGCATATTTGGGCTACACCAGGCGCTCTTTGTAGCCGAATTTGGCATATGGGCTACACCAGATGCCCTTTGTAGCCGAATTTGGCATATTTGGGCTTAACCAGGTTCCCTTTGTAGCCAAATTAGGCATATGGGCTACACCAGACACCCTTTGTAGCCAAATTTGGCATACTGTATATGGGCTACACCAGGCACCTTTTTTTTTCCAGGTGCCCTTTTCAAATGTACGCCTTTTCAAGGTCAAGGTGTAGAAGGAGGATAAAATTGGTGAACTAAACACTCCAAAAATCGCTACGCATAAATAGCAAATTACTAGGCACATGTCTGGAATCACTTTTAAAAATCGCTTAAAAAATGCTAAGCAGATGCAATTACGCTATTGATTTTTGGTGTGGCCTAGCTCAGAGATCGGGCGAAGGCACACAGACTTCTAGCAGAGAATGGGGGACAACAAGTGGCTGCCAACTAGGATTGTGGGGTACACATAGGTTGCTGACAGAGATTGGGCTCCCACCTGTGACTGCTGATGGACACAGGGTAGGGGTGGGATAAAGAATGCTGATAGAGATTGGGGTCCCACCTGTGACTGTTAATGGATATAGGGTAAGAGTGATTTGGGGTCCCACACACCTGGCAGATGTGTAGTCTCTTTCATCAATCTGCATCTCCCCAATCTTTGCCCATCAGCAGCAGTCACAGATGGGACCCTAAATACAAGCCAGCAGTGTGTAACCCCCTTCCCACTCCATGTCCAGGGTCTTTGCCTAAATATTTTTTTTATTAAAATGCCCTCTTTTCTCATTTAAAAATATTGGGATGTATGGGGCACAATTAATATCTACTGTTGTAAAATTTAAAGGACATCCGAGTTGACATGTGACATGATGAGATAAACAAGTGTATGTACAGTGCCAAGCACACAAATAACTATACTGTGTTCCTTTTTTTCTTTCTGTACCTGAAAGACTTAAAACGTAGGTATGCAAGTTACAGTTTCTGTCTGGGTCGGACTATAGCATAAACACAAAAATGATATTCCGTTGCACAGGTCAGTACATGATTAGTTCACTCAGCTTTACCTGGGGAAGGCAGGTCTACTAACACCAAGAATCCAAAACCAAAAAAAGTGACAGCCGCTCTAAGAACTATAAAAATGCAAAACTTTATTGATCAATTCACAGCTGTTTCTTCTGTCATGTATCTGGATTTGATCTGGACAGTATTACAAGTGTTCTAGCTCAAGTATACTACGGATGGCAATCTGGCTATTTATGTCTCCACTTTCCCTCCACACTTATGCAATTTAATTAAGATTGGCCGATCTAGAGTTTATGCATGTGTGTGTGGTTTGAGAGTAGTGTATGTTGAAGGAGCGCTCCTGTTATTGGGTCCTACGTAGGTTTTTATGGGGGGAGGGTTGTTGCTGAGGGGTATGCCAGCTATGGGATATTGTGAATTGATCAATAAAGTTTTGTATTTTTATAGTTCTTAGAGTGGCGGTCACTTTTTTGGTTTTGGATTCTCGGACTATAGCATAACCCTTAGTGATAAGAACTTGCAGCTATAAAACACTTTCCTGGCAGTAAAAGGCTTCTGAGAGCAGGAAAGAGATAAAAAGGGTCAATAGTTCATAGATTTTAGCCCTTGCATACTTCAATGCATATGTCATTGAGCAGAGACAATGAAACAGTAAAAACCTAAAAAGTAGATTTCACTATAAAATAAAACTGTGGGATATCTAAAAAGGTCCTTTTTAGAAGGAAGATAGATACAATTGTTTATCTCATTAGTGTATTTTCACCTCGGATGTCCTTTAAATACAGATTGCGTCTATACATAGTTGATATATAACATTTATTTTGAAACACCTTTAAATCTTGGCACATTTGAAACAAACAATGCAGATGCCACACATATCTCTTCCATCGTGTCCACTTATTTATTTGATTAAAGTACCTTGCATGTTTTTAATTTAGTTATTGGTAGGGTCGCTTCACTGGTGGGAGGGTCAAGCACTTGATAATTTGAATGCAAGCTATTATGGAAACAATGGTATTTGGGTGCATCTGATTTGAATGCAGGGTGTGCATGTTGTCTATTAGTAGGCTTTGCACACTCATGCAGCTAGTCATGTGAATTCAGTATGCCTTACTCTGCCATGTACAAAAACAGTAAGTTTATTCTATGGTCAGCTGCTCAGTGCATCTCTGTTGGTACCCAATCACAGGTGGCCTGGTGAAGTGCTAATCTATATTTTTTTACATATTTAAACTTTCAGCGCTGTACAGCGCTGCGGAAGATGTTGGTGCTATATAAATACTAAATAATCAATAAATAATAAATGAGCTGAGTTCTGTGCTAACCTTCCACCAGTATTGTAACTACAGACAGTGTTGCAGCAATAGGGGTTGCAGTGGTAGCGACCGCATCGGGGTCCTTGGGTCAGAGGGGCCCCATGGGGCCCTCCCTCAAGCACAATAGTAGCCCTCTATTGGTCCTGTGCTGGTAATAATCACTTCTATAGATGCTTTAAATAGTACTAATCATTAACAAACTTTTTCCTATCCCCTACTTGCACCTCTGTCACTGTGGAAATCCTTGGCAGGTTTTGGTGCGCCGTTTCAATTGTTATATATAGAGTGTTTGGGGGACCCCATGTAAAACTTGCACCAGGGTCCATAGCTCCTTAGCTACGCCCCTGACTACAGAGCTATGAGCCCCTGTGCAGACTTTACATTGGGCCTCCTCAAACATTCTATACATAACTATTGATATGGGGCATCAGAATACATCATGGACACCTGCAATGTCAGAAAAGTGTAATCATGGCAGGGAAACAGTTTGTTAATGGTTACCTCTATTCAAAGCATACAAAGAGAAGATCATTGCCAGCATAGCACTAAAGAAAAGCTAATGCAGCAGTTGAAGAAAGGCCCCTGATTAGGCCCCTCTAATCTGGGAGCTCATTGCGGTGACAACTTCGTTATCCCCTATTGCTATGCACTGATTCCACAAACACGGGCCTATAAACCATTGTCTTTGCTGTGCTGTTTCCTTGGACTTTGGCATGCCAGCCATAAAATCCCTGCATTCATGGTTTGGCCACAGTACATGGACTTCTTTTGTCCTCCTTTTATTGGTTGCTATTCTCCTGACTGCAAGTGAACAAAAAGCAGAAAAACCTGCATTTACACCAGAAAGGTTAGAGGGTGCTTCAGTGCATACCAACCGAAACACAAGATGCTTTTCCTTTCAGATAAGGAAACCTGACTACCAACAATGTAAAACCTGACCCCATGGCAGTTACAGAAGCTAATTAACTTACCAATTAACCAAAGACCTTGAAAAGACACATTCCTAATAAGCTCTTACTGTAATGTGACTTTTTTCTTCTTTAACATAATGTCCTGATTATATTTTTATGTTGCTATTTGGTAGGGGTTTGAAATTGTTCTGTTCATTTCCAGCGTAAGGAATAGATGTCATTTCCATAGTGAGAACAAACAAGGAAGTGACAGTAGCTCACAGCAGATCTATGTAAACTGGCCCAACCTGTACTTGGCAGCCGCTGAACCGGCTCCATCACGATACTTCTATAGCACCAAGGACAACATTCGTGCCAGTGCCACCCACAAAGTGCTGGGCTGGATTCATGTGAAGCCGGATTTAAAGCAATGGTGTGACATTCTAGAAAGCAAAAGTCACATACTTAACGTGGTAGAGGGATCCTCCAGAGGCTCCCCCTATCTCCCTCCAGCTCTCTGGTCTACCTTTGGGACCTCTGAAGCTCAAGGCCTTGCTTTCATATGAGAATGTGTGGCTGGCAGTGCACAGGAGCAGGATGGCTTGCACCTGCGCAATAGCTCCGAGCCAGTGCATAGACAACAGCTGTCTGCACCTGCGCAGTGTGGCCAAGCTCCATCAACAAGCCCTTGTTGATGGGCTTTGGAGGGACAGTGAAGCCTCTAGAGCAGGAGTATCAAACTCAAATACAAAGTGGGACGAAATTGTACACTGGGACCTAGTCACGGGCAACCTCATTATTTACTGGCCACCTTCATCCCTTATAAAGTTCCCTGGTGTCTAATGCCCCCCCTCCAGGCTCCAACCCCTATACAGTTCCCTGGTGTCTAGAGGCTCCCTCCCTTCCATATACAGTTCCCTGGTGTCTAGAGTCCCCCACCCCCTCCCTCTATACAGTTCCCTAGTGATTAGTGCTTTCACCCTACCTCCTCCATATGGCTTCCCTGGTGTTCTAGGGCTTCACCACCAGTATGGCTTCCCTGGTGGTCTAGAGTGGTCCAAACATAATGAAAAGTGGAGAAACCATTTGACGGCCAAATTAAATGGCTCTGAGGGCTATATTTGGCCCACGGGCCGGAGTTTGACATGTATGCTCTAAAGCAGGCCATACACTGGCCCGATTTGCGCCCGTTTCGACAGCAGATTCGATCACTGGGATCGAATCTGCTGCCAATCGTTCACGCTACACGCCGAATTTCGATCCATTTCGTCCGATCCCGTCGATCGTGCCGTGCGGAAAATAACCGTCGATCGCCCGCGGGTAAAGAGCGCATCGCTAGCGGCGTTCGAGTGCCCGACGACCGACGCAATAGAGCCCGCATACATTACCTGCTCCGCCGGCGCGACTGCAGTCTCCCGGTCACCGCTGCTCTGTCTGCGCTCTGGTCTCCAGGTCCGGCATGCCTCACTTCTTCTAGCCCGGCAGGAAGTTTAAACAGTAGAGCGCCCTCTACTGTTTAAACTTCCTGCCGGGCTAGAAGAAGTGAGGCATGCCGGACCTGGAGACCAGAGCGCAGACAGAGCAGCGGTGACCGGGGGACTGGAGTCGCGCCGGCGGAGCAGGTAATGTATGCGGGCGGGCGGGGGCAGCAGCAGCAGCACCACCACAACAGATTGTGAACGGTTTCAGGCTGAAATCGGTTCACAATCTGTTTGCTGTAAAGGTGGCCATACGATCCCTCTCTGATCAGATTCGATCAGAGAGGGATCTATCTGTTGGTCGAATCTGATGGCAAATCGACCAGTGTATGGCCACCAAAGGATCCAGACTCTTCCCTCGACCTAAATAAGTACCCATTTGGGGCACTTTTTTTGCTACAGGTTCACCTTAACTTTTCATCAAGTCTGCCCAAAGTCTCCTTAATGTGGTAATGTTCAAGTTCAACTGATTTTTTTAAAGGAAGTATTTGTTGAAAATGCAGTGGGCAGCATGAGAAACCCCTTATTGCATTGAGCCCTTAATCGAACTGAGCATTAGGCTGGGTTCACACTGCCTTAAAGCTAATGGATACCTTAGCACTCTTAGGCACTACTTCTGGGTCGGCCAGGGTCAGTGGGCAGTGCGCAAAAAAAGGTAGCGGCAGGTTGGCACTACAGCCAGATGACATCCATGCTGAGCTGTGCAAAATAGTCTGGTGTACCACGTGTCCTCTATGATGAATGCCCACAGCGTGCCCTAGCTAAAGTATTCCGTAGCACTGACATTAATAGAACAGAAGAATCGCTGGCACTGCTGCAAGTTGCAAACATTTATTTAGAGACGTAAATGCATCAAGGGTGTAGTGGAACCATCACAAACAATGAGGCAACAAACATACCATTGAGATGTTCAGGGGCACGTGGTGGTGCGGTAGGTGCAGGGTACAGGAGGAGCCTGACGGCCGTTTCCCACAAGGCTGTGCTTCTACGGAGGCTGTACAGCCGGTAACGGGCATTATTGATTGTGTGTCCGTGGCAGGGAGCGCTCTGTGCATGTGCACTCAGTAGTCATGATGTCACGACTATGTAGTGCACATGCGCAGAGTGCTTCTGGCCATGGGCGTGCGATCAAGGACTTGCGTCCTCAGGTAGGCCCGCACACTGCTCATCGACCCTGAGTGAACGGGATGTAGCTTCGGGCAACCGTTACAAGGTAAGGGAGGGGGACGTACAAGAACAGGGGGAGTAGTGGACATGAAGACTGACTGCCCATTTTTAAAATTTAGGAGCGCTAAGGTATCCTTTAAAAAATGTTGCGCTCATCAAAATGGATCAGCAGACATGCATACAGATCCTATGTAAGACAATAGGATTGGTTCACATCTGTCTATTCAGAATGGATCAGTTTGTTCCGTTCCGATGAGCGGAACTGAAGGTTGTGTGGTACACGATAATTCCAGATCTGGAATATGGATTGCCGACGAAGTGGATGCTGATGGAATCAATAGAAACCTAGGAGCATGGACAATATCACTAGACTGGCCGCAGCATATGTTCTGCCAGTTTACTCTCCTGTCTTCTGTAACATTTGGTTGCACCATTGCTGCTGGCACAGCTGCTCGGGTCCACGGCAGGGAAGGAGTGCCGATATAAAGATAGGAGCCCCGGCAGAACCTTGAGGATCCACATTGGACCGCAACAAAAAAATGGGAATCCTCTCTCCCCAGGGAGGATTTCCATTGGTTCAATGGATGCTGAGATTTTCTTCAGTACCCTATAGATTAGTGGGACTGGAGAGAAAATATATCCCAGATTGAATCTTCAGGGTATCAATAGGGCGTCCCATCCCAATAAGTCAGAATCTTCCACTGCATCACTGTGGAAGTGCTATGCGTTCCAGAGTGGGACGCATGGTCCGGAAGCTGCCCAGTCACCCTATGCCGCTTTACATCTCTTGTAATCCGGAACTCTGTCCCCCAGAAAGACGAGCAGAAAAAGCAGGATGGAAGGGGAGGGCTAAGAATTCATACAGACCAGTCCTATAGGGATTAGGAGGCGGAACTAACCCTGTAGTAATGTTGCCATCAGATAGATAGGAAATTATATTATAGAAGAGCGCCCTAATGCAGGCCAATTGTAACTTTTTAGATGAAGTGCTTTTTTTTAGTTATCTTTATTATCAAAAATTTTTCAGTTTTCAAAATACAAAAAAAAATCACATTGACCGATAAATAGGGGTAGGGTTCATATAGACACTTATATTACATAGAAACGGACATTCCAGTACTCATATTCCATAAATCTCTAAGACTTAACTTACAGATTCCTTTTCTATTGTCAGGTCCTCACTTCTATATCAATATGCCAGTTTAACCAACCTTCCATACATGCACCTTTCCCCTTTTATGTACACTCCGGAATCACACATCACTCATACTCTCACACATCTCTGGGTCAGTCGGGTACATCTGACACTTTTCTTAGTTAATTTACTTTATCAGGAGACCCCTCTCAGGTCCACCTGCTTTCTTACCCTCTCATTTTCTCTGGATAGTTTAAACTCGTGCCATTTTCTCCATCTGTCCTCATGACTTTCTTTATTCCCATGCATGAAACTAGATAGATCTTCCATTTTCCACACTCACTCTATTTCTCCAAACCATTCCCATATTGAAGGACTTTGTGTCGACTTCCAATGTTTCGCTAATAGGCCTCTGGCTGCATTGATCAAGAATCTCGTCAATGATCTCCTATATTTCTTGGTCGGCCAACCATTGCAGTGTAACAAATAAAAAGCGGAGTCCTTTGAGGGATTTGTCCCCATGATCAAATGTATGAACCCCCTAACTTCTGTCCAAAACTTCTGTAATTCCTTACATCTCCAAAATATATGCAACATATCCCCCCTTTCTTCCCCACACCTCCAACAGAGCACTGATGTTCCTGGGTACATCTTACTCAACTTATCTGGTGTATAATACCATCTAGCAAAGATCTTATACCCAGCCTCTTGTCTCCTAGTGGATATAGATGATCTACTCGCCATCTTCAACACATTCTTCCATTGGTCTACTGAGAATGATCTTCCCAGGTCCTTTTCCTATTTAGTGCAGATTAATATTGAATCTTCTGGCCTTTCCCCACAAATTTGTTTATGGATCTTGAGAAATCTCTAAAGAAAGGGGATAAGACTGGGATGGGAAGAGCCTGGAACATATACAGCAACCTACGAAGAATGCTCATCTTAATTATGGCGATTCTACCAAACCATGAAAAATTTCCTTCATCAGGTTTGGAAGGGAGACATGTGGGTCAGGGGCAAACCCAGGATTTTCAAGTGGGGGATTCCTGAAAGATCTCCCCCAACCACGCACCATACAGTATAATAATATGGTAGGAGATCATGCTGGGTACACATAATGCAATTTCCCATACAACTGACAGGACCTGACAATTATTTCCTAAATATCCGATCTGCTCCCGATCGACAATGGGATCGATCAGGAGCAGTTTGGAGACAGATAATAATGAGGACAGACGACATTGGTGATGAAGGGGAAAGTGAAGCTCATACCTGACTCTGTTGAGTTCCCCAGAGCTGCCGCATGCTATGTACACATGCTGCTGCTCCGAACGGTTGCCATCTCATCCCTTTAAATACTGGCACATATGAATTATATATGCCTTGTGGCTAGTAGATGCAGTTTAAGCACTGATAATGTGTGAGTAGCCCCAGAACCTGTATAACTTAGATGTGTCTGTATTTAAATCGATGAGGTGGCGACCCTAGCTCCATCCAAAGTCATCTGTAGCAGGGAAAGAAAGGGGGCAGTGTTGTGAGCTGCAGGATGCCTGCAGATATTCTGGTGTCTCAACTTGTGCCTGTCCTCAGACACTGCACTGGGATTGGTCTGAGGGGGGATTCTGGGCACCTGTAATCCCCCCCCCTGCGTTTGCCTATGTGGGTCCACCAAATAAAACAACATGTCGTCTGCATATGCCGCCACTTTGTGTTCTGATCCCTTCACCCTAATGCCCCGTATGTTGGAGTCCTGCCTCACCCTGCACAAGAAGGGCTCCAGCGATAGTGCAAATATTAAAGGGGATAGAGGGCACCCTTGCCAGGTCCCGTTCTTTATGTGGAAAGTTTCAGAAAGCACCCCATTTACTCTTACCTTCGCATATGGCTGAGAGTATAGTGCCATTATGTTTTTTCCATATTTTCCTTTATGCCTATATATTTAAAAACTCCTTCAATCTAATCCCGCTCCACCCTGTCAAATGCCTTCTCAGCGTCTGTAGATAAAAACATGACAGGGTTGGAGTGGGCCACCATCCACCGTGCCAAATGTAGGGTTCTAATGGTGTTATCTCTAGCTTCCCTTCCTTTAATAAAACCCACCTGGTCTGGGTGTATGAGATTGTTCATCAACGGGGATATTCTATTTGCCAGTACCTTTGCAAATATTTTTACATCTACATTTAACAATGCTATTGGCCTGTAACTCTAACATTGCATAGGGTCTTTGCCCTCCTTATGCAGAACTGATATAAAGGACTCCAACATATGAGGCGAAATAACCCCCTGTGTACCCTCATCCACTATACCATTGATTGCTCTTATGTCCCACGACCTGCTCGCCAAACTTTTTATAGTAATCACCTGTAAGCCCATCTGGCCCAGGAGCCTTACCCGTTGGCATTTGATTCATTGCCATATTTATCTCCTCCACTGTAATAGGGGATGGGATGAGGCTTCCTCATCTGACAGTCTAGGCATGCCACTCTTCTCTAGATATTTGTCAATTTCCCTCCTCCTTTCATCTGTACGCCTTTCAGAGACTGGGGGCTTTAGGTTGTAGAGCTTCTTATAATATGCTCCAAACTGTTTAGAGATATCCTCCAATCTTTGGTGTATCCCCACCCCCCCCCCTTGCGCATCCCGAGTACCCACTATATAATTACTTTTTTGTTGTTTCTTAATTGCCCTCACCAGCATAGAACCACATATATTCCTGTATTCATAAAATGTACAATTACATCTCAGCCATATATTTAACCTTAAGTAAAAAAGATATTTCTCAAACGTTCCCTTTCTCTAACCAACTCCTTCAAAATATTCTCATCCTTTCCTTGTCAATGCTGTTGTTCCAGGATAGCTATGTTGTCCAGCACAGTTTTCATCTCCCTATTTCTTTCACCTCTTCCTCCTAGCTCCTTCCTGGATGAAAATACCTCTAATATAACACTTATGTGCCTCCCAAACCGTCATGTCCAAAAGCTCGCCCCCACTGTTTTAAGTGAAATAATTTCCAATTCTCCTCGTATCTTCTGTATCACTTACTCATCTCTCAAGAGAGCTTCATTTAACCGCCATGTCATTGGGCCCTGAGGTCTTTCCGCCCATGCCACTTCCACCGTTACCTGTGCGTGGTCTGACAGTGTCATTAATCCTAATTTAGGAGATTACGTAATAGCGAGCCGGCCATGGGACACAAAAATATAATCAATTCTAGTGTATCTTTTGTGCACCTGAGAGTAATAAGTGTATTCACAGGCAGTGGGGTTGCTTACCCGCCAAACATCGACCAGTTGCATGCTGTGTTGCAGCTTTATAATCTTCCTCTGTATTTCATTGGGTAATGTCGATCTACCTACTGAGTACCGACGTATCTACAGTATCTGGGCTTCCAATGCCATATTAAAATCTGATCCTATAATAATATCCCCTTCCGCAAATGATTCCAACTTTTCAGAAATCACTGGAGTGTTCCTACTTGGCCCGTATTTGGTGCGTAATACGACCCCACCGTGATTGCCCTATTATATACATGTCCCTTTATTAAATTAAATCGACCCTGCGGGTCTGCGTATTCCTCTTTCAATATAAATGGTATATTCTTGGCTATAAAAATTGCTGTTCCCTTAACCTTGGTTGCCTGCAGACCACTCACATAAATCATCTTATAATATCGATCATATAATCGTGGCATCTTCAAGGCCTTAAAGTTGGTCTCCTGCAGGTACACAATTCCCGCCCCCTCCCTGTGACACAGTCTTAGTATGGCCGATCTTTTTTCAGGTACATTGAGTCCACTGACATTAAGTGATCGGACCTTAAGATCCATGATCTATGCATCTAGTGTATTTCCCGTGTACCGGACTGACCCTCCATTCATCCCCTTCTCTCACCACCCCCCTCTTCCCAACACACACACTCACCCACACATCCTTCTTCATATCCCCTGCAACATCCCCCTATTCCAATTCCGGGCCCCTCCCTCCTCCCACCCCGCTCCCCTGGGCCCTCCTCCCATCTCTCTAAAAAGGAAAATTTCCATTAGGTACCCTCCTTTTTTTGTATCCCTAGGCGTGTTGCGTCACCTTCTGGGTATTAAGCTACCATTATTTGGGGTAAGTGATTCCCACTCCCGGTCTTGGCTCTCAATACTCTAAATGAAAGGTGGAGTGGTGGACAGGTGGAGGAGAAAGAGGAAGAAATTTTTTTTTAAAAAAATCCCCCCCCCCCCTCAAAAAAAGGGAACCCTCTTCCCCAACCTTCCTTACACCAGCTACACTCAGAGGGGAGCTTCTCCATCCTCCCCCTACTCCCGTCCGACTTTTTCTTCTTTGTGTTCAAACCTTATTTCCCCCATTCACTCCAAGCATTCTCATTCACATTTGTGTAATTGTTAAATTTACAGTGTTTGAACCAGATTTGTTACCTTAATATTTGTGCATTTTCACAGTGAGCCCCCTAACACATTATCCACCCCCCTCCCCTTCAATTAGATTTGCATCTCTGCCTATGCAGCTCTTCTTGCTGCCCAGGCTGGCATAAAAATGTCATCACTTAGTGCCCACTATTATCCTCTCCTCCTCCCCCCTACATCTTCCCCTTATTATTCCCTAGTGTCTACTTAACCTTTTCCGGACCGACTGCATTAGCTTGTGGCTGTTCTAGCCTGATGCAGCGTAGAATCTACGCCGGTCCACCGTTTCCACTCCGGACGCAATTGAGCGCACCCAGAGGGGGAGATTAAGCTGTCATATGACAGCTGACATCTCCCCTCAGTGATCAGCAGCCATCACGTATGGCTGCTGATCACGTGATCACTACGATCGTCGGTGGATCGTAGTGATCACTTTGACAGTGGCGGCAGCAGGGGGGGAAAGAAGAGGATCCACTCACCTCCCTGCCGTTCCAGTGATGATCGCCGCCCCCCTCTTGTATGGCCGGCATCTCTGCCCCTAATGCTACTCAGTTCCGGGTCCCGGCTTGATGACATCATCAAGCCACGACTCGGAACTGAGCGGCATTAGGAGCAGAGATGCTGGCCGGAGAAGAAGAGGCTACTGTGGCTCATCACTGCAATCTGAAAGGTGAGTGATGGCTGCTGGCAAAAGGGGGGACACCTGCCAGCCACAGAGTGGATCCGGCCGCCTGTCCCCCCCAAACACGTGCACCCCCCACCGCAAAATGCCTGGTCCTTAAGGGGGGGGGGTTAGGCGGCCGGTACCAAAATGGTTAAACAGATCTGGTTCTCATATGTGCGCCATTATTTTACACTCTTTACTAACAAAACAAAAAACAAAACACAAAATTAATTTCTTTCTCCCTTTCCTCCCCCCACCTTCCCTGCCCCCCCTCCCCCACAAACAAACATTTATTTTAGGCCTCCATATAGTTTACTATTTTATAGTATCTCCTGGTATCCCCCGCAAACCCCCCATATTTTCAGGCCTCCATTCCATTTCCAGCAATAGATAAATCTTTACAAAAAGTAGACAAGTCATCTGGATACCTCAGTATCAGTTGCCGCTGATCTTTTTTTTACTGTACTCTTTTTCTTGTAACTTTATCAACAAAGGTTTCATCGCTCTTCGCTGCACCAGTGTCGAAGTGGCTAAGTCCTAAAAAATCTTATCTGAGCTCCCTTCCATATTATCTGGCCTTTTTTGCCTTGCAGCCTTTGTTACCGCTTCTTTTTCCCTGAAATTGTGAATATAGATACTATATCTCTTTCGGGATCCTTATCTTTTGGGGGTGCCCGATCAAATGTTATCACTTGTTTCTCCGCATTTCCCAGCACCTCATTAAACATAGACTGCAGGTAACCCTCAATTTCCTCTCCCTGAATTGTGTCTGGAAACCCCTTTGTCCTCAAGTTATTTCGCCTTTCTCGGTTTTGTAAATCTTCCATCTCATATTTCATGTTGATGTTAATTTCTCTCTGTTTCTCCTTGTCCTTATTGAGGTTATCCACTTCTTTCTGCAGCTTTGCAACCGTTTCCCCCAGGGTACCTGGTCTTTCCCTGTAATTCCGACACTTCATCCCTAATTTCGGCTATCTCCAGTTTAACAGATGCCACAATCTGCTCAGTCTGTGCCTCTAAGTCCTGTCTTGTTGGTAGACTTCGCAAACATCTCCAAATCTCCTCCATACTCCCGCTCTGATTAGCTTCTGACCCTGGGGAGCTCACACTAGACAGGGGCAATGAGTTGTCTGCCGAGCCCTTGGCATCGGTGGCCAGTCTATTATTATTAGGCTTTTCAGCTAATGGAAAAAACTTGTTGACTGATCTTTGAGGTGCTTTTTTTCCTTGTCTTTATCTTTAACCATTTTTACAGTCTCAAGTTTGAGTGTCTATCAGATGTCTATACATGCAGGGGCCTCACAATCTTATACTATATCCTTCTATGCAGGGAGTAATATTCATTGGCACAAAGTCAATTTAGGCTTACCAGGTTGTTTGCCCCTCTGGTTCAGTTCAGCCTCCGACCTTGTCAAGTGCCCCCGTCAGTTTTCCCTTCGAGGCTATTCCACTGCTGCTGTGTTTCTCTGGCCTCAGATACACGTGTCAGGGGAGCCTGAGTGCTTCCGTCCAGGCTGCTATCCGCTGGTGGCCGCGTTCCAGCCTTCTCTGCTTTCCCACACTGCCACTGTGGGAACTATCTCTGGCTCCTTCTTTTTCCCTCCTTCAGGCGCGCTCCTCCACAGTGAGTCCGGGCGTCCACCGAGGTAGCGATCCTGGATATCCTCAGCACCTCCACCTCTCAGAAGCTCCACTCCCCTTTCTGCCCATGGCCGCGTCTCTCTACCGCCAGAGGGATACTGGGGATGCGCAGCGCTCCACTCTCCTCCAGCAGGCCAAGTCCGTTCCAACAGTGGCCGGTGGTCCCGTCACTGAGGGTTTCCCCAATGAGCACCTCTCCTCCTGTCAGTGTTGCCAACTCATCCCTTTAATTACTGACACATCTAAGTTATATAGGTTCTGGGGCTACTTACACATAATCAGTGCCTTACCTGCATCTACCTAGCCAAGAAACCTGTATAATTCACATGTGTCAGTAATTAAAGGGATGAGTTGGCAACACTGCCTCCTGTGTCTCTGCAGCTTACAGGGGAGCCTTCTGCCACTCAGTCCAGTATCAACCACTCAGCCTCGCATTCTTCCGGCGGGTGTAATACCGGAAGACCGGTGATCCACGTGGCGGCCATTTGCACGCCAAGCCGGGGAGTCGGAAGAGCCTCACACTCACTCCCACATGGTGACCTCCCCCGCCACAGAATCCCCAAACATTTTAATTGGTGATACCTTAAGTATTACACTTAGATGTACTCTAAGTATTGATGTTGTTTGTTCCTCTTAACATGTTTTGTTAATAAGTCTTTCCAGGTGTGTCTCAAGTTTCTTATCTTCATGAGTGCAGCAAAATATCTGGGACTCATTTGTGGATGAGAGATGAGAGTGTCATTCATTGATAGTCTAATCAATACTCACCAACACAGCCCGCACCCCCTCCACCACCCCTTTATCAGCCCAAGCTAGCTTTACTTAGCAGTTGAAGACTCCCTAAAGGGGTGTGCTATTACCAGACTCAGATCAGTGATAAAAAAAACTGATATCCCAGCATTAGAAACTGGGCATTGTCAGTCGGGTGCAAGCTTTTCTTTCTAATAAACTACACTTATAGATGTAGCAAAGGGATTGATTCCTCTCTGATTGGAATCGATTCAGAAAGGAACCGATTCCTTCCACACACATCACTTTTTTAAATAGATTCCACGCAGGGAATTTATTGAAAATCGATTGAATTGCAGTGTTGCACTGCTTGATGCAATGCAACGTTAGGAACTATCAATCGACTACCACTCGTGCTCCACCCATAATTCCTCTAAACTAGATTTTCCACCTTGTCTCATTGATACTTTCTATCAAATTCAATTGATCAGACATTTTGGGGAAACTGGTTCCCAGAAGATCAATTGAATCTGCAGGGAATCATATAGGAAAATTGATGAGTGTATGAGTACCTTTAAGCTGTCCTGGATTTAATAAAGATAACTTATTAGTGTGGATGTTGCATATGGTCACAATATTCTGATATGACCACAGTGTAAACTCTTCCCTTCTAATGCTGGGAATACATGATGAGCTTTTTCGGTAGATCTACTGCCGTTCGATTTTCTGATCATTTTTCCGAAAGATTTCCATTCACTTCTATGATCAAAATCAGATCTGACTTGTCGAAAATGATCTCTCGAGCCATCTATCTGCCAAAAAAACTCATTGTGTATTCCAAGCCCAAGCGCCTTCTTCCACTGCTATTTACAAGTGCATGGGAGGAAGCAATAGATTTTTTTTTCTCAGCTATTGCTCTGCATTTAATTTTAATGCAATTACAGTTTGATTGAAAAGTTCCATTTAACTGGAATTAACAAATTGCTGTAAGCAGAGTATAAGGATTAAATCACATCAGAACACAAGCAGTGTAAAGAGAACACTGCAATGTGCCCGATAAAGCAAGTGTCCTTGTGATTAACAAATTGCCTGCTCTCCCAATATACCTGCTCACAGTACACACAGTGGGAAAATGCCACAATAGAACATCCTAGAAAAAAAAAAGTCAATCAACGATTACTGGATCTCTTAAAGGGGCCATACACTAGCCGACCAACCAACCAATCGACCATCCAATTCGATTATTATAATCGAATTGGATGAAAATTGGTGCTGCCAAGTGCATGCCCGACCGACAAAGGGACCAATTTCGGGAGAGAAATTGTACGCACGGTCGATCGCGCATGTTGGAAAATTATGGTTGGTCGGGTGTGCGGCGGTACGGTGGCCAAATTGCGAACTAGCAACGAGACGACGAAACCCCGGCCACAATGTATAAATGTATGTAGTGTGGTGCATTTATACATTACCTGTCCGGTGTCAGCCTCCACACGGTTTTCGCCCATCTCGCCGGGTTCCGCATACACGCCGGCGGCGCTCTGACGTCACGAAGGCGCATAGCGTCTCAAGTCAGACGCTATGCGCCACTAGCGTGTATACGGCTTATTGGCGAGATGGACGGATGGACCCGGCGAGCTGCTGCAGGACAGATGATGTATAAATGCACTACATAATTTACATACATTTATACATTTTGGGGGCAGCGGTGAGGCGGACGCGGCGGCTCAGCCGATTCCCTGATGATTTCATGCTGAAATCGGACGGGAATCGGCCTGTAGTGTATGGGCAGATTCGAATAGAGACACATTTTTTCTCTAATTAGATGCGATTAGAGATACATTTGTCTCTTGGTCGAATCTGCCCATAATCGTTCTAATGTACTATGGCCACCTTTAGTTTTATTGGCGTTCTCTGTTCTCCAGCCTAAAACTAACTCACATTGTTCTGTAATATCCTAATGCCACTGTGTACAGTTTTTCTTCTCCTCTGTAGTTCTGATAGTTCTACAAAGAACACAATACAAATCTTAATTTATGAATCTATGAACCTGGTGTACAAAACTGAAAAATATGCCACAAATTGTATTGTATTGGGTTAGGACTGGATGAGCCGGGTGTGCAGTGCGATCAGGTGATAGGAGGTTCAGGGGCATATCTGGGTAACATAGAGCCTATGGCAAACACTCCCCGGTCAGAGCCCCCATCCACTCTAAGAACAGCATCCCTTCTCGCGCAGGGCCGGTTTAAGCAACAATGGGGCCCCAGGGCAACATAAACCTGCCCCCCCCCCCCCCCCCCAACAGATACCCCATAACATAAAAAATCAGCATTTAGGGACTTTTTTTCAGCTGGTATAGTCAGGGTGTGAAGCCCCAATCGGTCGGAACTCCACATTCTGGCTACCCCAGCCTGCATGGGGGACAAGGGGTTAAAAAGTTTCAGGAGGGGGGACCCCACATAATTAAAAAAAAAAATTCCCACACTCTAAACATAAAAAAAAAATTGGGAAAATAGGAAAAAAATGCCAGGGATCAGCCATATTGCGGCTGTATAGCAATCCCTGGCCAAAGCGCTGAGGGGCTGCGTATGGACCCCCTGGAAACCCTGTCAGGAAATTCATTGCTCTTTCTTTTGATGCATGTAAAATTACACTACTGTTAGGTTTGCTACTAAAATTGACATTTACCGCATTTAAAAGTATACTTTTTTCCTTCGAAACGTTAAAATCGATTTTCTCAAAAACTATAAGGTCTTTTTAAAAAATTGTTTTTTTCCTCTTATTCCCAATGATCTCCTAAACATATCCTGCAAATTTAGGGTTTCTAGCATTTATGGTGGATTTGCTATTAACCATTAAAGTCGGTGGGGTTTTAAATGTGTATTTTTTTTTCCTTTGAAACTTTAAAATCGATTTTCTCAAAAACTATAAGGTCGATTTGAAATGTTTTTCCTCTTGTAGCTACTGGGGGTCCCTACAAGCTCTGGGGCCCTGGGGCAATTGCCCCCTTTGCCTCTATGGTAGCGCCGGCCCTGTTCTCGCGTACATGTTATGGTTGCCTGTGTTTTTGAGGACGGGATATTGCTGAAGTTAATTTTTTGGAAACACCTCTTCTTATTCCCTCTCTGTCCTCTCTTCTAACACTATGCCAAGTGCGCACTACATACATAAATTAAGTATTTGAGGTACTTAACCTGATCTGAGGTCTGAGTGATGGGGAGGCACCGGGGTCTGGCATAAGGGCGCAGCACAGGGGCAGACAGTGAGGCGCAGCACAGGAGCAGGCATGGGGGCACAGCAAAGGGGCAGGCATGGTGCCCATGGCATGAGCCATGATTGTACTCCTTCAGATACGCCTCTGACTGGGCAGCTTAATGATCTACAGTGAAGGTGAAAGACAAAAAAGAGCGCTCAGAGTATGCATGTGAAAGAGGAGGTACTGCCCTGCTAGGACAGGTCTTATCTGAATTGGTGGGCTGGGGGTTTAGCACAGCTGTGAATAGTGTTTGTCTTCTCATCTGAATTGGTGGGCCGGGGGTTTAGTACAGCCGTGAATAGCGATTTTTATCTTCTCATCTGAATTGGTGGGCTGGGAGTTTAGAACAGCCCTGAATAGGGCACTGTTTCTATTTCCGATTCATGGAAGCAGACACATTGTTAACATCCTGGGCTTTCAAATTAGCTTATCTGCCATCTCTGCCATAGGCAGTCATATGACACGGGAGAGATCAAATTACAACTTGTGATTAGACACAAATGAAGGTGAATTTCACAGGCTAAACTCTTTAAATACATACAGGGTGCATTTCTCTATGTTTTCCTTCTGTCGAGTTCAGGACCACTAAAAACTTAAGATGGCATTAATTGGTATATTTTTTCTAACCTGGGACTTTGTTCTTTTATAATCCCCGTCTGTAATCTGGCCAGCAGTGGTCATATGCACATGCTCGGTTGCGTGCACACCCCAGTCGCACTCCCGCGTCTGGGAGCGTTTGCAGTAGTACTGCAAAGGCGCAAAATGTTCCAGGGTACGGGAGCACAGCGCGGGAGCACGTAGCCAGGCCATGCATGTGCAGAAGTGTATGACTGGCCAGATTACCGTGGGGATTACAAGAGAGCCGAGCTGCTGGAGAGGACAGCGAGGGACCCCATGCACCTCATGGAGCTGGAGGAAGCCCCAAGTACAGTACATACATACTCATGTATGATGTTACTCACTTACAGCCCACAAGGACTGTCAGACATAACATACATGCGCACAGACATCCCACACAGACTACACATGCACACACTTTCACCTACTGCAAGAAGAGGGCTGTTTCTGACCAGACTGCACAGCAGTCCCCTCCTCTATCTCTGCATGAGCCCCTTCCTCCGTTGCTCTGTCTTGGTATGTGCATACAGGTGGCAGGGAAGGGGTTGGGCCACGTGCGTGAGGGGCGGAGCCATGCACATAATGGGCGGAGTCACAAACATTGGCAGGAGGGGCGGAGCCACAACCAGCTTTTCTCAGTTCCGGACCTGCTGTAGCTAAAAACGAAGTGTCGGGCCATATCAATGGGCAGAGAGGCGACAGGTGCAAAATAGTCCCATTGCACCTGCCTGCCTCTCTGCAATATGCAGGAGGAAGGTTGGTGGAGTACTTGCGATTATGGCTGGGCCCAGGGACCATAAATACAGGAAGAAAAATTGTGAACAGGCAGCATCAGTGGGCCACCCCATGGCTAGGGCCCCATAGCAGTTGCTATGCCTACTATGGTGATCCCTACGCCACTGCTGTGGAGGTTTCAACTATATCAATACATAATACAATATTATTTGCAATACTGAATGGACTGCATTTTTCTCAATGAAGGTGCATTTTCCCTTTAAAGGAAACCTGAGATAAAAGGAAGACAAGTATTTTTCCTCCTAGCCCCTGTAGGCTGTTAGCTCTCCCACTGTCCTCCACCTGGGAGGCTCTATTCCATTGTCTTGCAGTCAGCTCCAGGAAAATCCTCCTGTCACACTCCGCTGCGCATGCGCAGTCCCAGTCACATGCGGCCCTGGTTGCACTCTTGAGAGCAACTAGGGAATTTACTGAAGATGACTTCAGAGCAACTGCGCATGTGCGGCCTGTCCGCAGGCACAAAATGCTCCCAGTGACGGCAGTGAGCGCACACAGCCGGACTGCGCCAGTGCCGACTGTCCCCGACTGGACAACTTACCGGGTCCAGATGTGGATGAACCAGGTGGTGACTTAGGACAACGAGGGAGTGATCATGCCGGAGAGGCCTGGAGGATGCCCCAGGTATGTATATTTTTTGTCCTAAGTCCCCATCTCAGCAGGGCCGGTTTGTTCTCTTTACCGTCCGTCCAAGGCCACTGTCATCAGCCACCTCCCTTCTATATAGGTAGCCAGATGACCCTTCCCCCTCCCTCCACTATAGGTAGCCCGTTGACCATTCCCTCTAGTATAGGTAGCCAGATAACCCTTACCCCCCCCCCCCCCCCTCCAGTTTAGATTGATGACACTGCCTTCCTTCCAGTATAGGTAGCCTGATGACCCCTTCCCTCTAGTATAAGAAGCAAGATGACCCTCCCCCTTCCATATAGATAACATGCTGACCCCCCTCCCTCCAGTATAGGTAACCAGGTAACACCCCCAGGTATAGCCTGCTCCCAAAAAGAAAATAGTACAGAAACAAACCAGTATATGCTGCTCAAAAACTGTACTTTTCAAAATTGCTGCTACTGTGCTAGGCACTACAGGGGGACCACCATTGGATAGCTATATCCATACTGCTAATAACTACCAATCAGAGAAAGTAGTCCTTAGATAACACCCAATTGTGTGAACCCATAAGGAGACCAGAGTATGGTAGAGAATAATATGATCATAACTACTCATGGGAAGCAGACAACAGGCGTAATCAATTGCCTAAATATACCAGAAGGTTTATCTTGGTTATACCTATACATACCCCTGCGAAGAGACCAAAGTTGTATGTAGTGCCAAAAAGTTCATAACCACTCACAGAGTGCATGGATAGACATGACCAATATGATTGCATATTGCATAGGCCATAGTCTAATCAAGAGTCTAAACAAGTATATATCCAAGATTGGCTAAACCAAAATGGGGATCAACCTGATACCGCCTATATCTGCCCCCGTGAGGTGACCAAACAATAAAGGAAAATTGAGTGACCGGTCATAACCACTCCCAGAGGAGTACAGAGAGGCGGAACCAGTATTGTCCACTATAGGCACATGACAAAAATTAATTAAAGGACAGTATTAAGTTGGATAGCAGTGGATGGTATTGGGAACACCATATCCTAAAGTATAAGTAAGGGACCTATAGGTATAGGTATAGGTAACCATTAATTTAAGGACCTCTCACAGAGGATAATAGGTGCAACCAATATGATCAATGGTAAGGTCTTTTCACAGAATACATTAAATGCCAGCAATCTAAAAAATCATAGCTGAGAGCCGCTGTCTATATAAATGGTCGTGAGCCTGCCCCCAACCTGCCCTTGATCCTGTGGTGCCCTAGTCCATGGCCTATGTGGCCTTGGTTTAAATCCAGCCCTGCTTCTCAGGTACACTTTAAATATGCATTTTGGTCCAGGGTATTGAAAAAAGGAACCGCTGTACACATGATCTGCACAATTCATAGTCTGATGTGACTTTCACTGCACAGATCATTCACAAAACAACCTTCAGTGCAGGTTATGTAAGTTCACACAGAGCTTGGCAGAGCCGTATGGGAGAGACAGCTGCTGGCAGTTAGGAGCATGTATAGTTATATAATAAAGGTATAGCTGCCCCCTTGTTTGGTTTCCTTAAAGGTTGATTATAGGACTGGTATCTGTGGCCACATTGCAATGATAGGTATTTATTATAATATTAATGTACTGACGTTTGAGAAAACGTTTATTTTGGTTTAGTCTATTTAGCTTAAATCGTAAGCAATATGTTTCCCATCGCCTCCCTGCTCTGCTCTCCCTCAAGTGCATGTCCATTACTTGTACCTTTATCTATTTCAAGTAACATATAGTTGTTGATATTCTATGCAATCTTAATTTTTTTTTGTTGGTGCGTATGTTGGGGAGGGCATACACGCAGGCGACTGTATGATTGGCTGGTGCACCTGTTAAGTATTAGTGTTGTCAGGATCATGAACGATTCGGATCTTTGATCCGAATCTATTTTGTGAGTCGAATCATCCGAATCATCAAAATGAGTGATTCGGATCGCAACAGGGGCGGGGCCAGGAGCGACATGCCCCCTCTCAGCGGGCAGCGGGGTCCTGGAAGCAGAGCTGAGATGGATCGCTCTCTTGGATGGGAGCCAGCCTTGCAGGGAGACAGGTAGATGAGAGATGAGAGAGAGGGGACATGGGTGCCACTGCCAGATATGTGTAGAGCACACATACTGGCTATAACGTGCTGCTGATTATAGGCTGTCTGTTCCGTAGTTGTGCACAGTGAACACATTGGAAGCTTTTGGCTCAGCTCAGCAACTTTGCAGGCACTGTGATTGCAGGGCAATATGATCATCCTGCACTGCTCTAAACAGCTGCACTTTACTTCTGGGAATGCTTTGGGGAATGCTTTCTTTCACTGTGCGACGTTTGCATTCAAAGTACACAGATGAACATATAGGTGAAATACATGTAAAGCATAGGATTGCAGCATGTGGGTATTGCGTTCAAGCAAACATTTCCATAGCTCCCAACTGTCCCTTTTTCGGAGGGACAGTCCCTTTTTGGGAGCCCTGTCCCTCTGTCCCTCTTTCCTCCTTATGTGTCCCTCTTTCAGGACTTTTTCTCTTTTTCTATATAAATATATATATTTCTATACTAAAAATGTGTTCGATTAACTCTAAACTTTATTCCCATCCTTTAAATTGATATATTGCTCATTTTAAAATGTTACTATGAAGGAAAATGAACCAGGATAGAAAGGACCAGTGTGGTTTGACTTATAAAACAACATATCTTTCTTATGAAATCTTTATGGTATGTGTGACTAGGGGCGTGGTGGGGCATGGCCAGGGGTGTGGCATGGGCGTGGCTTAAGTGTCCCCTTTTCTCATCTCAAAAAGTTGGGAGGTATGCATTTCTGCTCTCTGCTCGTCTCCTCCCTTCTCTGTCCACTCCCTGCCCTCTGTCCATCTTCTCCCCTTCTCTGCGTGTCCACCCCCCTCCCCTTCTCCTGTCCACAGCAGGGAAAGACCTGTCCTGCTAGTCATTGCACCCCCGAATGCTTCGGTAGTAAAATGATCCGAGATTCGGATCAAAGATCCGGATCTTTTCAATGATCCGATTCGAATCATCCGGATCATTGAAAAGATCGGAACTTCCCATCTCTATTAAGTATAGTAGGGAGATGAAGATGTCATCTTAGCCACGCCCCCTTGAACAAGCCAGAAGTTGCCGGTGCAACATGTCGGGTTTGCGGTGTGTCTAACCTTCTGGGCCCCTATGCATCTTTGCTGCCCCCGCCCTGCCTGTTACCATCCCCGCTCCAGGGGTGTGTGGAGATGCCGCATTTGCATGTGGAGGTCCAGGCGTATCGTGCGTCCCTTCCGCTCTACTGGGATGCACTGCGGATGAGGCACATTCACAGGCCAGACAAATCGCCAATCTTCCTGGAGTGCATCCGTCTCAGTGTATACCCCCTGGCCTCTTCGGGGAGCAGTTTCCAGACCACATGACCATGATCATCCACAAGCATCATTGTGAACCCTTTGTTCCTGATACTTTACTCCAGGACGGACTCAGTATTTTCATGCGAGGCAATGGGACGCTGATACAGTATGGTGTCTGCTGATACTGTCTATCTAACTGCTGCTTCATTGTTCAATTTGCTTTGCCATTTATGACATATTTGGACCTATTGCTGCTTTATCACACAGACTGCTTTACCACTAATGACATTTGTGGCCCTATTGCTGCTTCACTGCAGACTGCTTTGACCTTTCAGCATTTTGATACTGTTTTGTGCTGACGGAGATATCCTGCTTGCTGATCTTTAACCAATAACCATCTATGCCTATTTGATCCCTGGATTGCTATTTCATCTGCTGAACATTGATTGCATTGGTTGAGACCGAGCTGGCCCTGGATCACACTATGGGCTTGATTCACAAAGCGGTGCTAACTGTTAGCACGCCTGTGAAAACCCCCTTAGCACGTCTAAACGAGCTTTTCGCGCGCAAAACTTTACGCGCGCAAAACTTTATGCACATAAAACTTTACGCGCGTACTGCACAGAGCGCAGGGCACTCCACGCGAAGTGTCCATTAAAGCCTATGGGACTTAGCGCACGCATAGGACTCTGCGCGCGCAAAACTTTGCGCGCGGTACATAGCGCGCGATCTGATTCAGAAATTTGGTGCTAACCTACTTAGCACCCTGGTTAGCACGTCTAAAGACTTTAGACGTGCTAAGTAGGTTAGCACCGCTTTGTGAATCAAGCACTATGTGGTCGGTTAGGTGTGTTTGTGGGAGTGAGTGTTGTGTGTTGGAACGGGGTTCCAGTATTTTAATTCCCTGTATATGTCAGTTTCTTGATTAATAAAGCTATTTTGTATTTTTACATCGAATCTCTATGAAGTAAGAGGATTTATTGTTGCACACACTTTGCTTCTCCTGAATAGTAAGTAAGGAGCATGGTTACAGCTCTGTCCTGAGTCATTATTAAATTAATTGGACTTTGCATCCCAACTCCTCCACAGCTATAACATTTGTAGCCATCTCTAAAAATATTTATGACTGCTTTGGGTGATAGTCTGCTCACTGCACTCCATATGGACATGCACACTTGCAAACTTGGCTGTGCAGCATCTACTGTACAAGTTTTTTTTTTTTATGGAGAATAAGAAGAGGAGAAATTCTATAACAAGTGGCCACAACATTCAGCATGGCTGATTGTTTTCCTTGGGAAGGAATGGAAAACACTTGTAGAGAGATTAGGACAGATCATTTTTATGCAGACAGTGTGTAACTTCTGACACAGCGCTGCATCAGGAGAGTTCAGTCCTCTAGTACTGGACTAACTGAGGGTACCGTTAGGTGAGTACATTTGAAATAGCCACAGCTAAATTTCGGCATAGGGCGAAGCCGAAAGAAGGCTCACCCTGCTGCAAGCAAACTCCTGTTGGCATTAACGCTATTCCCCCTCTGATTTGTTGCAACTTGGGGAGAATACGTAATTCGGGCATCAAACAAATTACCTCTTTTTTATTCTAATTTAAGCTCCAGCTATCGCCAGCGCCCACGAGTCACTGAGCACTGCTATAGCCGTAATTCTCACTATGCACAGAAATTAGCTGATTGGGCACCCTGAAATGTCATGACATTTGTTAAGGATTCTTGTCTGTTACGACAAGGCCCGTGAGGGATGGCAAGTAAGTATGGGGGGTGGCAATAGGTCAGGCATACAGTGACATATAAACAGGTCAACATACACGTTTTCTGGAAAACTTTTTGTAAACATTTAAAAAATAACATATCTCCCAAAATAGGTTACATCTCTTCAAAACAATAAGATTAAAATTAGGCAAGCATTTATCTGCAATAGCATAATTAGGCAGCATGTCTCCAAGGGAAGCCCAAACCAATAAACCACCATGTCATGAGGTGCTGTCTGTTTTTTTCAGATGGCTTAAAGGACAACCGAGGTGACATGTGACATGTTGAGATAGACATGTGTATGTGTAGTGCCAAACACACAAATAACTAGGCTGCGTTCCTTTTTTTCTTTCTCTGCCTGAAAGAGTTAAACATCAGGTATGGAAGTGACAGTTTCTGCCCGGGTCAGGACCGGGTCGAACTGGGTCACACTATAGCATAACCTTCACTGATAAGTAATTACAGCCATAAAACACTTTCCTGTCAGTAAATAGCTTTTGAGAGCAGGAAAGAGATAAATAGAGTCAATAATTCATAGATTTGAGCTCTGGTGTACTTCAATGAAGGTGTATTTGATTAGAGACAATAAAACAGTAAAAACTTAAAAACTAGTTTTAACTATAAAATAAAACAGTGAAATATCTCACAAAGTCATTTTTAGGAGAAGGAGGATAGATACAATTGTTTTACTCATCAGTTTTTTTTCACCTTGGATGTCCTTTAAGGGGTCTTTTTAACAACAACTAAAACAAACAAAAAAAACAATTCTGCGTAATTCGGAAATTCCATTTTCTCCGAAATTCCTAAGTTGCAAGTTGGAATTCTGTTGGATTCAGAAATTGGCAATTCCGACCATAACTATTTGTGACTGTGATGTCATGGGGTGCTGTCTGTTACTGGGGGTCTGTTATCTGGTGCTGTCTGTTACTGGTGTTTACCATGGGGTCCTCTGATTTTCTTCCACATTCCATAAACATACTAGTTAGTAAATTTGCTCCCTTGGAAATTTGCCTTAGACTATGCTAGGCACTACACTTTGGTGACTTTGGTAGGGAATAGATTGTGAGCTCCCCTGAGGGACACATGGTGACATGACTACTCTGTAAAGTTGTGTGGAAGATGTCAGTGTTAGATAAATGCACAGTAATACTAAAGTAACTCTCTTCTTACTTTGTACTGAGGCAGAATTCAATTATGTTTACTTAGTGCTGGGAAGACTTAGCAATAAGATGTTTAATCTTTTAACAAAGAACAATGATGAAAGACAGCTAGAGAAAATGTATTATAAAACAAACACAGGCTACAGGAAAATAAAGGGCAATAATGTGAAATAGTCCAATTGAACTGGTAGATTTAAGTCAGAAGATTGTTGAAGAGCTCTGGTGACCATGACACTTGAAGTCCGGTTAGAATGCATTTTTAGAGCTCTTGTGACAATAGCAGCTGAAATTCAGACATAAAGGATATCCCAGGCTACAGCTTATAATAAAAGTATGTACCTACCTTGATGTGTAAAGCAGCTGGGACACAGACTGCACCCCCCCCCCCCCCCAATGCCTCCAATTACACAGAAAGGGGCCCGAACCATTCCCCTAGGTCGGGAGCCTTGACCTGGAAGTAGTACAGTGCAATGGCCACCCCGCATGTGCAGTTAGGCAGGCTGGGCAAGCGCCTACGCACTTGTAAGATCCTGTCTGCCAGAACAGTGCATACGTGCGCTCACATGTGCCGTGCTAAAGTGACTGAAGGAAAACTGTCATTTGCATACATGAATATTAACTCTTTCAGGCAGAGAAAGAAGAAAAGCAACACAGCATATTTATTTGTGTGCTTGGCACTGTACATACACATGTCTATCTCATCATGTTACATGTCATTAAAGAGAACCTGTAACAAAAAAAAGTTCCCCTGGAGGGCACTCACCTCGGGAGGGGGAAGCCTCAGGGCCCCAATGAGGCTTCCCCCTCCCCTGTAGCTGCAGGCAGTCCAGCGCTGGCTCCCCCGAAGTGGCCCGGAATCCTCCCTCGACAAGCCTAACAAACGTTGATAAGCGCCGATTCATTTACCTTTCCTGGCTCCAGCGGGGGCGCTGTTGCAGCTCTCCGCACGGAGATAGGCGAAAATAGGCGATCTCTGTCGGGTCCGCTCAACTGCGCAGGCGACTTGCGCCTGCGCAGTAGAGCGGCATGACAGCAATCTGCTATTTCCTCCTATCTCCGAGCGGAGAGCCGATACTGCGCCTGCGCTGGAGCTGGGAAGGTAAATATGTACATCCCTGTTGTTCGGGGAGCTTTAGCGCCGCCGCCGTGGGACCAAGGAGGATGGGGAAATCTCAATAGGATCCGGAGGCTTCCCCCACCCGAGGTGACTACCCCCCAGGGGATGTTTTTTTCGTTACAGGTTTTCTTTGAGCTTCCGTTTAAACTAAAATAAAACTATGGGATCCAAAGAAAGCCCTATTTAGGAAGAGGCTAAACTTAACCAGATCCATTGTCTGGTTTATACTGCACTTTGGAATAAGGTTCCATTTATGGCCTTGGCCCTGCAGAAAATCTTTTGATAGCTTTTCCCTAGAGCAATTCATGGACACTATTTTCTGGCTGAGTAATTTTATTCTACATTATTTTTTCAATTTGGAAGGGTAAAGGTGCCCATACATTTAGCAACCTTGGCAGCTGATTGACCGAGAGACAGATCTCTCTCTGATCGGAATTGATTGGAGAGAGATCTTTGGCCGCCATAAACTGCAGGACGATTCCCGATCGATGTCAGCATGAAAACTTTTGGGAATTGGCCAAGTGACAACGCCTCGCCGCCCTTGGCTGATGTCACCCAAAATGAAGGTATATCCCCTGGGAACTGTGCACTCTCACCTTGCAGTGCTGAGTCCTCGGTTGGAATCCCAGCCAGAGCACTATCTGCATGGAGTTCGTATGGTCTCTGTACATCTACCTAGATTTCCTTTCAAAACCCAGAAACATACAAATAAGTTAATTGGCTTCCCCTTAAATTGGCCTTAGACAACAAAATAAATATGACAATAGAAGGGATTAGATAGTAAACTCCTCTGAAGGATATACTATATTCTGTAAGCGTTGTGGAAGATGTCAGCGCTATACACAGTCATGGCCAAAATTGCTGGCATCCTGGAAATTTTTCCAGAAAATCAAGTATTTCTCATAGAAAAGTATTGCAGTAACACATGTTTTTCAAATAACCCTCCAGGACAGGTGCTACATATGAGATCTAGGCCCGCCCCAACAGGAAACACAAAGAACTAGCTCTCTATAAGTTCCACCTCTAATCTCTACCTGCCAGTTCTTTGTGTTTCCTGTTCCGGGGAACACCTAGCTCTCTAGCTAGGAAAGGTGGTCAGCAGCCAGGCAGTGCTGAGGCCATCCGAGAACTAGTATGTGTGGTAACCCTATCCTGGTTTGGTCGGAGGTTACCTGTATCCACAGTTGTGGAGGCCTTTGGTGGAGTCGGCAGGTGCGCGGCAGCCAGGGGAGCGACTTTGGAGACAGCTAAGGCGGAGGCCATACGCCCGACGGAAGAGGCTGACACCAAGCGGAGGCGGAATGGTGGCCTCGGGAAGGAGCGGTGAGCATTGCAGCGTGTCCAGGCGGAGGCGAGGGCATTAGCGCTGTGGATGTGGAACTTCCGCCCTCACGGTGACGTCACGTCCGGTGACGTCACTTCCGGATCCGGGTCGGGCGCCTGTTTAGAGGTCGCGGCGTCCATCTTCACATGCGGTGGCGTTCTCGGAGTAGATGGACGCGAAACAGAAGACGGCAGATCAGGTAAGTGGGGCAGCGTCGGAGGACAAGTGCCCGTCTGATCGGTGAGGTCTGATGCTGCTGTCTGGATCATGGAGGTCTGACATCTGGATGATAACTGATACTATTTGCCGCTGTCTGATCTGGTGGTCTGAGCTAGGAAGCAAGTATATGTGTATACTTTATAAAACGAGACAGTTGATTCTATGAGGTCTATTGATGCATACCCTGTTATTAGGGTGGTATTATTATGTTATCTAAACACATATATATGTATAGCAGGGTGGTTATAGATGATAGCATTCTGCCTTGGAAAGCAAAATCAGTTGTTCACTTATTTGCCACAATCTATAAAGGATTATTTTGTCAGTAATCCAGACTTAGATGGTCTTTCTGACCATGGAGGTCTTAATTGTCTCAGTGGCCAAGTAAAATAGTGGGTGAGCCAGCCTGATATTTATCAATATGATGTTATCATATAGGGAACATTTAAGAGAATCCGGTATTGATTGCATTATTTGTATCTTTTCTAGGATGCTATGGAGTCTGATAGCTCTGATAGGCCCAGGAGTTGCATTTTATGTAATAAACCTCTACAACTGCACTGGCCTAAAGCATCATGCCAAAAATGTATATCAAGTATTATTAATGAAGATAACACTGCTTCCTGTAAAGACTTTATGTTTACAATGGAGATAGTGGAAACTTTTAAGGCCTTCAGGGAAAGTTTGCCAACCACCTCAGGACAGGAGCAACAGACGGGTCAGACAAGTAAACCTAAAAAGGCTACTAGAAAGTCGCCCAGAGTTGTCTATTCCTCAGAAGAGGAACAGGATAGTCATCAGGAGACCGGGGAACCGGATTCTAGGTCTGCTGAGGAGTTTTCAGAACAGGAGGAAACTGAGGAGGCATTTACATCTTCTAGATTTAAATTCGCTTCAGAAGAGACAGAGGAATTGCTTAAAGCAATCTACTCAACCCTTGACATACCGCAAAGGAAGATATCTGAAAAGTCGTTACACGATAAATTGTATTTGGGCATGGAACCTTCGGAACAGTTATGCTTCCCGGTTCATAGCTCAATGAAAAATGTAATATCTTTACAGTGGAAGGAGCCTGATAAAAGACTATTTATCTCAAAGGGATTTAAGAGAAGGTTCCCATTCTCAGAAGAGGATGCTAAATTGTGGGAGTCATGTCCCAAGCTGGACGTAGCTTTTAGTCAAGTAGAAAAAGATAACGAACTCGCTTTTGAGGACTTGGGTCGATTAAAAGATCCAGGTGACCAGAGGATTGAATTCTCACTAAAGAAAGCCTGGTCTGCTAGTGCGACTAACTTTAAGCCAGCCGCAGCAACTACCTGCGTTTCACGTACCATGTCTGTATGGTTAGAAAGAATAAAGAAATTGGTGAATGAGGATGCACCAAAAAGGATATTCTAGAAGCAGTGGAGGTAGTTGAAGGGGGTAACGACTACGTGATTGATGCGGCCTCAGAATCCTTAAAGGGAACCTTAACTGCCGTGGAAAAATAAATTCACTTACCTGGGGGCTTTCCCAAGCCTCCTGCAGCCGTCCTGTGCCCGCGCCGGTCCTTCGGTGCCCTCCGGTCTCCCTCCGCCGCTAAGTTTCGTTTTCGGACGACTGCCAGTCGTCCTCGGGCCACTTCCGCATTCCTCGTCGTAAACTGCAGTAAAGCGCATCCGCATGACGCGTTTGGCGTCATGCGCATGACGCGTTTGGCGTCATGCGGACGCGCTTTACTGCAGTTTACGACGAGGAATGCGGAAGAGGCCCGAGGACGACTGGCAGTCGTCCGAAAACGAAACTTAGCGGCGGAGGGAGACCGGAGGGCACCGAAGGACCGGCGCGGGCACAGGACGGCTGCAGGAGGCTTGGGAAAGCCCCCAGGTAAGTGAATTTATTTTTCCACGGCAGTTAAGGTTCCCTTTAAGAGTAACGGCAAGATCCACAGCACTTATAAATAATGCAAGACGAAACCTATGGTTGAAAACATGGGATGGTAGCCAGGCATCAAAGGCTAGAGCTTGTAGTCTTCCTTTTTCTGGGGATTTACTGTTTGGGCCACAACTCCAGTAGGTGTTAGAGCGTACAGCCAGTAAAAAGACAACTTTTCCCAAAAAACTGAAATTCAAGCCTAAAAAGAAACCGTTTTTTCGGAGAAGACAAACACAAGGCAGAGAACAGCAGAGACGTAAGCCTTGGGCAAACAATAGGGGGTTCCCCAAGAAAAATCCGTTGTTTAGAACAACGGAAAGTAAGGATAAACCATGACACCAACAAGGTGGGAGGAAGATTAAAGACATTTCTAGTGGGTTGGAAATAAATGACAAAGAACAAGTTCATTTTAGACCTAATAGAAAACGGGTACAAGATCCAATTTTCAAGATCTCCTCCCAAGCGATTTTTAACCACTCAGTCCCCCAGGGTACCAGAGGAAAAGAATGCTATGCTACAAATAGTACAGGATATGCTTGCAAGAGAAGTAGTATGCAAGGTTCCAGTAGATCAGGAGAAACAAGGGTTCTACTCAAGAATTTTTTCCACGGGGAAGTATCGGCTGATACTAAACCTCAAACCTCTGAATCCTTATATAAGGTACGAGAGATTCCGAATGGAGACAGTCTTTACGATGCGAAACCTACTATCTCCAGGTTGTTTTATGATCAATATCGATCTAACAGATGCCTATTGGCATATCCAAATAAGAAAAGAATCTCAAGGTTTCCTTCGGCTTGCTGTAAAGACAAGTTCAGGTCTAGAACATTTTCAATTTTGCTGTCTCCCATTCGGAATCTCCTCAGCACCCAGAATGTTTACAAAAGTGATGGCGGAGATAGTGGGGGCTCTACATCTGAAGGGCATTCTCATAATACCCTATCTGGACGATTTGCTGGTGGTAGCCAACAGTATACACAAGCTGGAGGACCACAAGAATTCAGTAATGGATCTTCTAGAACAGACAGGGTGGCTAGTGAATCGGCAAAAATCATATCTGATTCCAACGCAAGAAATCCAGTTTTTAGGATTCAGAGTAGATTCACTGTCCCAGAGATTATATCTGCCGCAGGACAAAGTAATAAAACTCCAGACTATGATACACCAGTGTCAGGAGGAAACAAATACAACGATAAGACATGTAATGAGGCTGATTGGCTTTTTAACTTCCACAGCTCCAGCAGTATATTGGGCACTAATGCATACAAGACCACTACAGCAGTGGTTGCTGCAGAGTTGGAAAGGAGTCCAGTCAGATCTGGATCGGACTCTTTGCATGCCAGCTGTTATCAGGCAGTCCCTGAATTGGTGGCTACAGGAGGACAATTTAACACGGGGTCGTCCATGGAGGTGTCCAGTAACAAAAGTATTGACGACAGATGCCAGCCTCACAGGTTGGGGGGCCCACATAGAAGGCATATGTTTACAGGGCATCTGGTCAAGGGAAGTAATGACGCAATCATCGAACTTTCGAGAGTTACGGGCAGTGACGGAAGCACTGACTCAAACAGTAGACAGAATAAGAGGTCACCATCTCCAAATCCGGTCAGACAACATTACAGTAGTAATGTATTTAAACAAACAGGGGGGCACGAAATCGGAACAACTCCTAACACTAGTACTGGAGATATTGAACTGGGCAGAACAAAATCTACAGTCAATCTCAGCGGTACATCTCAAAGGTTCGCTAAATACTATGGCAGATCTCCTGAGCAGAAAGAAACTGTCAAATTCAGAACTAAGTCTAAGTCCGAAAATATTCAAAGAGTTGACACAGAGGTGGCGCCATCCACAAATAGATTTGTTTGCCAACTGGGAGAATACTCACTGCAATCAGTTTTTCTCCTTAGACCCAAGAGGTGCTTTAGGAGTAGATGCACTGGCCCAGATATGGGACTTTCGCATGGCATATGCGTTCCCCCCAATACCTCTATTACCAATACTGTTACAGAAGTTAAAATCAACAGGAATGTATCTGATATTGATTGCTCCAAACTGGCCAAAACGTATCTGGTTCCCGATGATAAAATCGATGTTGGTGGACAAACCAGTACAGTTGAAGGACAGACACAACATCCTCAGAAGAGAAGGAGAGTGGACTCAGATTCCCAATCTTCAGCTGACAGCATGGTTTCTGAGGGGCAAATCTTGAAAAGAAGGGGTCTATCTAACAGGGTCACAGAGACTATACTCAACAGTAGGAAGAATGTGACGAGGGCAATCTACTCGAAATATTGGAAGATTTTTTGTAGTTGGAAGAAGGAAAACGGTCTGAGATCCAATAGATTGGCCACAGTTCTGGAATTTTTGCAAGATGGAATAGATAAAAAACTGGCACTGAGTACCTTGAAAGTGCAAGTTGCAGCCCTTTCAGTTTTTCTTAATAGGCGGTTAGCCTTAGAACCTTTAGTGGTTAGATTTTTCAAATCAGTAGAACGCTCCAGGCCGGTATGGAAGCGTTCATATCCCAGATGGGACTTAACTTTGGTTTTGAATATGTTAATGAGTGATGAGTTTGAACCATTAAGTGACATTTCGTTAAGATTATTAACAATGAAGACAATTTTTTTGATAGCAATTACCTCAGCAAGGAGGATAAGTGAGCTGGAAGCTCTAAGTTCGGTTGAACCATTTTGTTTAGTTTTCCAGGATAGAGTAGTTTTGAAAACAACAAGTGAATTTTTACCAAAGGTAGCTACCCTATCCAATAGGATGCAAGAGATCATATTGCCATCCTTTTGCAAGAATGCCACGGATCCTAGAGAAATTAGGTGGCATAAGTTAGATGTTAGGAGATGTTTGCTTTTCTACCTGGATAAAGAGTAAAGGAATTTAGGAAATCTACAGCACTATTTGTTAACTTTATGGGAGCAACGAAGGGTGAAGGCATGTCCAGAGCATCTATAGCAAGATGGATTAAAACCTGTATTAATGAAGCTTATAAACTTAAAGGAGTTCCATGTCCAAAAGAGATAACAGCACACTCAGCTAGGTCAGTTGCAACCTCCTGGGCCTACAGAGCTGGAGCAACAGCAACCGATATCTGCAAGGCAGCGACATGGAAGACGATGAACACCTTCATCAGACACTACAGACTGGATCTACTATCAGCAGAAGAGCAGACTTTTGGAAGGAAAGTTCTTCAGGCTGTGATCCCTCCCTAAGGTTAGTGTTATTTATTGCATATCATCTCATATGTAGCACCTGTCCTGGAGGGTTATTTGAAAAAATCAAAATTAGCTTACCTGGTAATGCTGTTTTTAATAACCCTCCAGGACAAGTGAGGTGACCCACCCTAAATTTATTGGACGTGTAACTATCTATGTGTTGTAAGCATGACCAAGGAAGAGTAAGTGGTTAGAGTGTTATTAATATGTGAAGTTTGAAGTATTCTATCGGAACAGTTAATTGGAACATACTGGCAGGTAGAGATTAGAGGTGGAACTTATAGAGAGCTAGTTCTTTGTGTTTCCTGTTGGTGCGGGCCTAGATCTCATATGTAGCACCTGTCCTGGAGGGTTATTAAAAACAGCATTACCAGGTAAGCTAATTTTGGTTTTTCTATACACATGTTTATTCCCTTTGTGTATATTGGAACAAAATACAAAAAGGGAGGGAATAAAAGGCAAACTGTACTTAATTATTGGCACCCTCAACTCAATATTTGGTTGCACACCCTTTGGAAAAAATAACTACAATCAGTTGCTTCCTATAACCATCAATAAGCTTCTTACACCTCTATTTTGGACCACTCTTCGGGCCTATTTCCAATACACGCAGATTGGATGCAGAATGGATGCAAAAAAACTGACTCCAATTAATGCCTATGGGAAAATTTGCATCAGAAAAATCGCGCTTAGTGGAAACCGGCCCATAGGCATTCATTGGAGTCAGTTTTTCTGCATCCAATCTGCGTGTAGTGGAAATAGGCCCTTCCTTTGCAAACTGCTCCAGGTCTCTCTTATTGGAAGGGCACCTTTTCCAAACAGCAATTTTAAGATCTCTCCCCGGACGTTCAATGGGATTTCGATCTGAACTCATTACTGGCCACTTCAGAACTCTCCATCGCTTTGTTGACATCCATTTATAGGTGCTTTTTGACATATATTTGTGGTCATTGTCCTGCTGAAAGACCCGAGATCTTGGACGCAAACCCAGCTTTCTGACAATGGGCTTTACAATACGACCCAAAATCCTTTGGTAATCCTCAGATTTCATGATGCCTTGCACACATTCAAGGCACCCAGTGCCAGAGGCAGCAAAACAACCCCAAAACATCATTGAACCTTCACCATGTTTCACTGCAGGTGTGAATATTTCACTTGATAAAGGCTGTGAGGCTGAAACGTTGTGTTTTTGCTACTATGGTGTAATTAAATACAAAAGCTATTATTAAGCATAAATCCAGGTGGAGACCCAGTCATCTTTTTTTTTTTCTTTGTAGGCCTTATTCCATTTTTGGTAAACAGTAGAATGATGTGCTTTACCAAAAATCTCTGTCTTGGTCTCATCTATCCATAAGACATTTTCCCACAATGATTTTGGCTTATTCGAGTACATTTTGGCAAACTGTAGTCTTGCTTTTTTATGTCTTTGTCAGCAGTGGGGCCCTCCTGGGTCTTCTGCCAAAACTTTCATTTCTTTCAAATGTCTCATGGATAGTTTGCGCTGACACTGATGCTCCTTGAGCCTGCAGGACAGCTTGAATTTCTTTGGAACTAGTTTGGGGCTGCTTATCCACCATCCGGACTTTCCTGCGTTGCAACCTTTCATCAACTTTTCTCTTCCGTCCACGCAAAGGGAGATTAGCTACGGTGCAATGGGTTGCAAACGCCTTGATAATCTTGCGCACTGTGGACAAAGGCAAATCTAGATCTCTGAAGATGGACTTGTAACCTTAACCACTTCCCGACCGCCTAACGCACAGGGGCGGCCGGGAAGTGGAGCCCGCAAGGACCAGCTCACCCACAGAGGCGGCGGTCCTTGTAAGGGCATGGGCGGAGCAATCGCGTCATCCATGATGCGATCCTCCGCCGGCGCCTGTCTCCGCTCACCCGCCGCAACATCCCGCCGGCCATACGGAAGCGCCGGCGGGATGTTAACCCGACGATCGCCGCATACAAAGTGTATAATACACTTTGTAATGTTTACAAAGTGTATTATACAGGCTGCCTCCTGCCCTGGTGGTCCCAGTGTCCGAGGGACCACCAGGGCAGGCTGCAGCCACCCTATGTCGCACCCAAGCACACTGATTTCTCCCCCCCCTGCCCCAGATTGCCCACAGTACCCCTCAGACCCCCCTGCCAACCCCCCAGACCCCTGTTTGCACCCAATCACCCCCCTAATCACCCATCAATCACTCGCTGTCACTATCTGTCAACGCTATTTTTTTTATCCCCCCCCCTGCCCCCTCCTGATCACCCCCACCCCTCAGATTCTCCCCAGACCCCCCCTGTGTACTGTATGCATCTATCCCCCCTGATCACCTGTCAATCACCTGTCAATCACCCATCAATCACCCCCTGTCACTGCCACCCATCAATCAGCCCCTAACCTGCCCCTTGCGGGCAATCTGATCACCCACCCACATCAATAGATCACCCGCAGATCCGACATCAGATCACCACCCAAGCGCAGTGTTTACATCTATTCTCTCCTCTAAACACCCACTAATTACCCATCAATCACCCATCAATCACCCCCTATCACCACCTGTCACTGTTACCCATCAGATCAGACCCTAATCTGCCCCTTGCGGGCACCCAATCACCCGCCTACACGCTCAGATTGCCCTCAGACCCCCCCTTATCAATTCGCCAGGGCATTATTTACATCTGTCCTTCCCTGTAATAACCCACTGATCACCTGTCAATCACCCGTCAATCGCCCATCAATCACCCCCTGTCACTGCCACCCATCAATCACCCCCTGTCACTGCCACACATCAATCAGCCCCTAACCTGCCCCTTGCGGGCAATCTGATCACCCACCCACATCAATAGATCACCCGCAGATCCGACATCAGATCACCACCCAAGCGCAGTGTTTACATCTATTCTCTCCTCTAAACACCCACTAATTACCCATCAATCACCCATCAATCATCCCCTATCACCACCTGTCACTGTTACCCATCAGATCAGACCCTAATCTGCCCCTTGCGGGCACCCAATCACCCGCCTACACGCTCAGATTGCCCTCAGACCCCCCCTTATCAATTCGCCAGGGCATTATTTACATCTGTCCTTCCCTGTAATAACCCACTGATCACCTGTCAATCACCCGTCAATCACCCATCAATCACCCCCTGTCACTGCCACCCATCAATCACCCCCTGTCACTGCCACACATCAATCAGCCCCTAACCTGCCCCTTGCGGGCAATCTGATCATCCACCCACACCAATAGATCGCCCGCAGATTTTACATCTGTTCTCTCCTCCAAACACCCACTAATAACCCATCAATCACCCCCTGTCACTGCTACCCATCAGATCAGACCCCTATCTGCCCCTAGGGCACTCAATCACCCGCCCATACCCTCAGAACGCCCTCAGACCCCAGCCCTGATCACCTCGCCAGTGCATTGCTTGCATCTATTCCCCCCTCTAATCACACCTTGCGACACCCATCAATCACCTCCTGTCACACCCTAGCACACCTACCCATCAGATCAGGCCCTAATTTGCCCCGTGTGGGCTCCTGATCACTCGGCCAAACCCTCAGATCCCCCTCAGACCCCCTTCCGATCACCTCCCCAGTGCATTGATTGCATCTATTTTCCCCTCTAACCACCACCTGAGACACCCATCAATCACCTCCTGTCACCCCCTAGCACTCCTATCCATCAGATCAGGCCCAATACAACCTGTCATCTAAAAGGCCACCCTGCTTATGACCGGTTCCACAAAATTCGCCCCCTCATAGACCACCTGTCATCAAAATTTTCAGATGCTTATACCCCTGAACAGTCATTTTGAGACATTTGGTTTCCAGACTAGGCACGGTTTTGGGCCCGTAAAATTCCAGGGCGGTATAGGAACCCCACAAGTGACCCCATTTTAGAAAAAAAAAAAACCCAAGGTATTCTGTTAGGTGTATGACGAGTTAATAGAAGATTTTATTTTTTGTCAAAAGTTAGCGGAAATTGATTTTTATTGTTCTTTTTCACAAAGTGTCATTTTTCACTAACTTGTGACAAAAAATATATACTGCCCTGGCATTTTAGGGGCCCTAAACCTTGAGGAGTAGTCTTGAAACAAAAATGACCTGTGAAATCCTAAAGGTACTCATTGGACTTTGGGCCCCTTAGCGCAGTTAGGGTGCAAAAAAGTGCCACACGTGTGGTATCGCCGTACTCGGGAGAAGTAGTACAATGTGTTTTGGGGTGTATTTTTACAAATACCCATGCTGGGTGGGAGAAATATCTCTGTAAATGGACAATTGTGTGTAAAAAAAATCAAAAGATTGTCATTTACAGAGATATTTCTCCCACCCAGCATGGGTATGTGTAAAAATACACCCCAAAACACATTATACTACTTCTCCCGAGTACGGCGATACCACATGTGTGGCACTTTTTTGCAGCCTAACTGTGCTAAGGGGCCCAAAGTCCAATGAGTACCTTTAGAATTTCACAGGTCATTTTGCGGCATTTGATTTCCAGACTACTCCTTATGGTTTAGGGCCCCTAAAATGCCAGGGCAGTATAGGAACCCCACAAATGACCCCATTTTAGAAAGAAGACACCCCAAGGTATTCTGTTAGGACTATGGTGAGTTCATAGAAGATTTTATTTTTTGTCACAAGTTAGCGGAAAGTGACACTTTGTGAAAAAAAACAATACAAATCAATTTCCGCTAACTTGTGACAAAAAATAAAATCTTCTATGAACTCACCATACTCCTAACGGAATACCTTGGGGTGTCTTCTTTCTAAAATGGGGTCATTTGAGGGTTCCTATACTGCCCTGGCATTTTAGGGGCCCTAAACCGTGAGAAGTAGTCTGGAAATCAAATTCCGCAAGATGACCTGTGAAATCCTAAAGGTACTCATTGGACTTTGGGCCCCTTAGCACAGTTAGGGTGCAAAAAAGTGCCGCACATGTGGTATCGCCGTACTCGGGAGAAGTAGTACAATGTGTTTTGGGGTGTATTTTTACACATACCCATGCTGGGTGGGAGAAATCTCTCTGTAAACGGACAATTGTGTGTAAAAAAAATCAAAAAATTGTCATTTACAGAGATATTTCTCCCACCCAGCATGGGTATGTGTAAAAATACACCTCAAAACACATTGTACTACTTCTCCTGAGTACCGCAATACCACATGTGTGGCACTTTTTTGCAGCCTAACTGCGCTAAGGGGTCCAAAGTCCAATGAGCACCATTAGGCTTTACAGGGGTGCTTACAATTAGGCACCCCCCAAAATGCCAGGACAGTAAACACACCCCACAAATTACCCCATTTTGGAAAGTAGACACTTAAAGGTATTCAGAGAGGGGCATGGTGAGTCCGTGGCAGATTTCATTTTTTTTGTCGCAAGTTAGAAGAAATGGAAACTTTTTTTTTGTCACAAAGTGTCATTTTCCGCTTACTTGTGACAAAAAATAATATCTTCTATGAACTCACTATGCCTCTCAGTGAATAATTTGGGATGTCTTCTTTCCAAAATGGGGTCATTTGGGGGGTATTTATACTATCCTGGAATTCTAGCCCCTCATGAAACATGACAGGGGGTCAAAAAAGTCATAGATGCTTGAAAATGGGAAAATTCACTTTTTGCACCATAGTTTGTAAATGCTATAACTTTTACCCAAACCAATAAATATAGGCTGAATGGGTTTTTTTTTAATCAAAAACATGTTTGTCCACATTTTTCGCGCTGCATGTATACAGAAATTTTACTTTATTTAAAAAATGTCAGCACAGAAAGTTAAAAAAATCATTTTTTTTGCCAAAATTCATGTCTTTTTTGATGAATATAATAAAAAGTAAAAATCGCAGCAGCAATCAAATAGCACCAAAAGAAAGCTTTATTAGTGACAAGAAAAGGAGCCAAAATTCATTTAGGTGGTAGGTTGTATGAGCGAGCAATAAACCGTGAAAGCTGCAGTGGTCTGAATGGAAAAAAGTGCCCAGGGTCCTCAAGTGTTTAAGATTGTGATATTTTTCCACAATTTTGGTTCTCAAGTTAAAGGAGCTTTACATGCTTGAAACAATCTTATTTATCCACATTTTTAAAAGATTGACAATAATTTTGTCCAGACCATTTTTGGAGTTTTGTGTGACATTATGTCCAATTTGCTTTTTTTCCTCCTTTTTTTTGTTTTGTTCCAATACACACAAATGGAATAAACATGTGTATAGCAAAACATGTGTTACTGCAATACTTTTCTGTGAGAAATACTTGATTTTCTGGGAACATTTCTGGGGTGCCAACAATTTCGGCCATGACTGTAAATACTAAATAATAATAAAAGATAACCAAATTGTTGATTATGTAAAAGGAAAAGGCATAGATCTCAGTCTTCTTTCCTACCCAAGAGCAGCAGAAGTCAATCCAAACCTTTTACTGGCCTGAGAGTGGACTTTGCCCCCCCCCCCCCTCTAATAGTTCCTGCCCAATTATGGAAGTGTGCACAGATACTCCATGTAGTGCCCCTTGTGCAGTACGCCATGTAATGTCTGCTCTGCGTTTTTGTAGTTTCTCCACTTTTGGGTTTATACTGTATACTACATATACCTTAGAAAGTTAGTTCCATTTTGACATAGCCCCTCCAAAAACTTATTTGCACACATTTAAATGTAAGACAAGGATCAAATTGAAAAGATAACATCAGTGGGAAACTTCATGCAGCTGCAATAAAAAAAAACTGTCCATACGCATGACAAAAAATGCAGAGAGGCTACAGCATTGATAAATCCTGAGAGACTCTGAAACTTGCTAGAGCTATAGATAAAAAGAGTTAACCCCACGTAAGTAGTCAAAATGAGAGGAGATAACCACACGCTATGCAAGTATCATCTCACTCAGGGCCGGCCTTAGGTTTCACAGCGCCCTGAGCGTAACCAGATTTTGGTGCCCCCCCCCACACACACACATTTATCCTCTTCGCGTTTGAGCACACACACACACATAATGGGGGGGAGGGGGGGGGGGCAGATCCCTCCTTTAGTGTATATAGGCTTAGGCTACTAGTCTTGCAGTCGCAGATCCCTTTTAGTGTATTTAGGCAGCAGATCCTCCCCGACCCCCCCCCCCCCCCATTAGTGTATCTCCTCTAGCAGCATAAGCATATTCCCCCCTTTAGCGTAGGGAGGTTGGGGAGCCTTACTTCTTGCTGGTCAGTCTTCTCTTCTTACTGTCTGCAGAGCAGTCTGCAGACTTAGTGTCAGTGTAGGTGACAGGATCCTGGGAGCAGGAGAGGACTCGTCGTCACTCAGGACATGCAGCACGCTTCTCTGCAGCAGCCTGAGGCTCAGCGCGCCTCCGTCCATCCTGATTCTGACATATAGCTATAAGTCCCCCCAGTATAGGTAGCCAGGCATAGGTTACCCAATAAAGGTAGCCAGCTATAGATCCCCCCAGTATACAGTAGGTTAGCCAGGTAGGTGCCCACAGTATAGGTAGCCAGTATACTTGCCCCAGTATAGGTTAGGTAGGCATTTGTCCCAGCTATAGGTTAGATAGGTAGGTGCCCCCAGTACAGGTTAGATAGGTAGGTGCCCCCAGTGTATAGGTTAGATAGGTAGGTACCTGCAATATAGGTTAGATAGGTAACTGCCCCAGTATAGGTTAGATAGGTAGGTACCCGCAATATAGGTTAGATAGGTAGCTGCCCCCAGTATAGATTAGATAGGTAGCTGCCCCAGTATAGATTAGATAGGTAGGTGCCCCCAGTATTGGCTAGATAGGTAGCTGCCCCCAGTATAGATTAGATAGGTAGCTGCCCCCAGTATAGGTTAGATAGGTAGGTGCCCGCAATAAAGGTTAGATAGGTAGCTGCCCCCCAGTATAGGTTAGATAGGTAGCTGCCCCCAGTATAGGTTAGATAGGTAGGTGCCCCCAGTATAGATTAGATAGGTAGGTGCCTCCAGTATAGATTAGATAGGTAGCTGCCCCCAGTATAGGTTAGATAGATAGGTGCCCCCAGTATAGATTAGATAGGTAGCTGCCCCCAGTATAGGTTAGATAGATAGGTGCCCCCAGTATAGATTAGATAGGTAGCTGCCCCCAGTATAGATTAGATAGGTAGCTGCCCCCAGTATTGGCTAGATAGGTAGCTGCCCCCAGTAAAGATTCGATAGGTAGCTGCCCCCCAGTATAGGTTAGATAGGTATCTGCCCCCAGTATAGGTTAGATAGGTAGCTGCCCCCAGTATAGATTAGATAGGTAGCTGCCCCCAGTATAGATTAGATAAGTAGCTGCCCCCAGTATAGATTAGATAGGTAGCTGCCCCCAGTATAGGTTAGATAGGTAAATGCCCCCAGTATAAGTTAGATAGGTAGCTGCCCCCAGTATAGGTTAGATAGGTAGCTGCCCCCAGTATAGGTTAGATAGGTAGCTGCCCCCAGTATAGGTTAGATAGGTAGCTGCCCCCCCAGTATAAATTAGATAGGTAGCTGCTCCCCAGTATAGATTAGATAGGTAGCTGCCCCCAGTATAGGTTAGATAGGTAGCTGCCCCCAGTATAGATTAGATAGGTAGCTGCCCCCAGTATAGGTTAGATAGGTAGCTGCCCCCAGTATAGGTTAGATAGGTAGCTGCCCCCAGTATAGATTAGATAGGTAGCTGCCCCCCAGTATAGATTAGATAGGTAGCTGCCCCCCAGTATAGATTAGACAGGTAGCTGCCCCCCAGTATAGGTTAGATAGGTAGCTGCCCTCCAGTATAGATTAGATAGGTAGCTGCCCCCCAGTATAGGTTAGATAGGTAGCTGCCCCCCAGTATAGATTAGATAGGTAGCTGCCCCCCAGTATAGATAGGTAGCTGCCCCCCCAGTATAGGTTAGATAGGTAGTTGCCCCCCAAGTATAGGTTAGATAGGTAGCTGCCCCCAGTATAGATTAGATAGGTAGCTGCCCCCCAGTATAGGTTAGATAGTTAGCTGCCCCCCAGTATAGGTTAGATAGTTAGCTGCCCCCCAGTATAGGTTAGATAGTTAGCTGCCCCCCAGTATAGGTTAGATAGTTAGCTGCCCCCAGTATAGATTAGAGTAGGTAGGTAGGTAGGTAGGTAGGTGCCCCACCCCCTCATACTGGAGGTGGAGCCGCGGGGAGGGCAGCCCGACCTCTCCCTCCCTTCCTCTCCGGGCCGCCCTCCGTGCTCCCCCCTCCGATGCAGACTCGGCAAGTTATGCACAGAGAACTCACCTCCCTGGTTCCGATCGCCGGCGCCTCTCACTTCCCGCTGTTCGCCTCTTCTACATAGCCGCTGATGCACACTAAACTTCCTGCTTCGCAGGAAGTTTAGTGTGTATCAGTAACTAATGTAGTTAGTGAGTACTTAGCTTAAGTGATAGAGCGTGTCATGCTGGGGATTCATCACCACTGTATCTTCACTGCACCCTGTCCTGTTGATGCAGAGCAAACTTCAAAGAAAAACTTCTTTATAGCAAAGTGTGAAAATAAACAAAGAAAAGGAATGCTCAGACTCTGCTTTGGGATCCAGTGATGGATGAATGCTTTCTGATCCTGTGAAGAGCAGTGCACATTATGTGACAGATAAGGCTGGTATAAGCAAACAACGCCCTGTATGCTAAAATGGATTTGTGATGCTAAATAGAGTTCCCTGGAATATTCTGTTTACAGTAGTTGGACTGCTTGTAGTGCAGACAAGCACACATACCTTTCATTGTGTTTTTAATCCTTTATTTTGCATCTTTTACAGCTATTTTCTAAACTTTTCTGGGTCTTGTGGTACATAGGGTTACCAGACAGCTCCCAGTGTGAAGTAGTGGTGGGGGATGTGAGAGATATAGTGCCTGGTACACACCATGCAATTTCCCGTCAGATAGACTGGTCGAAATCGATAATTTCCAACAAGTCTGATCTGATTTCCAATCATTTTTCTGATCAATTTTCCAATCACTTCTATAGAAAATTGATCAGAAAATCCATTGGAAATCAGATCAGACCTGTCGGAAATAATCAAATCAACCTGTATTATCTGATGGGAAATTGCATGGTGTGTACCAGGCATTATGTGTAGCCTTTTTAAACTAACATAAGCATTTTGTACAAACTAATGCTGGGTACACACGATGAGATTTCCCGTTCGATTCCCAGATCGATTCGATTAAATCAAACATGTTCGATTGGATTTCGATCGATTTTTTCATGATAGGTATGCAAAATCGACGGAAAAAACGATCGAAATCCAATCGAACATGTTTGATTTAATCGAATCGATCCGGGAATCGAACGGGAAATCTCATCGTGTGTACCCAGCATAAGCGATCCTTTAATCAAAGTTTTCATCTCCCTGTGTTTTGCATCTACATTCTATGTTTTGCATTTCCATTCTCACAAAAGACAGACATTATGCTGCAGCTCTGCTCACTGGTTCCTACCACTGTTTCCGTCCTCACCACAGTGCCACCTTTGTGATGCATCCCTTCCACACCCCAACCAATAGAGACAGAGCACACATGCTCTGCCAACCTCTAAGGCCACCCTTACCTAAGCAACCACAAGCGCAGTGTAATGTTTACTGCACGTGGCTCTGCCCCTGGCCCTGCCTCTAACTCCACCCCGTCAGACAGAAATGGGGGGTGCTGCGCCAGTCTTTTCCTGCCACTTGCCTATACCCTCTGACTGATCAGGGCCATGCTCCTCTTCAAGCATGAATGCAGCCGCACCATGCCTGCGCAAGTACAGCCATTCCTGTGCAGTAAGCCGGATCCGCCTGTGCATGAGTGGCTCTGAGATACTACACAGACGCGGCCATGCTCACATGGGTATGGCAAGGCTCTGCTCATGCTTAAAGAGTAGTGCAGCCCCTATCAGCTAAAGGGTTCCGGGGGGAGGGGGGGGGGCACCACAGGTTTTTTTGCCTGGAGTGACAAAAAGGCTAGAGGCGCCCCTGCCCAGGTAAGTATAAATACACCCATTATTCGCATCTCAGGTTTCATTTAAATCATATTACAGTATAATGTGCATTTGCTACATTATGCAATTTCTGCCACTAGATAGTAGCAGCATAGCAAAGCAACTCAAGGCTAAAAGCAACTCAAGGCTAAAAAAGGTTGCAGCATTTTATTTCAGTCACTAGATGGCAGCAGATATTTCATATTAATTTGGTAAAACACAGCATACTATTTCTGCATAGTGTTTTGAGCCTGTGTAATGCTTGGGGAAAGCAGTGGGAAGTTCAAACAGTGATGAATGGCCATTTAAAAGCAAATAAAATGCTGTTAAAATACATATCAAATTTGGCCCGATTCTGTCATTTTTTCTTCAACCTGCCAGAAAAGATTTTCAAGGTATAACTGAGGGCCGTTTCCACTTGTGCATTGCAAATTTGCTGTTGAAAATGCATGAGCGAATTCGCATGCGGATGTGAAAACGCATGCGAATTTTCATGCGAATTCGCATGTGTTTTTCGCGTTCAACGATTTTAACCATGTCAATACTGGTGTACTTTTCAATGTCTTTAATGCGAAAATGCATGCGAATTCCCATGAAAATTCACATGGAAAAAACACATGCGAATTTGCTATTAATTACATTGTATGCAAATCGAATTCTGATGACTCTGTCGTGCAGATTTTTTTCTGCACAGAAAAATGCAAAGAAATGATGACAAGTGGAAACAGGCTCATCCACTTGTATTGCTTATGCGAATCTGCATGCAGAAAAGGCATACAGATTCGCTATAGTGGAAACCGGCCCTGAAAGTTGGCCCAGGGGTGGAAAAAGTATAAATCCAGCCTTGTGTGTACATGCGGTCCTTTACTTACAAACCGGCCCCATTCTGGTAGATTGTTTGTAAGCTGAATGTGTTTGTAAGTTGAGTCCTGTGTTGAACATGGTGAAATGTTCAGCAAAATTTCCATAGCAGCCAAATGGCTATCGGAAGATACTGAATGGAATTCAATCAAATTCAAACAAATATTTGACTAGCTACCTTCTAGACAACATTGACTCCTTCATGGAAATGTGGTATGGCTGGTTAAACTCCCCCTGGGTTCCCACTTATGGTCTCAACTTCCTCAAAAAATCAAACACTAGACATCCAGTCCTCCAGTCTGTGTAGGATATTTAATTGCTCTTTTTTTTCGAGATTTATGCCCAAGTTTTCTTATAAATGTATTTAGAGTTCTACCTCATAACCTTTGTACCTCTGTTCATTTGTCCTTCATTACCCAGTAGTACAAGATACCTTGTTTTTTCTTCTATACTTGTCAAGAAAATTCTGTTTAATGTTTGATGTATTCCACTGTTCAGGAATGCTTTTCCGATTTGTTTCAATAAAATCTGAGAAAGCAAAAAAACAACAAAAAAACAACACACACACACACACACACACACACACACACACACACACACACACACACACACACACACACACACAGACACACACACACACACCACACACACACACACACAGACACACACACACACACCACACACACACACACACACAGACACACCACACACACAGACACACCACACACACACACAGACACACACACACACACACACACACACACCACACACACACACACACACACACACACACACCGCACACACACACACACAGACACACACACCACACACACACACAGACACAGACACACACACACCACACACACACACAGACACACACACAGACACACACCACACACCGCACACACACCACACACCGCACACACACACAGACACACACACACCTTATTTAACCAGTCCACATAACCCCTTTAAAGAGACTCCGTAACAAAAATTGCATCCTGTTTTTTATCGTCCTACAAGTTCAAAAAGCTATTCTAATGTGTTCTGGCTTACTGCAGCACTTTATACTAATCACTGTCTCTGTAATAAATCAATGTATCGTTCCCCTGTCAGACTTGTCGGCCTGTGTCTGGAAGGCTGCCAAGTTCTTCAGTGTTGTTGTTCTGCTATGAACTCCCTCTTCCAGGCCCCTCTATGCACACTGCCTGTGTGTTATTTAGGATTAGAGCAGCTTCTCTCGTATCTTTTACAAGCTGGATAAATCGTCCTCTGAGCTGGCTGGGCTTTCACATACTGAAGAATTACAGACAAGGGCAAAGCTGTTTGCAGGAAGAAACAAGCAGCCTGAAACTTCAGTGCATGAGAACAGGGGGAAAGAAACACACAAATGATCTCTTGAGATTCAAAAGGAAGGCTGTATACAGCCTGCTTGTGTGTGGATGTATTTTCTATATGTGGACATACTGTACATCAACCTACTTCCTGTTTTGGTGGCCATTTTGTTTGTTTATAAACAAACTTTTTAAAACTGTTTTTAACCACTTTTAATGCGGCAAGGAGCGGCGAAATTGTGTCAGAGGGTAATAGGAGATGTCCCCTAACGCACTGGTATGTTTACTTTTGTGGGATTTCAACAATACAGATTCTCTTTAAAGTAGCCAGAGGTGCCTATCAGTATTAGTGCCTTTCAGAAGTGCCCCTACCCCACAGTATAGGTAGCCAGAGATACTCTCCAGTACTACATACTAAGCAGCCCCCCAGTATGGATAGTCAGAGGGGTCCCCAGAATTAGGTAGCATCCCCCAGTATGGGAAGTTAGAGGTAACCCCCGGTAAACCAGTATAGGTAGATAGGAGTAGCCCCCTCCTCCTGTGTAGGTAGACTCCACAGTATAGGTAGCCTGAGCCCGCCCCCCCCCCCCCCCAATATAGGTAGCCAGAAAGGCCACCCTGTATAGGAAGCAAGGAGTAGCCCCCTCCTCCTGTATAGGTAGCCTCCACAGTATAGGTAGCCTGAGGGCCACCCTGTATAGGTAGCTAGATGTGACCCCTCCTACCAAACAGAAAAGTATGAGTAAAGAAAGGTTAATTGGAGAGGGGAGTTAACGTCTCCACTTGCGCCATTCTGCACCACAGGGGGACTGTCATAGGTCCCCATGGAGCCTGCCGAGGACACCCTTACCACCACCAGGCTTACCTTGGCTACATGCCCCATAGCTGTGCTATGTGTGCTATGGTGATCCCTATGCCAGTGGTGCATAGTGTGAATTAGACCTTAATCTAGTGCAAAATATACACAAAGTTTGCAGCTACGATGTGGAAGAAAACTAGGTAAATGTGATCACAAATTTCACAATAGCTGAACAATGAGCCACAGAAACGGAAAGAAAGCAGCTCAGAGCAACTGTATAATACCGTGGGCTTGATTTATGCCTCTACAGAAAGGGCAAGTGTGATCCATCACTTTGCATTGCCAGGTGATTGTTTTTGCAAAAACAAAGATGGAAAAAGGCCAAGGTCAGCACCCTCTGCAGAATTATGTTAAATTGTTTTCAAACTCTATTGCTGAACCCATTAACTACACTTTCTGTTCACTATAATATATATGGTACATTTTTCAGCATTTTTAATTTTTGGGTCAGAAGATGTTATGTTGCCCTCTGCAGGACATTCATAGGAACAGGTTTTTTCTTTTTCAGTGCGAACTGCAGTACATGTGTTGTTTCACCTATCATATGTTATTAAGCTCCAGTGTTATCAGTTTTGGAGGCTTTTTTCTTGTTACATACTCCATACTCATCTCACAGAAAGCTGACAGTAATTTTTCACAATAAAGTCTGTTCCCATCTATCTCCCCTTTGTATCTTCAAGGTCTGTTTCCGCAGAAATGGCAGTTGTACAAACTTGTTAATCCACCATTAGATCATTATGTTCATTTAGAAATACACAGTCCTCTTTGATCTCAGTACAAATATTCCTCGAACTATGCAAGGTAAGCTAATATATATGCAATGACGAAACTTCTAAATAGAACAAAAACGATGAACTAATGCCTTGAGCCCATCATGCACTGCATGTTAGGCGTATTCAAAGCTATTAATAGCAAATGCATTACAGCATACATGCCAGAATCTGATCTGAGATATATATGTATATATATATATATATATATATATATATATATATATATACTGTGTGTATATATATATATATATATATATATTTATATTAGAACAAAAATGCTCAGTACATAAATGCTTCCATGATGCTGAGCAGAAAAGTGAGAGGTTAATATATAGAAATCAAGGCAGGGAACACACTTGTAGATTCCTGCGTGTTTTGTAACGCTTGGCAAAACACGTACTGCTGCACTGGCCATCATAGTCAATTTTTTATCTCCTTTTTTCCTTGTGATTTTTTCCCCTTTTTTTCTTGTGATTTTTAATCAGATAGCTTTTGGGCTTGGGGTAAGTCAATGCAAACTCTATTAGGATACATATGAAAACAAATGAATCATCAACAAGTAGGCTACATTCACACTTTGGCCCGGTTCACATTAGCGGTCGCCATCCGGAATCGCCGTGCCGGAGCCGGACCGCTTGCAGAACGGACGCACGGCATAGCAATGAAAGCCTATGCGTCCGTTCACATGCGTCCGTTTCGTCCGGACCGGATCCGGACTCTGGCATAAGACCCAACATGCGCTATTTTTTGGTCCGGCTCCTCCGGCAGCCGTATCCGGAGCGGAGCCGGACTGCACCATCCGGCCAATACAAACCAATGAGAACCGGAGAGCGCACAACACACTGGCTAAAAATCCGGATGTTGTACCCCACTTCCTATGCGTATTGAAGCGGCGATTTTGGATGGGGACACATGGGCAAGCATTTTGGAGTGGAGCAGCAGTGATTTTAAACGTGCTGGAGATGTTGGCAGTATGTCGGAGGTGGGTGCTAAACAGCGGAGGGCCTGATTCCACAGGTCCACCTTCTGCTGACCTCCCAGACCCCAACATTTTTATTCCTTTTCTACTATCTTTTGCCAAACGGATCCGGATCGCATCCTGATGAACACCTGATGCAAACTGACCGGATCCGGATCGGATCCGGATCAGAACCGTACGGTTCCGATCCGGACCGGATCCGGTCAGGTCATCCGGTCCGTTTGGCAGAGAACCGCAAGTGTGAACGGGGCCTAACATGCTGCATTGGACAAGCATTCTTGATTCACAAAACACAAATCGAGGAATAATTATTTCTTGGTGATTTTGTAACTTCTATTCTATCCCCTTCCTTATATTTTCATGCTAGTTGAAGGTGGATGGTGTGATCCAATCACAGGGAAAGATTTGTAGACATATCAGCAGTCTTGTATATACATAATTCTATATATTCTATACTCGGAATATAAGACGCACCTAGGTTTAGAGGGCAAAAACCAGGGAAAAAAAAAAAATATACTAAACCTGGTATGTCCATGTTCCAGGAGCGTCTTATATATGTTCTCCCCAATCATTGTTCTTCTGTGTCCCCTTCTGTCCATCATGTGTCCCCTTTGCCCCCCGTGTCTTACTTTGCTCCCCGTGTGTCCCCTTCTGTCTCCCCGTGTCCTCATTTGCTCCTTCTGTGTGTCCTACTGTGTCCTCCTCTGCCCCATGTGACGCTTCTGTCCCCATGTCCTCCTGTGTGTTCCAATGTATCTTCCTTTGCCCCGTGTGTCCCCCTGTGTCCTCCTTTGCCCGCTTATGTCCCTGTATCCTCCTCTGGTCCCCCTGTGTGTCCCTGTGTCCTCATTTGCCCCTGTTGGCCCCCTTCTATTCCCCTTTGTTGTCCCCCGGTCACATGTGTGTCCCTGTGTCCCCTCCTGTTCCCTTGCATCGTTGTCAGGCAACTCTGTGTGTCCCCTTCCGTCCCCCTGCATGGTCCTCCAGTCTCCTGCTGGTCTCCTCCACTCCCCATGTTTAAAAACAATTAGCGTCAGCGTGTCTCACCTCAACCAGCGGCTCCCACTGCGAGTTCAGACCTCTCATCTCCTGCATTGCTGCTCTAGTGCCAGCATCTATTGATCACGCCATCAGCTGAAGCCGACACTAGGGGTAGACATGCAGGAGATGAGAGGTCTGTGCTCACTGCTGGAATTGCTGGATTAGGTGAGCCGCGCTGCCGCTAACTGTTTCTACACATGGGGAACTGAGGAGACCAGCGGGGGACCAAAGGACCACACAGGGGTGGATACAGGGAGTCCTCTACTCCCTGTCTTTGGAATATAAGACGCAGGAACTTTTTCTCCCCATTTTTTGGGGAGAAAAAAATGCATCTCATGTTCTGAAAAATATGATAAATATGTATATACACAAGCAGATATGATCTAGAACAATACATTTGGTATACAGTAATTGGATGTCTATGTACAGAGACAACTCATAAATAAAAAGACACCCTGATTTGCACACAGTGCCATGTTTATAATAGTACCCACCTTATACAGATACCAAATATATAATACAATATATTAATATTTAATTTATCCACCTCCAACCTTCTGCAAAGTCTTGTCACGGTCAGGCATGGAGCACATGTAGTCTGTGATCTTGGACTGGGGAATTCTGCCTCATACAAACACTGTAACAGTTGACCATGGTAAGATGGTTCCTGCGGACACCTTCATATGGCACGATTGAGAATAGCCCAGATATTTTCTGAGATTCATGTCACACGACTGACTGACCCATGGAACCTTCTAGATGTCATGTTTTGCCTACTCGGCCTGGTGTATTTAGCACACTGGCACAGAGCTCCATTTTCCATAAACGGAATACTGTAGATGTTTTCAGATGCAACCCAGTGGAAAATTTTGGCAGCAGAACCTGCTCCAAGATGGCAACGTATATTTTATTGTTGACTAATAAAAAGGCCTGCCCCTGCAACGCGCCTACGAACGAGTCCCACTCGCCTGTCCACCACTGCTGTCCAGAGTTCTATGCACACAGGGAGATGTTGCTTGCTTGGCAGTTGGAAAAAGCTGTTATTTCCCACAATACAAAGAGGTTCACAGACACAAACTGTCAGGTCTGGAAGCACGAACACAGGAGGACGCAGAAACACAGGGGTTTTATTATATAGGACTAGTAAAAAGGCCCGCCCGTTAAGAAACAGGTGCTATGTCACAGCTGCTACCCCCTGCAATGCGTGCACATACGCGTCCCGCTTGCTCGTTCCCCACCACTGTCTGAAGTATATGTACACGGGGAGCTTCTTTCTTGGCAGTTGGAAAAAGCTGTTATTTCCCACAATGCAATGAGAACCTCTGTGAACCACACACAGCAAACTGTCAGATACGGCCCTGTGTCCTAACTGCCCTGGCTGCGCACATGCTCAGTACAAAAAAGCCAGGGACACACAACCATTCAGTTGATGATGCAGGGACACTTGCATTTTATTGTATAGGATGGTGCTCTAATTGGCACCCCAGGCCATCAAGAAAAATCCACCATGACCCTGGGTTGTAAACGGTTCAGGGAAATTCTTATTTTTGACTGGGTTATCGCCACAGCCACTGTAGGAAAACTGGGTGAATGAGGACACATCCGAGAATATTACCATTTTTGTGGCCCACCATTTCCTTTTTAAAATATTGGCTGTGGTATGCAGAGGTCTATGTCTTGCTACTCCCACCATGGTAGTAGAGTTGATGCAGGTATCGGGCAGCTGTGCTTCCACTCACTTGCAGCTTTTCAGCCACGTCTGCAGCTGTGCAACTGGACTGTCGTTCCATGAACTGCTTGCAAGCCTTCAACTGTCATGCTGTTGGGCCCAGTTGACCCAGGCGTGGATGGCTTTCTTGTATTCACTGTTGTACTGAAGAATCACCCCATTAATGCTAGACAATATAATCTGTAGGGCATGGGCCCTTTTGGCTTGCACCTCATTCATGTTGTCCAACTATTTGCCCTCTTTCTCTTTGGAAATCACTCAGTTCCATGGCACCTTTGGTTCCAGGCATCCTCCGTCCTCTTGGGAATCCGTTCCACTAACAACATCTAGAAAGGGGAACACGTTTGCCATGCCAAACATCACTTTTGATCACATTGCATAGTGTCTATTTATTTATGAGCTGTAACATATGTAACGTGGATTAATACATATTGTACCCTTTTTCTCCTTTAAAACTTTTACCAAATGGGTCTCTTCTTAGAAAACAAAATATTGTTATGTTCTTTTAAAATGCTTTCTGAGTAACTCTTTCCAGGTGCATTTTGTTATTTTTAATGAGTACAATGTGCAAACAGTTTTTGGGATTTTTTTTTAGCAATGAGCATAAATCTGTACAAGATAGCAGCTTATAATGAGAAATGTTCCCAACTTCCTTGAATGAATACGTGATAACTTTATGTTTATATGTAAAGCGGTTAATACAGGTTTTCCTTTCTCTGTTCATCATTTCACAAATGATCCTTCCCAGGTGCATCTCATGATTCTTAAGTGCAGGAACATGTACAGATAATTTTTGTTTTCTGATATTAAGATCTTTGCAAGGGCTCAAACACACCAAAATAAGCTTTAAATAGCATACGTTGATGGTCACAATGTG